>NC_052059.1:57602623-57902623 GCF_903992535.2 Arvicola amphibius
CAGGCCATGAGTTTCAGCCTAAGGATACTTTCCCTAGAACTCTACTGTGGCCTTTGACCTTTCAGCTTGCCCCTGAAACACTACCTCTTTGTGACCGACAGGAAGTCTCCCTGATCACTCAGGAGACATTGTACCTCTTGCTGCCTGCACCACATCCTGTCCTTGATTGATAGCTTCCTGGTAAATATGGCTCTTCTTTCCAAAGCATCATTTCTCCCCTGGAGTGGCCAGCACCCTGGTAAGCATGGGGCGGTATGCCTCAGCAGGCACTTGCTTTGTTTAAAGGATGAAATTGAGACAAGAAACTTATCATTCATAAAAGGGGGTAACTCGAAGCCAGTACCACGAGGGGCAACGTTGGGCCACCTGGGGCCTTAGCTGGTCCCTTTGGCGGGTGAGAGACAGACAGATACGCCATGCAGAGAGAGCTGGGGTATAGAGTTTATTTAGTAAATTATGGAGAAGGATACAAGGAGGAGGGGGAGGGGAGAAGAGGAGAAGAGAGAGAGAGAGAGGTAGAAGCTGCCTTTCCAGAAAAGGTGGACAGAGAGAGTGAGCTGGAGAGGAGGATGGAGAACAGTTTGCGGCTGGAAGGGGGAGGGGAGGAAATTGGGAGTGGGCGTGGCTTGTCTCTTAAAGGGACAGGGTACCCAGGTGACAGACGAGGCCAGCAGATTACAACAGAAACTCCATTTTGTAAACACAATATATAAACAGCCATCACACAAAGAAACCCCAGTAAATTCTAGAGCTGAGATGCTGTGCTCCGCAGTAACTCCTTTACCTTCACAATAACTAGTGAGTTTGTGTGTGTGTGTGTGTGGGGGGGGTATATTCATTTTAAACAAGTAGGCTTTCCCCTTACATTTTCATTAGAATCTCTGCACTAAGACATGTCAGTGGGACATATATGTCAATATACGCCCAATATGTCAGTGTGATGATTAGCAAGTGGAATGGGGCCCTAAGAGGAAGGAACCTGTTGAGAGATTTGGTCTGAAATAGGAAAATTAAGTAGCATCCAAGAAACAACAAAGTCAAAAACAGAAAACAAGCTGCCGAGCAGGTCAAGCCCATCTGGCAGCAGGTCTGCCTAGTGGTTCAGAGAAAACAAGGGGCAGTTTGCTCTCCCTTTTCATTGTAAAGGGATAATTTTTTCCTTTTTTTTTTTTTTTTTTTTTTTTTTTTTTTTTTTTTTTTTTTTTTTTTTTTTTGCTTTTTGAGACAGGGTTTCTCTGTAGCTTTGGAGCCTATCCTGGAACTAGCTCTTGTAGACCAGGCTGGCCTCGAACTCACAAAGATCCACCTGCCTCTGCCTCCCGAGTGCTGGGATTAAAGGCATGCGCCACCACCGCCTGGCCCAAGGGATAATTTTTTAAAGGGTAAGATCATATAAAGTAAACAAGTATTAAAGGCTTTATTTAAGCTTGTAATTTGGGGATGGAACTAGGCAGTTATAGTTGTTCTAACTGGTTCAAAGGAGCCTGGAAGCCCAAGCTTATCTAGAATCCAGGAACGTCACCTGATCAAGCAGAGGAGGCAGAACTGGCATTTCCAGGGAGGGGAGTCTTTCCCAAGGACTGGGTCACTGCAGATCTACAGACAACAACTGCTTCACAAGGCTATTGTTCTTGCACCCTGCTGTAAAGCAGAACCCTTTTGTAGTCCCATCCCCAAGTCTCATTCACTGAGCCACTGACCTCTAGAGCTCAGTTTCCTTGATATGAGGCAAGTTTGATGAGGTTGATGGGGCCTATCGTAGGCATTAGATATTAATAACAAATATTGCCAGGCGGTCGTGGCGCACACCTTTAATCCCAGCACTCAGGAGGCAGAGGCAGGCGGATCTCTGAGTTTGAGGCCATTCTGGATCCCAGAGCGAGTTTCCAGGACATCCAGGGCTACACAGAGAAACCCTGTCTTGAAAAGCACAACAAAAAATATTGATTACTGTCATTGTCCTTTATTTGTTGTTGTTGGTGGTGTTTATTATGGTGTTTATTATTATATTTATTATAGTTTGCAGTGTTGGGCAATGGAAACCAGGGCTCTAAACATGACAGTGAACTGTTCTACCACTGAACTATATCCATGAGCATTTTTAAAAATAGTGAAATAGTGAAAATATTAGAGAAGGAAGGAATACATTGCTTACATCGCTCCTACACTGGTTGTAGGTAAAGGGTGGGGTGAGGCACAACAATGCAGCGGACAGAAGGGCCGCAAGGAGACGTCAGCCTTGCTTCTGGATTGGTTGTGCTTGTAAACGGGGTACAGAAGCACTGAGAAAAGGAATTGAGTTAAGATTTTAACATGCATTATAGACTGTGAATTGGTGTTTTGACAGCAGCCTGTAGTTCGGTAACAGACTGACCTCCCATTTCTCATCTGCTCTAGCCTCAAGATCTTGTAATTAAATTTAGGACATCTTAGAAATCTTATCATCGGCATCCCCGGGGGGATGGACCCTAGACCCTCTGTGGATAAAGGGAGACTACTGTACTTGCCTCAGTGGCTTCTTTTCCCTTCATCTTGATCATAATGTGGTCAGTTAGGATGATTTTGGTAGCCTTTTGTGGGCTGAGTTGAAACATCTACAGGTGCTCTCCGTTATAAAATCCTTATTGGAATCTATCTGATCAGTTGTAGCCCTGCCCCCACCAGGTGACTCCCATCTTGGCCCCACACCTTTCACCACCAGCCTAGGCTGAGCCAGAGCTATCTTGACTGAGTCCTAGTCCATCGAGATCCAGAGATTGTAATACAGCACCTGGATTGGGACCCACCTTTATGAGTCAGCTTCATTAGCCTGTTTTTATGGAAGTCCAACCCATCACACTATCTTAGAGACCTTAGGCTAAGATGCTTCCTGTTCCTCTAGCTCAGATAGTCTGGTTTCTTTTCTCCCAGGGCTTTCTGTCCCTACCCAGAATTCTCTCTGCTCCTGACAAGTGTCTACTTCTCATTTTCTTCTTCAGAAACACCCTATCTCCCCCCATCTCCCCATCCCAATACAATCTTGTGGTGTCATCTTAATTTCAAACATTTATTTCAGATTATTTTCTTTCTTTCTTTCTTTCTTTCTTTTTTTCTTTTTTCTTTTTTTTTTTTTTTTGGTTTTTCCAGGTAGGGTTTCTCTGTGTAGCTTTGTTGCCTGTCCTGGAACTTACTCAAACTCACAGAGATCCACCTGCCTCCCGAGTGCAGGGATTAAAAATACATGCCACTGCCCAGCTGACTATTTTCTTCTGTCCCATCACCAGAGCAGCAGCTTTCTCTCTGTCTTTCTCTGCTATTCCCTCCCTCTCTTCCTCCCTCCCTCCCTCTCTTCCTCCCTCCCTCCCTCTCTCCCTCCTTCTCTCCATGTGTGTGGTAGGGGTTGAGAACATTTCCTTTTCCCATCTGGAGTCTGAGTCTCACAACCCTGGGCGAGTGCTCTACCACTGAGCTACACTCCCAGTTCTGTTCTGTGTTCACCTTTGCTAAGAGAAGGTAAAGCCTCTTTTGAGACAGGCTTGATGGGTAGTACAGGTTTAATCACAACTACTTGGGAGGCTAAGGCAGAGAGGGATGCCAAGTTCAAAACCTTTCTAGACTACCAGGTGAGTTCAAGGCTAACCTAGGCAACTTGGCACAATTGTGTCTCAAATAAATAAATAAATAAATAAATATGATAGGGCTAGGTATGTAGCTTTTAATATAACTTATATTTGATACTTGCCAGAGCTTTCATATCGTAATAGGCAAGATATATGTACTGTTTATCATTGCCAGCGGTACTATGCATTGGTACAACTTATAGTATAAATTTGGCAATGTGCATCAAGAACTTTTGTAATGCTTTGGGGGAGATAGCTACGTCAGCAAAGTGTTTTCCTGGCAAGCATGAGGACCAGAGTTTAGCCCTCAAACATACTTAAAAATGCCAGGCATGGGGCCATCACACATGCTTGTAATTTCAGTGTTTGGCGGGGTGGAGACAGGTAGATTTCTAGGGATCGCTGGCGAAGGAACCTCATTTACTAGCTTATTGTATTGGTGAGTTCCAGCCCAGTGACAGGGCCTGTCTCAAAGAGAATGGGTGGATACCAGACAATGACACTAAAGTAGTCCCCAGGCTTCCGCATACATGTGCACATAAGTACCTGCACACACACACACACACACACACACACACACACACACACTGAAACTAAGAAAGAAATTAATGCTTTTAATCCCCTAATTTATTTATTTATTTATTTATTTTTGAGACAAGGGCTCTCTGAAGCTTTGGAGCATGTCCTGGAACTAGCTCTTGTAGACCAGGCTGGCCTCGAAACCACAGAGATTCACCTGCCTCTGCCTTCCAAGTGGTGGGATTAAAGGTGTGCATCACCACCTCCTGGCTCCTAATTTAATTTCTGAGAAATACATAAGAAATTAATCAGAGACACTGCCAAGAGATTTAAAGACAAGATGCAGACTTTTAAAGAAAAATAAGACAGAAATAAATGAACATCTACTTCAAATTTAAATACTTTTCCTCTTGATCCTACCACGTTAAATATTAGGCTTTGTATCACAGAGCTTGCTGTTTCCCACCAGCCCTGGCAGAGCTGAGAGCTGCCAGTCTCTTAGCCACAAGCACTCAGGGGGTCTGTCAGAAAACATGAAGACAGGTGACACTTAGACAGCTTGAGCTGCCTTTCAGGGCTGGAACGAGGTCTTCCTCACCCTGTCCATAACCCTGGAGAGGGTTTCTAGTTCACTGAACTACTGATAGAGATTAACTCTGTAATAATTATGACTGTAACTAGAAATTAAAAACCATGAGGAAGGCAACATTGTTGTAGGTTGACACACAATACATAATGGACATTTCAATCTATTTATATAAACCTCAGTGATGAGCCCTGTTACTCAAATTCCTTTCCAGGGAGGGACACACAGCAACTTCTACCCTTCCTCTTAAGGTTACAGTGGCAAACTTAAGTATGATTCCACCCAAGTTCACTCCGAGGAACCAATGGTTTTATTGGGCTTCCTTATAGGTCATAGATGGGGGGTTAGCTACAGGAGTGTGGCTGCACTAGAAAGTCATTACTCGGCAGGAGTGATGCCTGGCTCACAGTCACATAGATGGCAATCCATAATCTTCCCTGGTCCATATACTCTAGTCCTCCTGCTGAGCCCACAAGCCTCCATGCAATTAGAGTTGCAGGTGCGGGTGGTAGGGAACAGCTGGGTACTCTGGGGGGGTTCCTGTGACCCTCCCTACCCCTCTGTGAGGGGACGTAAACAGTCAACAAGCCCAGCTGGCATGACCTGAACAACCTGCACATCTGGAACTCCTGAAGACAGCTGGGATGATCTTAATCCACACATCTGAACTCCTGAAGAAGGGGCTATTGGGCTCAGAGGACAGTCACAAACAGCAGCCCTCGCTTCTTTCAGGTTCCTAAGTGTGTCCCCTGAGCACACATGGCACTAGGTTTCCTATTGCCTTTTCCAGAGCTGTGGTCCACAGCCAGCAGCAGGAGCAGCAGATACCGCACCCCACTGGAAGTGAGCACCATCAGTTCCATCAAATCAGCAAGTGATAGAGAGGTTGGGAAACCAGCTCTCTCTAATGTGCTGCTGCGAAAGGAATCCTGACGGAGGGACGGTGATGAAAGAGTTCGGAAGGAAAGCTCCACACTCGCAGATTGTCAATGGGCAAATGAAAGCAAGAACAAAACCACTGTGAGAGCCAAAGTTACATCTTAAGTTTTAATTACTGTACCTAAGAGAGCCATGAAACCAAAAAAAAAATGCCTCTAATCTGCCAGCCCCTTGCCCAAGGTTGTTGTTTATGGGAGATGACAAGACACGTGTTTTCACTCCTAAACAAGCTTGTTTGACCCATCTGCACCAGATGTGCTTAATCATGTGGGCTGGAGGTTCACAGGCAGGAAACACACCAGGATGTATGCTTGCCCCTGATAGGACCTGATGGGAAATACTCAATCCACTGCAAAACTTGACTCGGGGCCATTTTTTTGTTTGTTTGTTTCTTGGAAACCAGAGATGGACCTGGCCAGAGTCAATCTACCCAGCCAGTATTTAATTAAAGCTTACTTCAAATTTGACTTTAAACTATGGTAGTGGTTTTTTGGGATTAACACCATCCACCCAACCCAACAAATGCAACCAACAACAAATCCAAAATCAAAATGGAAATCACATTTCATCTTCTTGTGTCCTGTGTGCTGCATTCTAAAAGCACCCTCAAATTATAATACCACAATGACACTTCGCTTTATAAAACATCTTTTACTTAAAAACAAGGTACCACTGGGTCTGTCAACATAGTTATACATGTCACACATAAACACACCTAACAGTTACAACACAAAACCACGACTGACATAAAATGATCACTGGTGAGTGCTTGGCAATATTTTACCAGAAATAAATATCACTATTTAAGTCACAGGTACCCTCTGCTGATTTAAATTCCAGCAAGCAAAAAGTGTGTTGGGTAGATTTAGGAGGGTTTGTTAGGCCCCTATAAGGTTAAGAAAGTGAGGCCTAAGAAAAGTGGTGGTGGCGCATGCCTTGAACCCCAGCACTCAGGAGGCAGAGGCAGGTGGATGTCTGAGTTCGAGACCAGCCTGGTCTAGATAGTGAGTTCCAGGACAACCAGGGCTACACAGAGAAACCCTGTCTCAAAAAACAAAAAAAACAAAAAGAAAGACAAGAAAGTGAGACTTGAGGAATTATATCCTAGCTTAAGGCAGATCCAGCACACACCTTGACCATACAAAGTTATTTTACACAGTGAGTTTTATATACATATAAATACATTCTTCCCTGTGCTGCTATCTGAATTTCACATAATTTTAAAATAAGGAGGCAGACATAGAGACAAAAATTCTATATAAACAGTTAAATCTCAGCTTTAAAATACAAAACATAATGTATGCTTCATACAGTTTTCTGTAGGAGAGTCCCTCTTGTAGGGGATTTGATAGCGTTCACATTGTGCAGAAGCCTCCTAGGGAGTAGCCAGACATGAAGAAGAACATCTCTGACATGCCGCTGCGAGACCTGTGAGCGACATGGTCTCAATAATACATGTTCTTATCCCACCAGCCTGTGGAGGTAGAGAAGGGTAAATCAGAAATAGCCTGTGGGAGGCAGTGTACAAGCACTAGCAGTCATGGGGGTGCCCTTCATTGACCAGGAGCTTGCCCTGCACAGCTGGTCTGGTTTCCAGCTCAGCAAAACAAAAACGTAATTCATTTTCCTCAATACTCACTTCCAGGGTAGAGCCTGATGAAGAGTTTTCGCATCTCGTCATACACCCAAATCAAAATGGCGTGCGGCACAGCCACAAACCAGTACTGAGCCCTGGAAACCAAAGGAGGAAAGTGAGCCCTGGCTTGTCCAAGGAGATAACCCAGACCCTGGCCAATAGCGGAGGCAGGGGCGGGGGTTTTCTCTTAATTTTCCTTGCCTCACTAGAAATAGAAAATATGTTACATCACACAAGACAGGCCTTACTTAACCCAAGATAGGACTGCTGAAAGCAGCATTGGCCTTTGAGGAGGAGAGTGGCGATGGCCCAGTTAGGCCTGGAAAATGCCTTTCTTTTTCCTTTGGGAAATAGGAAGGTCAAGGGAATGGGTTTCCATAGCTTGTGGGTCCATTTAATCTCGTTGGGAAGATTGGAGGAAGAGCCCATGGGAACTCTTGCGTTTATTCAGATTGTGATAGCTCAGAGTAGAAGCTGGCATCCTACGCAATCCCACTGAAGGGCAACTCACCTGAGCATGGTGAAACTCAGGGCTGTGACACTCCCGAGACCGTAGGACAGGATCAGTGCCACAATGATCTGTGAGGCGATCCCCACCCAGATGACTTTATTTCTGGAAAACACATGGAAGCAAACAGATGTGGAATTTCCATGTCTGTGGTCATGCACCCAGAAGACGGTGCCACAGTCTACGTCAACACCTCATATAGTACAGATGTGGGCTGCTAGAGGGTCCTGAGAATCCCCACATGACAGATTCATTACCCCGAGGTCAGACATGGAGGTACCTGAAGAGCCCCTGCTGGAAGATGGAATTCCTCCGGGTTTTCCTGATGATCAGATCTGCAATTTGTTGGATCATGATGGCAACAAAGAAAGCCGTATAACCTGTGTATTCTAGGTATTTTCTCTGATACCTTGTCTGTCAAGAGGTAGAGATGGATGAGACCATGAGAACCCTGCCAGAGGAAAACTGAAATCTGACCCTCTTTCCCTACTTCATCCAGATTCAGCGTAGACTGTCTCCTTGTGTTCAGAGAGACATTCTCTTTGAATAGACGGTAAGGGAAAGACACTAGCTTATGTTACCCATTGTGGGGGTTGGCTTGGTTACACTTCCACACCAACTGTCGAACTAATGCAAAGTGAGTTTGAGAGACGAGGTGTCTTCCCAAAGGACCCCATTGTCACCCAAGGTCTTCCAGACTTATTAACCAAGTAGCATCCAAGGCTGTCTCATCAAGACCATTCAGGGGAGTGGAGGTTCAATGACAGGATGGGTGGGGTGAGAAGAGAGGAGGGCCGGGTGGTGGAAGGACTCTTGACTCACCCATTCCTGCCCATAGCTGTCTTCCAAGTCATTTATATCATCTGTTTCCCAGGCTACCCTCAGGTTGATGAGAGAGGTGGGCCAAAAGCCCTGCTGTGCATACACAGTGAAATAGACGAGGAAAGCACCCAGGGCTTGCATGAGACCTGAAAAAGTCAAAGATCCAGATGTGAGTGCTGTGTTGGGCCCAGAGGGCCACCTTGTTCTCGTGTTCTTCTAAGCCGTCCTCCTCCCCTGCCTAGGACTGGAATGTATTATTTGGGGGGCTCTTGCATAAAGAGCCACGGGTAGGGGGATGGCCAACGATGATACACCCTCCTCATACCAATGTGCAGGTAAGAGTAGACAGCAAGCTGCTGGTTCACCAGTCTGTCTTTCTTTTTGTGGCGAGGTTTCCTGTTCATGATGTCACTCTCAGCTTTCTCATAGGCCAAGGCAATGGAGGGAATCTAGAGAAGGAGAGACCCCATGAAACGGAACTCTGGAAGGAGAGTGACAGTGAGCAAGGGGGGACCAGAGGTGGGAGCAAATGAGTGGGGAATGGGGGTGCATCCAGGGTGCAGATAACAAGGGTGCATTGCCTGCATGGGATTTACAAGCCTCCATCTTTAAAAAAATCAGTCTGTGTTTTGGGGCTGAGGGTGTGGTCAGTGGCACCATGATGCTAACTAGAGGCACAAGCGAGGTCCTGGGTTAAAAAAAATGTCTATCTGCTTTTTTAAACCACCTGGCAATTCTAAATAAGAGCCCGTCATAACATAAAATGTCGTCCTTCCCCTTTGGCATGTGTCCAGACCACAGAGCAATGTGGCAGAATAGTGGTGCTCTCACAGGTCCTCCAAACAACAGCAAAAACCAAGTCCACTATTTCATTGTGTGTTTAGTGAGGCCCTTCCAGTTCACTGACTTCTAACTTAGCATGGGGTGACTGTGGGCTGTCACCTCAAGGTACTTCCTCATCCCCAGAGTATTATTGTGTGATTGCTTCTCCAAACCATAGGAGTTGAATCCGATGAAGGCATATCCTTTGAGAGAGCCAAAACCATATCTTTAAAAGAAAAAAAAAATCAGTACTGGAGATCAAGCCCACTGAGCTCAATCCCTAGCCCTGATTCTTATCTTAAAAGTCTTATTCTGGAGTGAAATAATTTCATTTCCAAACACTTGACAGATATCTCTAGTCTATTGCTGGGAAGCATGGTCTGTGGACCCACAGAATAAGTGTCACGTGGAAGCTCACTAAAGATGGAAAAATGGCCCCATGGTACAGACGTATGAGAAGCATTGATTTTGTCCATCATGTGGCTCTTGGAGGCAACAGGTATGATCTTTATATCCCTGGGGTTATTACCAGATCTTTTAGTGCCACTTACAATGTCTGTGCCCAGGTCGATGAATAGGATCGTAATGGTGCCAATGGGCAGGGGAAGCCCAGCAACGATGTAGATCAAAAAGGGGCAGAGCTCAGCGATGTTCTTGGTCAGGGTATAGGCAATGGTTTTCTTCAGGTTGTCAAAGATCAGGCGACCTAGGGAAGATGTGTCTCTTTATAGGACTTGCTGCTAAGTCCCCCAGGAAACCCGGCTATCAGGAGGGCACCCTGAAACCTTACTCACCTTCCTCCACCCCTGTGACTATAGACGCAAAGTTGTCATCTAGCAAGACCATGTCCGCTGCATTTTTAGCTGCGTCAGAACCTGCTATGCCCATAGCAATCCCGATGTCTGCCTTCTTGAGGGCTGGAGAGTCATTCACGCCATCACCTGTCACAGCTACAACGGCATCCTGTGGGGACCCGGTGAGAAAACAGGAATGAGACAAGTGGGGAGACCACGGGTCCACCAGGAAGCCTCTTGTCTTGAGGCTGGAGAACTACTGGAGCCAAAATGAAGGTCTTTTGGGAAAGGAAAGATAAAGACGGACAATCTTAGAAGCTCTGACACAGACTATGCAAATGAAAAAATTAAAACAAAAACTCCAGCTCACATTCCCAAACAAAAAGAGGTGTTTCACAGGGTCAGCCGTACATATTGATGGGTTCTGGATGTACAGATCCAACCACCCAAATTTAGAAAAATTTTGGAAAACAAAACCAAACCGACTGTGGTGGCATATGCTTGCTTATGCTTACAGTGCATGAAAAGTCGAGGCAGGAAGATTGTGAGTTTGAAGCCAGCCTGGGATACACAGGGAAATCTTGTCTCAGTAAACATAAGGAGAGAAAAAGAGAGAGAGAGAGAGAGAGAGAGAGAGAGAGAGAGAGAGAGAGAGAGAGAGAGAGAGAAAATGGGAAATATTGCTAAAAGAAAATTGCCTGTATAGTGAACATGCACAGATTTTCTTGACATTAATTCCTCCAAGCAATCTGGACTATCTGGTGTTTATGCAGCACTGACTTTATACTAGGTACTATGAATCATCTGAAGATGATTTAAAATACATGGAATGTGAATACACTCTATACAAATATTAGATAATTTTATAAATACAACTCGAGCAATGGTGTGTTTTGTACTTGTAGGAGTTCCAGAAACTAATTCCCCATAGTTATGAAGGAACGACCATTTCTTACATCTCACTTCCTTTGTTACATATATTTACATTTAGAAATCTCTCTGTATCTGTATTCTACCACAGTGGCAAGAGCTTGAATGGCTTCTCCATCAGAGCCCATGTTCTTGTGATATAGTAAAGAAAGACAGAGACTGCATGGCTCTGGGGTGATCTCAGAGGTGAAAAGAACGCCAGTCCTCCCAATATCTGCTCCGCACTTCCCGTGGGTAGCCAGGCCTTTCCAATCATCAGAGAGCTGCTGCTGACACACCTGCCTCTGGCAGCCCTCCACGATGATCAACTTCTGCTGGGGCGATGTCCGGGCGAATACGATTTCCTGGTAGTTGGTTAAAAGGTCATCCAGTTGTTCTGGGGTCATGTCCTTCAGTTCCATGCCCGTCACCACAGCGGCTTTTGCTTCTCTAGGAAGGCCAGAAGAGACAGGGTGAAACCAAAGGCCAGTTCTGTGCACGGTTTCTGTTTTTCAAAGTATTGTAGAGGCTAAAACAGGAGACCATTTCCTATTATTCTATAATAATGGGAATAAAATGTCAACTAGCCTTTTCCTTCTAGAAATGGGTAAGAAATGGTGATTCCCTGGGGCAATGCTTTACTACACAAGGAAGAGCAGAAAATCGCCTCTTTGGAATGAGTGCAGAGCTCAGAGATAAAAAGCTTGCTGAAGTATTCACTAAGCCCTGGGTCTGGTTGCCAGCAACACAGAACAAACTCACACAAACCCTGTTCTTATGTTCTGGTGTCTAGACTCCCCTTATGCCTATACACATAGATAAGGTGCCTTTTTGTCGTTTCGGGTTTATAGAAGCCCACTGTGTACAGTGTGCTAAGTTGGGAGAATAGTTTACTGAAGTCTTGGAGCACAACCATTACCCACTGACTATAAAAATAAGGCTCTTGGGCCGTGGTTCACAACCTTCCTAATGCTGAAACCCTTTAATACAGTTCCTCATGTTGTGGTAACCGCCCCCCTCAACTGTTACTTCATAACTCTAATTTTGCTACTGCTATGAATGATAACGTAAATATCTGTATTTTCTGGTGGCCTTAGGTGACCCCTGTGAAAGGGGCGTTCAAGCCCCAAAGGGGTTTCAACCCCCCGTTTGAGAATTGTTGCTCTGGGGACTCTTGATTATACAGATAAAATGTGCTACTCCTCTGATGAACTCTTCATCAGAGTCCTAGCTAGTCCCTAAGCAGACCCCAGGATCCCTATTGGCTTGCCAATAAGGCCAAGTGCAGCCTTAAAGGTCAAATGTGGCAGACAAGGTCAAGTGAAGTTTGAGCTGCTGACCTTCCTAGTGTCTTGGGTTCTCCTCTCCCACCCAGTGGCCTCTTTGGGTTCTGAGGCGCTAATGCTTCCACTACCTTAAGGTCTCTATGCTTGTCTCCCTTCCAAGGAATGGGCGTTTCTCACTTGTGTGTCCCTTAACTAATAATTCATGTTTTAGCCTTCGAATCTCAGCTTACGTAAGGTAGAAACAAAACATTGCATGCCTTATTTTGTTTTTTTGTTTTTTTTTTTTTTTTTTTGGTTTTTCAAGACAGGGTTTCTCTGCAGCTTTTTTAGAGCCTGTCCTGGAACTAACTCTTGTAGACCAGGCTGGCCTTGAACTCACAGAGATCCACCTGCCTCTGCCTCCCGAGTGCTGGGATTAAAGGCGTGCGCCACCACCGCCCGGCGCCTTATTTGTTTTTATGTCTTGTAAGTTTGCAGTTTTTCATATTTGTTTTTCTTGTTGATATCAAATACTAGAATTCTAGCTCTTTGGTAGCACAAATTGAACTCAACATTAAAGAAGTTGAAAGAGGATGTGTGGGGTGGATCTGGGAGGAGGTGGGGAGAAGGGGGAGCAAATATGCTCAAAATACATTGTATGCACATTCTCAAAGAACTAATGAAAATGTATTTTCAAAAAGCGTATCAAGGCAAGATAAGAAGGAAAGGTATTTCCTTCCTTACAGCTGCTCGAATGTGTGGCTATGGAGCCAGAGCTGACGAAGCGGATAAATAAAAATATTGACAAAAAGTGTGCACTTGTGCTGGGGATGTCACGTGGCTTTGTGACAGAGCACTAGTCTGGGTTTGACAAAGTAAACTAACAAACCAAATAAATAAATAATCCATTTCCCTCCTGGTCAGTGTGGTGACTGCCATAAAAATGTCGGCCTCTTACTGACTGTTCTAAACAAATAAATGGGCCCCATCCCAGTTTTGGCAGAGGGTGTTTATTTATACAAAGGAGTGATGGCAAGGCTTGGTTTTGGGCAATTGTTGCTGTGCCCAGAGGCTGTCACTGTTGTACCCTACCTAGTAATTATTATCACCTGGCAGCTATGTGTTCCTGCCAGGCCTAAGTGCTTAGGTAATCTAGGTCTTTGTTCTTTCCTTTCTCCCTGGATGCATGAAAGATGGTCCAACTGGTGACGTTTTATTTGACCCACCACTCTGAAGTCTTTGACTCATTATGTCATTCCAGGTCTAGGCAGCTCCTTCCCTGTGTGTCTCCTCATTAAACCATTCTCCATGTCCCTCCTTCGCAGATGGAAAGTTTCTCACTGGTGGGACAGTGTTCTAGTGTCTGGCATAAAGTCTGGCATATAGCTTGAAGGCAACAACTAAGTGTTGAAAGAATTAATAGGTAAGTGAATATGTGAATGCATGAGCAGAAGACAGACATGATTGACAGAATAAAGCTTCCATTCTGACAAGTAGAAAAGCAGAGTATGTTTGCATGGCTACATGTTATGAAGTCAACTGAATATGCAAACAAATACCTAAGATGTGTAAAACCAGGATTCTCAATATCCTTAATCCTACAGCTGGATCAATAGCAAGTGATTTCATCTGCTCTTTGTTTTTCTCTTCTAAGCTGAGGCATGAAGTTTGCAGATCTCTGTCCTGTGCTGTACAATAGTTTTAGTCAATGATGCAGGACCCATAAGATCGTCTTGCCTAGTGATGCTATCCTAATTTCTTTGGACACACTCTTGTATATTCAGCAACAATAAAATTACACTTTATCTAGGACATAGCTTATTGTTAAGCTATACCCAGCTTTACTTCACTGAATTTTGAAATACCAGACCAGGATAGCAATGCAGTGCTTGTCATGAACCAGATACTCAATAAAATTTTCAACTAACAAATGAATGTAAATTATAAATCTAGCCAACATAGTTCTAGTCTGAGAGGGCATTAGTCAAAAGGGTAATTTGATCCCACTAGCAAAACTCTTTAGAGTCAGCAGGGCCCCGTTGGTAAGAACTTGACGTTCTGCTCCATTGGTTCTGTGGTTACCTTTTGTTGACTTGCTCCACAGGAATACTGCGGTGTTTTGCGATGTCTTCCACTGTCTCGTTGTTGGCTGATATGATTCCTACGCTCTTGGCAATGGCTTTGGCTGTGATAGGATGATCACCTGTAACCATAATAACCTAGGACACAGAACACAGAAACCCGTGGGTAATGGCTTTGCTGGCTAAGTAGGGGTTATAGATCAATATTTACTAAGATACTGCCTACTCTCAAAGGACCTAGAGAGTGCTGTGGTTTTGCTCATGGGAAATTCTGGATCTCAGACGCCACTGTTTCTGAAGAAGGCACTGGTCCTGTCTGGACTCCCTTTTGTCCTGGCTTCTTTCATATCCCCCCCCCCCAGAAGAAGCCGTCCCCTTTGTTATAATTTCTTTTGTAAAAGGG
This sequence comes from Arvicola amphibius, assembly GCF_903992535.2. NCBI lineage: Eukaryota > Metazoa > Chordata > Mammalia > Rodentia > Cricetidae > Arvicola > Arvicola amphibius. The sequence continues at coordinate 57,617,507 of NC_052059.1, forward strand.
TCTATAGGTGTCTCCTAGAGACAGTCTCTTGCTGCTTTAACAGTCTTTCTTAATGCTAACACAGTAATAAAATTCATGTTTAACTTCCATATCATGAAGACAAATGGATTATGGAAAATAAAGTATTAAAACCTATTATTATCTATCCTAGTCCAGAATAATATAAGGTCTAATTCACAGCACTGGCAAGTTCTTCTCTCTGTAGGTACTGTGTTGGTTCATCCCACACAGACACTGTTTTGCTTTTTGAGGACAGTTACCGAGGTCTTAGCAGAGTGAAGGAAGAGGTCCAAGTTGAGAATTACGATGTTCGCTTGAAGAGAGCTAAAGACTCCCATGGTGATTTTCTTAGAAAGAGATATAATATATAGATAGCGAGGAAAAGAACACTCACCTTGATCCCTGCACTCCGACACTTGGTGACTGCATCTGGGACAGTGGACCGAGGGGGATCGATCATGGACAGAAGCCCCACAAAGCAGAGGTTGGAAGTGGGAAAGTTTATGGTGTCTACATCAAATGGGTAGGTTTGGGGAAACTCATCTGCTGGCAGGTAGAGGTGGCAGAAACCTGGAAGGGGCAATCACGTTGGAGTTAGTGAAACCAGGGTTAAGTGTGACAGAGGATGAAGAGTTGGGGTTGTTGTTGTGTGGTTTGGTGGTGGAGGACATGTTTAGCATGTGTGAGAGGCTAGGTCTGAGCCGAAAGCAGGAAGGAGATAACATGATGATACACACTCAGTCCTTTACTATTTTACCAATATATAGTGTGTACCAACAGTTGTTTAATCCCTTCAATTCCATAATGCATGTTTTTAGAGAAAGACCTACTTCACCCAGTTCCATCCAAAAGTAATGTCCTGTGTGCCTGTCAGGTGTTCTATGCTGTGCTCTAGAGATGTAACAACCAAGATAAGTCCAGTGAGACATGCTTTACTTCTGAAGATGTCTCTGGTTAGTGGTGAGACTAACAACTGAAGACATTAAACATGATACGGACCGCAGCATAGAGCTGCTCGTCAGAACAGAGCATGGTGTTTTCTAAGGAACGAAGGCTGGAGTGAGGAAACCATTTCAGGAAAATAAACAAGCACACGGAAAGAAACAACCCTGGGTCTTTGGGGGAGTGGTAGAAAATTCAGCCCTAATTAAGCTAAGACTAGGAGTAACCGGGTAGAGCCATCCTTTTCTCTGGGGTGGAGGTCAAAAGCATTCCTGCGTTTGATAGAACTCCCAGATCATGTGACTTGCATCTGTTTTTACAGCAAATAATCATCACCATGGCTCACTGCTTACTACATCTCACTAACCAGGCCTAGAGGTCAAACAGGAAGTTCCTAGAGCGACTCTGGCCAGTTGGGGGCCAATCTTTCTTTGAAAAGATTGCCTGGTGCTGTGGGTTATGTAGGGTGGGTTTAAATCGTTAGCATCTCATTTACACATTTTATCTACTGTACAAACTCAAATATCCTGTGGAAACACACATTCTACAGATTCCGAAGCAAGTGGCAAGCACTTTTATGGTGTTTAATGAACCTTATCATCAACCCTGGGCAGTGAATTCATGGTTCTGCAATTCTGAATAGGTGCCATTCAGTCAACCCGTGCTTCTGATAGTGGAACACACTGCCCATCATACCGCTTCAGTAGTGGAATTGCTAAAGTTCCTTCCACCTCCAATATTTCCTGTCTCAGTTCCTTTGTTACCTTTCCCCTACTCGTAAACTGAGATAAGTAAACATTCCTGAAGTCACCATTCCCTTCTAAGGAGTTGCTGGGTCTTATCTGCTGGTTCACAAAGCGCCATCACCTGACCCTTCTTCATGCTCCCACCACCTTGCTTGTATCCAATACCTACCCTTCCCTTGTTCTGTGAAATGAAAGCAGCCACCTTTTAAGGAGCCCAGTGTCTTCTCCTCTTGCTGCCTCCAGCAAGGATGACCCACAACCAACCCTGGCTGTGACTGACCAGCTCACAGTTGTGGCAAAACTTTCAGTACTCCCCCTAACCGTAAGACAAAACTCCAGGTCCTCAGCACATATTTAAGAACTCTGTGATGGCCCCAATCTCTCTCCCTAATTCTGTTTCCTGCACCTCCTCCCTCTCATCCATCCTACAGCACTGCGTAGACCACTGGCTTCACTGTGTGCATAAAGATATTCCTTTCTTCCTCCTCTTAGCCTTTTGCAGTTGTCTCACGTGGATTCTTTCCCTTCCTTCTACCCAAATACTGCAACTCAAGGCCCAATTTAAAATGTGACTTCTCTAAAGTCCCTGACTATGTCTGGAATGAACCCCATTCCTCCCAGTGAAATCTTACAGCAATCTTTTACACGCTTCTCTCTTATTTTTGTGTTTTTCTTTTTTCCTCACTGCTGGGGATTGAACCCAGGACCTCACACAGGTTAGGCAAATGCAGCACCACTGAACTACACTCCAGCCCCTCATATGCTTTATATGATCCTTGTGTTGCCATGGCTACTCTGCTGGTTAATGGGAGATCTTCATGCCTCTCAGGAGATGAACACAGATGTTCTGCCATGCTTACCCAACACACGCTCGCCTAGGCCTCCCAGCTCCATGTAGGCTGTGTGGAAGGCATCGGCAGAGCCCTTGTCCAGCGGCTGCTCCCGGCCGTTGATCATGATGGTGCTGCACTTCTCTAAGATCCTCTCAGGGGCTCCCTTCATCACCATGAGGAAGCGCTTGTCGTTAGGGTCCTCTGTCTCGTGTATGGAGAGCTGGGAGGGCATGGATTGGGCCAGTTAGATATGGCATCTTTGCCGTGGTTCTTCCAATTAGCAATGGGACAGGCAGGGAAAACATTTTCATTCTTTCAGTTTGCCCTCAGAGGGTAAAAGAAGAGGAAGACTCATGGCACCCCCAGAATGGCCATCCTTTGTAACTAATTAAAACGCTAACACCTAGATTTGGGTGACACAGGGGCATGCTGAGCTGGAACTCACACTGGGCTCAGCTTTCATTTCAAGCAGACACTAGCCCTTTAAGGCCCTTTGAGGAGGCCAGATGCACCCCTTGGCCCAACAACTGATGGACAGAGGTATTGTGAGAGTTCTCATCTCACCTCTCCCTGCTAGTGGTGAGCAGCCATCTTTTGTATGTGCATACACATATGTATATGTCTGGGTGCATATGTGTGTTCAGGTGTACATACCTATGTGTGTGTGTGTGTGTATAAAAGGTAGAGAACAAACTTGGGTCTTGTTCCTTGGTGCCATCCACCTTGTTTTTTGAGGGTCACTCACTGACTTGGAGTTTGCCCATTGGCCAGACTGGTTGGCCAGTAAATTCCAGAGATTTGTCTGACTCTGCTTCCCCAACCCAGCTTTTGCATATGAGTTCTGTAATCAAACTCAGGTTCTTGTGTTTGCCAGGCAAGCGCTTTGCTCACTGAGACATCTCCCCAGCCTTGAGCAGTCACTTGCAGATGCTGAGCTGCTAAGGCCAGGAGGAATTCCTGTGCCTCTCTGTCTCAGGATGGGTCTAGCTTTACTCTCTGGACATAAGGGAAAATGGTGGAAATTCGAAGAGGAAGAAGGCACTATTGCAAGCAGCCTTTAGAAACCAGTGATGCATCAGAGTTCACAAGTCTAACACAAATATTCTTGATCCAGCAAGCCTACTTCTAGAATCAGCCTGTTAAGATAATCATCCTAATAAAATATGTATAGATCATCATATATAATAATCAAATGGTTAAATCTGCACTTTATGTGGGTACCACCTACAGTCAAACAGACAGACAGACACAACCGACCCTACCTCAGCACACAAAATAATTTCAGAGAGACTTGGTGTCTGTCTATCTATCTATCTATCTATCTATCTATCTATCTATCTATCTATCTATCTATCTATCATGCTGGGAATTAAACCCAGGCTTTGGGCAAGCACTCTACCATTGAGTCAGATACTCAAGGACAGGAAGATTTTGAAATCTTTTTGGAGAAAATAAGATATAAAGAAAATTGCCACAACTTTGGGATTAGCAGTTGATTCCAAATCAATAGTTGCTAGACACTGAGTTATCAGAAATGTATATTTTTTTTAAAAAAGATAGAAAATAGGTTTGCCACTTTCCTTTTTTTTTTTTTCCAGTGACCAAGAAAAGACATAAAGCCAACCAATTAACCAGCAGAACTCAACCCAACTCAATCTAACCAAACCAAGGAGCTTCCTGTTATTACTATTATCACTTCAGTTTTTGGACAGTAGGGGCTGAGCTCAGTGGCAGAACTTGCCTAACACATGTGAGACATCCACCCCCCCCCCCACACACACACCACAGTTCAATCCCCAGAACCACAAAGAAAAGCTCTAGAGCCAGGTGTGGTGGCACATATCCTGCTCACACAATGATGACATCATCTAGCATGACTACACTTTATTATTACTCAAAGTCAAAGCCATACCCCTCAGCTCAGCATGGGATTCTGTAGGAAATCCCACTGTGCAGGCAACTTGTTGGCCTGAATTGAAGAGGATAGACATGATTGATTACTGGCCATTGATGTAGTGGTTCAAGGCCACTAGGCAATGATGGCCATGTTCTTCCTGAGCAGTGGGCAGAAAAGAGGACCCTAGCAATGAAAAAAGAGCAGGAATAAAACCCTAAATAAAATAAAACATTTGACTGGTCCTCAGAAGGGCTTGTCTTCTTCCAGGGCAGTCTCAGGCAAGCTTGCTTCATGTGGCCTGTTTGACATTTATGAATCTGTGCAGTAGACTCTGTAGATTCTAGAGACTGTCAAAACTGGCTGGTGCCACGTAAACACCGTGAGACTGTGATCTCAACACATCCCAAGTGTTCTATTCCTACTCCATAAATCGGATTCACTGGTCCTACCTTATAGATTAGTTATAAGGGTTAAATTAGATAAAGTAAATAAAGTATTTGATTTATTTAGTTGGTTCTTAGGTCCTTAGGAGATTGGCTCCAGTGCCCAAGAATATTAAAATAGAAGGTGTTCCTCATACCCAATATATTACAAGACATAGTGTTTACACAGGATGTAAGCACACTTTCCCACAATCCTTAAAGAATCTCTAGACGACTTCTACTTCTAATATGACATCAGTGCTATGTATTCAGAGAGTGCTCTGAGCCTCTCGCTCCCTCTCTCTGTGTGGGCTTGCATGTAGGACACATGGACTATTCTTAGGAACAGTAGACCTTAAGAAGCTCTTTGCCTTTGTTTCTCTACCCTACTTCAAGGTTGGCTTTCTATCTTTTCTTGGTTATTAAAAGACGAGGAAGAGGAGGAGGACAACGACAACGACAACACTGGCCAACCTGACCTGAGTTGACCAGATGCTCATATACCTCGCACTCTGCCAAGGTCTTTTGAACTCAGGGATGGTCTGGAATACAACGGATTGTGTTGTTCTTGTGACAAACAAATATTGCCAGTTGGGAAGGAAAACTCACCTGAAATTTGTTGGTAGAATTAAAGGGAATTTCGGCTACTTTGTGGTTCCTTTTTCTGATGTCCATCACGTCACCCAAAACAACCTCTGAGAACTTTAGAAGAGCAGTTTCAGAGGCGTCTCCGACCACAGTTCTCTGGGGATCAAAAGACAGAAACGTTTGCAGCTCATCACCTAGAACTTTGGAGACTATTTTTTTTTTGTTTTTTTTTCTTCGAGACAGGGTTTCCCTGTAGTTTCTAGAGCCTGTCCTGGAACTAGCTCTTGTAGACCAGGCTGGCCTCGAACTCAGAGATCAGCCTGCCTCTGCCTCCCGAGTGCTGGGATTAAAGGAGTGCACCACCACCGCCCGGCTTGGAGACTATTTTTAAAAAATTGATTTTATTGAGCTCTACATTTTTCTCTGCTCCCCTCCCTGCCTCTCCCCTCCCCTTCAACCCTCTTTCAAGGTCCCCACGCTCCCAATTTACTCAGATCTTGTCTTTTTCTACTTCCCATGTAGATTAGGTCCATGTATGTCTCTCTTAGTGTCCTCATTGTTGTCTAATTTCTCTGGGATTGTGATTTGTAGGCCGATTTTCTTTATTTTATGTTTAAAAATAACTTATGAGTGAGTACATATGATAATTGTCTTTCTGGGTCTGGGTTACCTCACTCAATATATTGTTTTCTAGCTCCATCCATTTGCCTGCTAATTTTAAGATGTCGTTATTTTTCTCTGTTGTATAGTACTCCATTGTGTAAATGTACCACATTTTCCTTATCCATTCTTCGGTCGAGGGGCATTTAGGTTGTTTCTAGGTTCTGGCTATGACAAACAATGCTGCTATGAACATAGTTGAGCACATGCCCTTGTTGCATGATTGAGCATCCTTTGGATATATACCCAAAAGTGGTATTGCTGGGTCTTGAGGAAGGTTGTTTCCTAATTTTCTGAGGAATCACCACACTGACAACCAAAGGGGCTGTACCAGCTTGCCCTCCCACCAGCAATGCGGGAGTGTTCCCTTTACCCCACAACCTCTCCAGCATAAGTTGTCATCAGTGCTTTTGATCTTGGCCATTCTTACAGGTGTAAGATGGAATCTCATTGTTGTTTTGATTTGCATTTTTGAGACTGTTTTTGATGAACCAACTTGCGTGTAGCACACCAACCAATAGGGGTTGAGCAGTGGAAGAGACAAGGTCACAGGACTCTCAGTGACTGAGCCAGGACCATGGTAAGAACACAGACCAATGGTGCCACCTACAGGCACTAGGGAAGTCTGCGCTAATGGGAGCTCTAGGGAATGGGGGCTTCCTGAGCTATGGCCTAGGTGAATAGGAGACAGATAGATGATGGGAAGAAAAGTCTTTCTAGAAAGCAGATTGCCATAAGTGGAAGTACAGGTGTGTATGGCAAGATATGGGGGTTCCTGAAACACTGTCTGTGGTCAAGATTCAAGTACCAGAAAACAGGAACTCACAGAGAAAAACCAAGCAAAGCTAGGTGATCAATCAGTGTTTAAGGAAAATTGGTGGCAAATGAAAAGAATGGAGGGGAAGGATAAAAAGCTCGGAGGCCAGTGAGGGGTGGCTTGGCAATTGAGATGTGAGGTACTGATGATCATAGAAGCATGAGGTTGTGTGTATTTCAATCCAAGAATGGGAGGCCTTTGTGGTTCATTAGATAGAAGAAAAATCAAGATAATTTCCCAAACCTTTGGCCCAAAGACAAGCAGAATGACTATGTCAACAGAACCATTTTGACATCCTATTGACTGGAAGCCAGGCTGGACACAGTGGAGAGTGACCAACGTGTCTTTATAATGATGGCGATAGCTTTACCTTCATGATGGGGACACTTTCCTGGCCTGGCCTGAACTCCGCTCGGTTACACAGTGTTATTATTTTGGACAAAGAAGCCCACGTCCCAGAACTTTGGTCAAAGGCTTGTCCTAGAACAGAAAAAGAACAGTGGTTAGTGTGGGTGCTGGGCCTGCCCTGGCCGAGTCACATCCTTCATTTAAGACCAGAGACTCAGCCAGCCCTTTGGCTCGGTTCCTGTCTTTGGGCTAGAAGGCCCCACAAAACTCACTTGTTTGGTTTTCGCTTGTATCTGCCACAAAGATCTGATTGTCAAACCACAAATGAGCCACAGTCATTCTGTTCTGCGTCAGGGTCCCCGTCTTGTCTGAACAGATGATGGAAGTGGAGCCGAGGGTCTCCACTGCCTCCAGGTTCTTGACCAGGCAGTTCTTCTTAGCCATTCTCTTTGCTGTCAGTGACAGGGTGACCTGGCAAGATGGGGAGAAAGATACCTTGAGGACAATCAGTTTGAACTCTGGTACCTGGGACTGACTTTTGGGAGAGAGCAGGATACAGTTAGACCAGAGGCGATATTACAATGATAAGAAGTCTGGATTAGTGAGTTGAAAGCCACCCCAAAGCTCTATTAACTATAATCTTAAAAAAGATTAACTATAGAACACTTCGTCTCTTCTTTGAAGAAAGTGCTCCAGAAGTCCGCAGGCAGCTAAGACAGGCCGTGGAGCTATGGTTGGAATTCACACAACTCAAAAGAGAGCTCAGATAGCTGGGGTGTGGTAAATTGCTTGCCTAGCATTCAGGAGGTGCTGGGTTCAATCTTCAGAACCCCAAAACAAAGCAAAACAAAACCAGGGAGTGAGACCTGGAACTCAACAGCATTCTTCTCCTGTCTTTGGCCTGGACAGTGCTCGGCCGTCACTCGTGTCGTTACATGACTAGCATGTGAGCCCCCTGCCCTACCCCACGGGCCTGCACAGCAGCTTGGGGAGGAGGGAGCTTCTGTCTAGGACTGAATTAGATGGACCTGGGTAAAAGAAGGCAGGAGAGCCATGGCTTAGTTTGAGGCTAGGTAAGGAAGGAGTTAATGCCTTCATAAAGAGAAGGTATGGAGAGAGGGGGTTTTAGAAAATAAATCAGAGGAATGTATTGCTTCCAGAAATTCTATAAACGGGGGTTAAAAGCTCATCTTCTCTAGACGTTAAGGGGGTGAAACAACCTATGTGAATTAAGCTAGATCTGAAAATTTAGTTTCAAGGACAATGTATCCAGATATTAGAAACAGTACAATTTTTTTAAATGAAATCATCTATTCAGAATGTCCTATGGTAGTCTCTGGTGTGTGTGTGTGTGTGTGTGTGTGTGTGTGTGTGTGCGCTGCTCTGTAGATGGGAGAAGGAGTGGCTCTGCAGCCACAGCTGTAGGTGCCAAGAGTGTGGGGGTGGGGTGGGGTGCTGGCCATGCAGGCTACCTAGCAGCATAAACTCACGGTGACAGTGGCCAGGAGGCCCTCGGGTACATTGGCCACAATGATGCTGATGAGGAAGATGATGGCGTCAAGGACATAGTACTTCATGCACACGGCGATGATGAAGAAAATGACGCCAATGGACACAGCCACGCCTGCCACGATATGGACGAAGTGCTCGATCTCAATTGCAATGGGAGTCTTCTCACTTCCAACACCGGAAGCCAAGGAGGCTATGCGACCAATGATGGTGCGGTCGCCTGTGTTGATGACAATGCCAGTTGCCGTGCCTACAGGGAAAGAAAACATTTCGCTCCAGGCTTTCTGCTCACAGCCCTCTCTGGTGGCCTGCACAGTGAGCCAGCACACAACAACGCAAGGGTTACCATTGGTTCTCTGGTCCCCTCAATTCTGAATTTCTTCTGGGAAAAGCTTTACAGCAAGGGACTGGAGAGACGAAAAACCTGGGCCCCAGAGAGAGTTGATGCAAGTGAGACAAGCATCCCCGAGAGCCAACTGGCCTTACCTTCCAGGCACGTTGTGGAATAGAAGCCTATGTTCTTTGTTTCCAAGGGATTTTCATGGGTAAACTCAGTGGAACGAGCCTGGGGCTCAGATTCCCCAGTGAGAGAGGAATTATCTACCTGAAAGAAAGTTCAAAAGTAATTCAAAATCAGCTATGTGAACCCCTACTTTTTCCTTAGTGGGGAGAGAGTGCCTGCTACCTCCCAGCAGGCTCCTTGAGGAAGATGCTCCTGGATACTCACTTTGCATCCTTGGGAAAACACTAGTCTGATGTCTGCAGGGATCTGGTCTCCTCCTTTAATCTCCACTACATCCCCCACCACCAGCTGCTCTGCAGGAATGATCTTCTTTTCTGAATCTCGGATGACAAGAGCTTGCTGTGGAAGGAAGTCATGGCAGCCTAAGCCCCTGGGGAGCACACTTGCCTTTCCACCGTCTGCACCTACGAAACCCCAGAGTGACAGCCTCGGGACCCCTGGCTGTCAGAGTGGTGAGGCTAAAAACTGAAGACTGATTCACATGGGGGTGTCAAGAACTAATTTTTTTCGAGGTCTGTAGTTAGAACCAGAAAAGTCTACCGTTGCCTGGCAGATATGAGATGGGGAAATTATTTATTTATTTAATATTTATTGGTGTTGGGTCCCCTGGAACTGGAGTTACAGACAGTTGTGAACTGCCATGTGGGTGCTGGGAATTAAACCTGGATCCTCTGGAAGAGTGGTCAGTGCTCTGCACCACTGAGCCATAACTCTAGTCCCCTGAGATGGGGGAACTTTAATGAGGGAGTACCCTGCTTCTTTCTTGGTGCTACAGGAAGCATCTCTTGTATCCAGAATCTTCCCTTCTATCTGGTGGTTCTGTCATCTGGGGCCAAAGAGGTTTCCTAGCTATAGATACAATGGTTCCTGGGAGGAGAAAGGGGCACTTGGTTCCCACAGGAACATTTAGGGCAACAAGCTCTGAAAGCGAAATACAGTCACAAATAGAGTAGATTGGATGGATCTCCTTGACTGTCAGTGAGCAATATTCAAGAACCATCTGAGTGACTGTCCAAAGTGGTTCAGAACACATACATTGTACAATGACTAATGTTCTGTCCTGCTTTTCCCTGGACGGAGCATTTCCCTCGATCTCGCTTTAGCCCTGTGACCCCCTCAACCCTGTGATGAACTAGGATTCAGAGACATTATTCAGAAGTAATTTGCCCAAGATATGACAGATAGCAAGGAGTGGGGCCAGGGCTGCCTCCTTACCCAGAATTCAGGGAGAGACCAGAGCTGGGAGGCTCCTACTCACCTGGGGGATCATCTTACTAAAGCTGGCCATGATGTTGGTGCTTTTGGCTTCTTGATAATAAGCAAAAATCCCCGTTAAAATAACAACCAGGATAAGTATGGCGCCCAAGTAGACCTGGGTGGGGAGGAGAGGTAGCAGTCAGAGAAACAGATAGGGGTAGCAATCTCTAACCCAACAACCCCTACGCTGAAACAGTCTAGTCTGACTACCAATGTGACACCAAAGTGCAAAAGTCCTGCCTGATCTCATGTGACCAGTCACAAATACAGAGCTGCTAAAAGCAATACCAAGAATTACCCGCAGCCAATAAAGATGGGACATTTATATGAAGGAAACAAATTTTGTGTTAACATTAAGATATCTTGTTTTGTACAGATACACATCCAAGCCCCCACCCCAATCTGAGATCTAACACTTCTTGTCACTCATGTTCCCTGGCAATCGATCACTCTTTGCTCTTGTGCCCAGCCTGGGGACCATGGATGTGCCCTCCAAAGCTGAGCCTATGTGGTATTTAACATCAATGACCTCCTACAACACCTAGCTTTTGGCAGCTGGTTTCTTTCTCTTAGCAAGGTATCAGCCAGATCAGTTCTGTGGTATGAGCCAGTATAACTGCCCTCCATGGGAAAAGGAGAGAGATTAGCTTTGAGGAAAGAGAGTTCCAGAAATACTTCATTATTGCCCCGCTCCATTATAGAATAGGCGTTTTGTCTGTATTCTAAAATTCACACTTATATCATCAGAAAATGAAATATCATTTGTTTCACAGCTCGGAGAATTCCTGATTTCCCTTTGTTCACCACTGCCTGATGGGTGGTAGAATAGCTTTAGCCTAGCACTGTGCTCATTGAGAGCCTTGCTTAGTGCTTAGTGACTGCTTCTCCTTGTAACAAAGTGGAGCCCAGGATGGTTGCTTACACTGTCAAGGGATGCAGAATCACTGACATACTGGATCACATATGCGATCCAACACAAGATGGCACCTATCCACAGAAGGATGGAGAAACCCCCGACCATCTGCTTGAGGAACTTGATAATCTCTGGAGTTTGCTTGGGAGGTGTAAGGGCATTGGGCCCATCCCGAGCCAGGAGTTCTGTAGCTTTGATGCTGGAGAGACCCTGAAAAAGCCAAGAAAAACACATAGAGAAACAAACAGTTGGTCTTCATGTTTTGTCAACTGCCCAGGGCCCTCTCCCAATTCCCACTTAAAAAATTTTTTTTTGGACAAAGATTACTTTTGTTTTTATTGGTGGGGTACCATGTGTTATTTAATCTGTATACATTTCAAAATATTTAAATCAGGTTAAACATCTGTCTCCAATAAATATTTCATATTTTGGAAACTGTGCTGGGGCTTACACTCAGATCTTGGAAAGTCTTCTACATCTTAGCCAACCCTCTTTTTACTTTTTATTTTGTGACACTGACCTATAACCCATACTGACCTTGAACTTGCAATCCTGCCTCAGCCTCCCAAGTGCTTTGAAACACACATGTGCCATTGTACCCGCACAAACTCTCTATCTTAGACCATATCATGTGCATATCTTTTCTTCCTAATTATGTGTAAGCTAGAGGCAATCTCTCTTTTTTTTTGTTAATTTTGGAGTCTGCTCTAGGATCTAATGCTTTCGCTAGGTAGTGGCTTAAATATTTGTTGCAAAGCTGGATGCTGAGCTACTAACTCATCATTGCCTTTCACCTTGCCTCTTTTTTCCAGAACTCCTTTTTTCAGTAACCATTGAAAATTTACAAGGCAATTCTAGAGATATTTCTAATATTACAGCCAGCCTTCTGCTCTCACAGATTCTGTCAATGATAGGATTACCTACCTATTCTCATTGCCAGTTCAGTGTGAACCACATAGTAAGGTTTTTTTTTTTTTCTTGTTTTCATTTGAACTAATGAAACCCTGTCAAGGAGTTCAAACTTGGGCTAGAGAGATAGTTCAGTGGTTAAAATCACGTGTTGCTCTTTCAGAGGACCTGGGCTAGCACCCCTGTGGTGATACACAACCATCTCTAACAGTTCCAAGGGACCTAATGCCCTCCTCTGGCCTCTGCAGGTACTGCATGTAAGTGGTGTACATATGCAGTAAAAACACTCACAAAATATAAATAATAAATAAATGCTTTTTAAAAAGAGGCTTAAACTTTTGAAATCAAACTTGAATTTGAATTCATAGAAGGAAGCAATATTGTGTAGTGAGGAATTTGTAAAGTCCCATGGGTGTGCAGTGTGCTCTGGTACCTTGGGCTCTGAGATGGAGGCTCTGGGTCCTTTCTAGCAATGGCCTCCCCAGCCACCAATAAAAAAAGTTACATGCACCATTTTACTTCATAAGCGGCTTCTGGCTATAACTTTGAGGAAGGTAATGTATCGTTCTGGGGACCACAGCTCCTTTGTTCTATGCCTGGGCATCAAGCTCAGTGAAAGGACCTGGTTGGGGCCTTGGGTCAGACACGCCAGCTCCAGCAGCCTGAGTTGCTTATCTCAAGATCCAGAAAATGGACAGTTTCACAGGTGTGGCTCTAAGTCACCCACAGCCTACGCAAGCCAGCTTTCTTCCTCATATAGTCAGGATGCTTGTCCCCCAGACGATCGGTCCCCTGATGACTTACCCGAATGATGTTTGTACTGTATTTCTGTTCCAGTTCTGTATTACTGAGTCTGTGGTCATCCTGGAATTCACAGAAGGAAAGGGAGTAAATGGCCTCATTCCAAAAGACTCCACCCCAACTTTGACCCACTTTGAAAGCTTTGGAAGTAGCACAGACAGAAAGGGCCAAGAAGGTTGGTGAGAAGCAGAGAAGGCTGTGCAGGGAGTAGAGGTTCCGGTGCAGGAGACCCTTGTCTTGAATCCCTGTCCTCCACCCCTGTGAGCACATACTGCACTTGCCATTGACACTCAGGCCCTGTCCTTGGTTTCTTTGAGCAATGCAATGACCTCATGCAAGCCCTGGCATCCTCATCTTGTATCTATGAGATCGTTGGATGCTTCACTCAGAGCTCGATGCTAAGACTGGCTGAAGGTGATTGGCAAGCCCAAAGTACCCATGGGATGAGATCAGGAAGGAAGGGAGAGTAGAGTCAGGCTGTGACCATAGATGCTCTCAGTGCTCCTAAGAATTGGGGTGGCACAGGCTCTTCATTCAGAAGGGTTAGTTCCAAGGCTCTATTTTGCCACAGAGATCAAGGTTCAATGGCATCCAAGCATCATGTCACAAACTGCAGGACTTTTGCAAGAAGCTTGAGAGAGTGGAGGGAGGACAAGAGGCTCCTTTTTTACAACAAAGCAGAAAAAAAAAATGGGCTAATAGCGTGGGAATGATTTTTCTATACAGTATTGAAAGTACTCCAAGAAAAAATTCCCATCATAATTATAGGGGGAGAGCTGAGCATGATGTCTGATGCCTGGAATCTCAGGACTTAGGAGGCCCGCACAAGAGTATTGCAAGCTCAAGGCCAGCTGGGCCACATATCAAGTACCAGGTCAATCTGAACCTCACAGCAAGATCCTGTCTCCAAAGAGAATATAGTTAGATATAAACAAAAATTTAAAATTAGCAGGCTTATGAGAGAATAGAGGTATAGTGAAGCAGCAATCTTAAGGCATGTTTTAAATGCTAGAGACACACAGGACATAATAATTCTTTTTTGTGTGTTCTCTAGCACTGCTCTTGGCCCTGACCTATTTCACTTAATCCTCTCCACAACCCCAACAGATAGGCATCCTCCCCTTACCTCTTTAATCAGGTCTCAGAATGTAGCCCTATCTGGCCTCGAACTCACGATCCCTTCACCTTAGCCTTCTAAGTGCTAGGGTTAAAGGTGAGTGGAAATAGGAGAATGGATATCAGTCACATTGAGACTTAAACTTAGGCCAGTCCAACGTCTGAGCTGTCTATCACGCTACACACACACGACAGCCTAGCAGCACGCTGTTAAATGTTTCACAAGCTCCCCAGGAAAGTTAAACAGCTCCAGTTTGTAAGATTTGTAGATTGCTCATGAGGCTCTCACCATGCCAAGTTTCTGAGTAGGGAACAATAGGCAGCCTAGCCTGAAGGAGCTAGTTACATCAGTCCAATGGTAGCCCAGCAAGCACTGGGCTATGAGGTCTGCCTACAGACTGCAGGGATAATCTAGCTGAATCTCAGACTCTCTTTAGCTTTCCTGAAAGGGTATCTTAACATTCACATCCAGGGCAGCTTGTAAGAGGTCAGGTTTAATAACCCAAAGTCCTTCCTTCAGAGAGACTTACTTAAAATACATAGCTCATTTTCCCCTCACAGACCTTGCAAACTAGTTCCCATTTTATATGGGGAGAGTGGGGACAGGGGTGGTTTCCATGGAGCTAGCTTGTTTGTGCCCAGTTACAGCTCATTCCTAGAAAAGGACTTAGATTGAGCCTGGTCAGGTCCAGTATTTCTACCCCTGGAGCTGTTTTTCCAGGAACACATAAAGCCTCACAAGGCCTATGGCTTCGGTTTTCCATCTTTGGAGGCTGTAACTCAAATACTTTTACTTGCCCACGGAAGACTGGCACATAGGTATTTATATCTCAAGAAAGCAGCTGAGAAGGAGAGGGATGGTTTCTGCCTCTTGGACTTAACAACAGAGGCTTTAGCTCCCTGTCCTGTCTGGGACGGCCTCCAACCAGAGCACAGGCATTTGGCAACAAGGATGAGTGGTGACCGGAGGACACAGGAGGACAGGACAGGAGGAGGAAAGATATTATCACACTCTTGACAACAAACAAACAAGGAAGTTGGAAGCCTTCCAGTGTATCCCAAGCTATCGAGGCCCAGTTTTTCTTTATCAGAGAGAGGGAGGTTATAGAGACAAGTTCTCAGTGGCAGGGGACACCAGGCCCTTTCGCCGTCGGGGGACTGACCAGATCAAGCTCTTTCTTAAGCTCTTCTTTCTCATGACCCTTATTGGGTTCTGAGTCCTTGTTCTTCATCTCCTTGAATTTCTTGTCATCTCCCTGGTCTGTCTGATTGACATCTTTAGTTCCATTGAGCTCCACAGAATAAATTTCTAATGTTTTCTGGAAGAGAAACAGAGGTGCAACATTAGCCCCAGATAGGCTTCCTTGAGTAGGTGCCAAGTGGCTCCCAGAGGGTGAGGAGATGCCCAGATGGAAGAAGAATGCTGCCCCCCCCCCCACTCCCCGACTTGGAGAAGAAGTGGAGGATCGTGGGAAGTCTCCCCCCCCCCCCCCCCCCCCGTTCCAAAAATATTTCCCTTCCTCTCTGTGGAGACGCGTGGCTTGATTGGCACAGCCCTGGCAGTATCTTTTCAAGGATCCTTTCTCTGGGATGAGGCAGATGGAAAAGTTAGCCAGTTTCCCTGGCACCTTGTGGGTCATTCCCAGATGGGTCGCACCAGATGGGTCGTCTCTTTTTCTTAAGGGAGGGGTGTAGTTCCAAACAGACTCATTGTAAGCATGGCTTTTCAGAGCACCTTGCATCCAACAGAATCCTAGCGTCATCTCGAAACCCGAGCTTTCAGAGCAGGTGCTGTGTGGCTGGCTTGACAGCCCTGGGGACCCTTCCTACACATCTACACTAACTTCTATACACTGCCAGCACTAATTACCATATATATTCTTGATGGCTGGGAGTGAGTTCAGTGTTAAGATTGCCCACCCCCTATTGTCCTGAGACCCGGCATTTCTTTTTTTTTCCCCAGCGCTTCCCGATGGTCTCCTAAGGTCCCCACTAGAAGTGGAAGCTGCACGCACCCTGCGCATTCTGTGGCTGGTAGTCCAACCCGCTGGCAGATGGATATGAGGGCACGGGATGCGGGCGTGCTGCGGTGAGCCGGGCTGGATTGAAGACGCGCGTTGCCTTAGTGGTACTCCAGGCAGTGATGCACAGAGATGGTCCCGATCTGGAGGTGGTGGGGGGCCGCGGCGTCGTCACAGGCCCTGGTTCCTGAGAGGCGCCGGTGACAAAGTTGGCCTTGCAGAGGCAGGCGCCGACCTGGACCCGGACCTTGCATGCACCTCCGCGGCCAATAGCCACCTGTGGCGTGCGCCTTAAATGCAGCGCGCTCCGCCCACGTACCCGGGGCGACTCAGCTCATTCGGCTGGGGACGCCCCTGGGGATGAAACCCTAGGGCGCACAGGCCTGGGTGGGGTGGGGTTGGTGGCCAGAGATCTGAGGATCTTAAGGTGGAAGTCCCTCTTGATACCTGGTTGGGGGACGACACGGGATCTTCCTTAGGGCGGTCTGGCAACAGCTCTCAGTCAGTGGCACGCGTCAAGTGTGGGCTGCCCCCGTGTGCACCACGAGCTCTTGTCTGTCCGACCCCAGGCTCCTGGAATCCCAGGGGCACACCCACACGCCCTGTGGAGCTTTTGTGAAAATCTACACCCACTTTCTTTTAAAAATGTTGTTCCCTTACCAATAAAGGAATTTATAAAAGTGTGTAAACGGGGGAGGGGTTGGGGGTTGCAGTTCCTAGAAACAATTGTGACCTTGCAATAAATACCGATTCTAGAGAGGATTTACATATAGATAGGTAAATGAGACTCTGGAGCTGCCTGGGCTAACCGCAAAAGATTTTAAAGAGTAGCTGAATTACTTTATAAAGATCCAATAAATAAATAAATAAATGTGCAGTTTTGAAATAATATTGGAAGAGAGAGGATAAGGGGGGGCTAGGATATGTGCAGGGCCTTTAGGAAGGTTACGTCAGAACTCCTGGGAAGGAGCAGACTGCTGGTGTGCAGAGCCCAGGTTTTGGGTGCGACTTTGATGACATTGGAGGATAGCTCTGTTTTTCACAACGTTCCTCACAAGTGCTTCTCTCTTGGCGCCCCTCCTGTCTGCCCTCCCTTCTTCCTGTAGTCCAAAAGGGCAAACTTTGAAACCTAGGGTTTTCCTATTGTGGACCAGGAAGACAACTGTGAGTCCCAGTTCTTCAGGGTTGGGAAGACTCGCTGTGTAGACACACTCCACAGATCCTTTAGTGTTGCGGGGGATTTTATGTTCTAATCCAGATTGGAACAACAGTGGACTTCTGGAGAGTCTTCCGATATCATCTCCCCTGATTCCTCCAGTGGAGAATGCTATTCGAAAGAAAGAATTTTGCAGATAAGAAGGAAACACAAAATCTATGCAAAGTAGCTGTTCTACCATTTGCTTGGGTTCTGGAGTCTGTTCCCCGCTGTCCTCCATCCCCAACCCCGGGGCCCAGGTGGGTCCCCGACCCCCCCCCCCCCCAGCTGTTTTAGTCAACCTTTAAGTCTGGGACCAACCTAGGCTAGGGAAGTGAGATCCCAGAGAGCTGTTCCTAGCTCAAGGCCAGTATGCAGTTTCAAGAGAAAACACCGACTCCAGACTGGAGAACGGGGATCCTCAGAGAAAATGGCATGATGGCAGGGCTTCAAAAGTAGTATTCAGAGTACTTAGAAGGTGGCTGGTTGTGTGTCTGTGTCAAGTGTGGGGTGGAATGACATCAAACTTTCCGTGGTCAGGTGCTTTGGGGCCTCCTGGGATTTGCAGAGTTGAAGTTCCGCTCAGTCTCTGGTTCCTGCACAGTTCCTGGCTCCTGCCAGGGACGGTCTCAGCTCCTGCCGCTGCCTTGGCCCTTTTGGCAGTTGCTGGTGTTAGGTAATATCTGGAAGTCTCGATTTCTACCAAAGAAGAAAAAAAGTAGGGCCATAACCTTTGCTGCTTCTAGTCTCCTGGGCATCCCTAGGTGTGTTGCGAGCACCTGGAGAGATCTTCACCTACAGACCCAAGTACTGGATTTTTCCTCTTAGGCACAAACGTCTCTCTTCATTTGGCTGGAGACTCTGCCCCATGGTATTCTGGGAAAGAGCTCTGAGAAACTTAGATCTGAGGGCCTTTTGTAGAAGGGCTGGTTTTGGAAAAGGGCACTCTCAGGGACACCTTCTAGCAGAACTGCTGCTTGAGGCTGTAATTCCTGCCTTTTAGAAGAATCCCACCTATGCCGAAGGCCTGTTCCATTGACAGATAATGGGATAGCCTGCTATGAGATGTAGAAATAACCCTAGCTTGCTCCTCTGGGCTCACTTATTCAGTATCTTACAAGGCGTAGGGTGACAGCGTGAAAATTGTGTCAGTTCTCTGCCCTCCAGAGAGATTATGGTTGAGTCCCTGAGGTAAAATTAGTGAGGAAAAAATAATGACTGACCTAAGAGAAAAATGATTTAGAACTAAATGGTGTGTGTCTAAAACCATTAAGAGTTAAAAGAAAAGAAACTTTTGTGGGTGGTAGTATGTTTTAAATGTTCTCCTCAAAGTTCACACTGAAATTTAATCCCTCTTGGAAAGTCTAGCTAAAGAGATGGGATCAGGACTAAGGATGTAGTACAGTGGTACGTTGTTACTCTCTTGTATAGGAAAACAAGCAAGCGGATAAAGAAAACACAGAAGTGGGACCAGACATTGACATTAAGAAGTGATTAGCTCATAAGGACCTTCTCCATTAGTGGGTTAGCCAAGTCAAGAGCTGATGAGCAAATGAATGTGGAAAATGGGTCCTGCCATGCAGTTGGCTTTGTCTCTTCAATGTGCCCCTCTTGCCACATGATACATTGCACTTCTTGGTTCTCTGCAGAGAGTCCACCACCATCACCAGGTGTAGCCTTCAGAATAATGAACCAAACTGAGCCCCTTATCTTGATAAATCATCCACCCTCAGGTATATTGTCATCACAATAAAACAGACCAAGGTAGGGGGATGGCTTGACATTTTATTGCTTGGCCTCCTTGGCTTTTCTTTTCTTTTCTTTTTTCTTTTTGGTTTTTAGAGACAGGGTTTCTCTGTATCTTTGGGGTCTGTCCTGGAACTAGCTCTTGTAGACCAGGCTGGCCTCGAACTCACAAATCTGCCTGCCTCTGTCTCCCGAGTGCTGGGGTTAAAGGCGTGCACCACCGCCCAGCTGGCTTTTCTTTTCCTTTCTATCCCTGTGATTTATAATTCTTCTAGGTGCCTGGAATCCCCCCTCTCCGTCACATCACCTCTGGGCTTCAATGTCTGGTGTCGAGGGTTCACCATCTGGCCGTGAGGTGTGACTGAAGATCCAAATGA
The DNA here is from genome assembly GCF_903992535.2 of Arvicola amphibius. Classification (NCBI taxonomy): domain Eukaryota; kingdom Metazoa; phylum Chordata; class Mammalia; order Rodentia; family Cricetidae; genus Arvicola; species Arvicola amphibius. The sequence goes on from NC_052059.1 coordinate 57,637,127, forward strand.
ACAGGGAAGAGGGCCCAGGTGACAACTGGAAGAGGAAGCTTTGCCTCCTGTTTCACATCCGGACAGGCTGGTGCCTCTCCTGCCCACTCGCCTTCTCCTTGTCTCTGGATGCCTCTCCTACACAGTGGACTGTCCCCACCCAAAACCCTCCCCACACACCTGCACCTCCTCAGTGTGCTAGGCTATGACTGGGCAAGCTTTTCTCTGCTGACCAGCACTGCCTGGCGTTGAACCGAGAACGGAAAAAACAAAAGCAAAACAGAGCTGCAACCTAACACACCTCTGTTTCCTCATTTCTTCATTTTGGGAAATGCCAAGATGGGAATGCAAACATCCCGGCAGGGAAGAAATCGACTCGTAAACTTCTGTACGAACCCTGCTCAGGACTGCTGAAGACTGGGGCCAGAGCACACAGTGGCATTAGCAGGAGAGGGCTGTCAGGGGCTCCCCAGAGCCAGTGGGTTTGCCACAGGACACACTCTCCCTCCCTTGTGGATAGCTCCCCTGAAATGTAGAGCTCCTGGGACCCAATGATCATCCTCTGCCATTTGGTTTCAGTAATAAGATGCCTTAAAATAAGGTGTGTGTGTGTGTGTGTGTGTGTGTGTGTGTGTGTGTGTTGTTATTTTGTTTGAAACAAGATCAGCAAGTTCCTGTATCTTAGTCTGGCCCTGAATTCACCAGGTAGTCTAGGATGGCCTTGAACTTTCTGTCTCAGGTTCCGGCGGGTTGGGGTTATAGGATTCAGTCATTATGCCTACCTTAAAATAAATTTTATTTAAAGTGATGTTTTGATATAGGCAGCAAGATTTACTGGATTCCAACTGGTTAATACCTTTACCTTCTCACATCATTATTTCCTTTCTTTCTTTCTTTCTTTCTTTCTTTCTTTCTTTCTTTCTTTCTTTCTTTCTTTCTTTCTTCTCTCTCTCTCTCTCCTTTCTCTCTCTCTCTCTCTCTCTCTCTTTCTTTCTTTCTTTCTTTCTTTCTTTCTTTCTTTCTTTCTTTCTTTCTTTCCTTCTTTCCTTCTCTCTTTCTTTTTCTTTTGGTAGTAAGAGCCCAAAGCTACCTCTCCTTTTAGCAGGACTTCCAGCACTCAGTATAACTGTAGTCCTTGTCTTTTGCTTAGCTCCCTGGAAGTATTTTCTTACTTGCCTTCTCCATTATAGCCCTCAACGTTCCCCCCTTTTAACCCGATAAGATACTGTTTTAGAAAAAAAAAAAAAAAAAAAAAACCTTACTATGTTGCCCAGGCTGCCTTTGAACTCCTGGACTGAAGCAATCCTCTCATCTCAACCTCCTAAGTGCTGAGACCAGAGAAATATGTGTCACTATTCTTGGCTTAACTTCTTTTTAGATGCAGTTAGAAAACAACAACAACAACAAAGATTGTAATCTGAACCTAGTTTAGAAAACCCCTCACAGGCATATTCCAAGATTCCTTTCCCTGCTGATCCTATCAAGTTGACAATCCAGATTAACCACGTACTCAAACCTACCACTTTTAAGCCACAACCTCCCACCTCTTGTACCCGTAGGTTCACAGCCATCTTATAATACTAAAATATAATCAATTAAAATTAAAATTAAATTAAAATTGTACTTCCTCCAACAAAGTCACACCTCCTAATAGTGCCACTCCTTATGGGCCTCTGTGGGCCATTTTCATCCAAACCACCACAGCAGGTTTGGTTACGCATTGGTACGAGTGTGATGTGCAAGTCAGAAGACAACTTGTAGGAGTTGATTCTTGCCAATACTGTGTGTTCTGGAGACTACGCTCAAGTCCTTGTGCTTGGTATCAGGCATCTGAGCCATCACCTGGTGTTTATATTTTATATGGTGCTGGAGACTGAGCCCAGGGCTTCCTGCATGGTAAACAATCTTTACCTACGTTACATGGCTTCTCTGCCACAGGCACACAACAGTGACTTAGAAGAGGAGGGGCTTATTTTGCCTCACAATTTAGGGGTACAGTCCATTATGGTAGGAGTCTGAGGCAGCTGGCCACATTGCATCCATAGTCAGGAAACAGAAAGTGGTGCTAGTGCCCAGCCCACCTTCCCTTTTTTTATTCACCCTGGGAATCCAGCTCATAGACTGGTACCCAAACATTTAGTGCAGGGTTTCCCACCTCAGTGAACGTGGTCTAGAAAATCCTGTAAGGCCACTCTCAGAGGCTCATTTCCCTGGTGATCTTAAATCCTATCAAGTTGACAATCAAGATTAACCATCACTACTCCACCCCATGTCAACCTGACACACAAAATTACCACTTTTAAGCACAGTCTTCCATCTCTTGTCCCCGTAGGCTAACAACCATCTTATAATACTAAAATATATTTAATCCAAAATTTAAAATCCCCACAGTCTTTAGTAATTTCAACATTGTTTAAAAGTCCAATGTCTGAGTCTCCTCTGAGCCTCAAGGAAATCTCTTAACTGTGCTCTTATAAAATAAAAACAAGTTACTTTCACTCTCATTCCTTGCTATGCCCATTCCAAAAGGGAAGAGTGAGGGCATAGCCAGGAAGGATTGGGCCAAAGTGAAACAGAAACCCAGTAAGGAAAACACCAAGTCCTACAGCTCCACATCAGGCATCTAGGGACTATGATGGGTTAATCTGTACTCCAAAAGGTTTGGGTAGCCTTGTGTTCCAGCGCTACAGTTTACAGGACACACGGCCTCTCTCTGCACTCCACTCCATGTGGAAAACTTTCCTCCATCGACCTCCCATACACGGTGTTGGTGTCACCAATATCCTGGGCTATTCACCTTCACAGCGTCCTTCAGTGGCCTCTCAGGGCCTCCTTGTATGGATTCCAACTCTGCCTCACATCACCTGGTCTTAGAAGCTTTCTGGAATTGTGAAGCAAGATTCGGTGACACTCCCCATCCCGGTCTTGTCTCTTTCATGCTTACAAAGGCAATACCATGTGAAGGGTGCTGCCATGTTCTGCTGCTAGCTCCAGATGGACGCGTACCCCCTTACATCATCGTGTGGCATTAGCTGCTGTGTGTCTTCCAGACTGGAGAACCATTTCCTTAGGGGGTTGTTTTAGAGCAGGGTTGTTTTGACTTCTTTCACAGTTGAGGTGGCTTTCTCTTCTCAAATAATTTCACATTTTCATAAGTTGGAGCCTTTGATGATACGGTCTTCTCCTCAAGGCACCTTTCTTATTGCCCGGTGCAGAGTGAGTGGCTTCCCTTAAACAGTGACAGCCTCGTTTTTTAGTACCTGCCTTGGCTGTCACTGGAATCTTGCTTGTACTCTTTCCTTGCCATTCTGTAGATTAATACAAAATAAAACCTTTTTTTGCTTAATTCTTTGCTTTGTTTTCCCCTGCAAATGTTGATAAATGCACACGCAAAACTCCAATACTCCTTCCTCAGCCCGAACACTTCTGCTGTTGTGCTTCACCTGTCAAACAAATCAATCCATTATCCTAAAGCGCAACTTCACATCCTCAGGTCCTGAGCAGAATCCTTTGCTATAACAGTGTGTCAATGACGTGTAGCCCAGCTCCTGATAGAGCCCTTGTTCTCCTGAGACCTCACGACCTGGGGCTCTACTGTCTTCATTTATCTCAGCATTCTGATCTTCAAAGTTGCCGCAGAATAGCTCATCTCATTCTGCTTATAGTGTCCCAGAGCTTTTCCAGCCCAAAGTTCCAAAGGCCTTGGAACCACATGACCAGCTTTATCCAATCATATTTCTGATATACACTCATTTTCTGTATTAGTTACTTGTTTTGTAGCTCTGATCAAAATACTAGACAAAAGCAACTCAAGGGAGAAAGTGCTTGGTTTGGATTATAGTTTGGGGGTAGCAATTTGAACATGAGGATCTGGGCCACTTGTCAAACACTGACTCCAAAATCAGGAGGTGGAGCACGATGAACACCTGTGCTGAGCTCAGTTTCTCATTTTTATTCGGCCTGGAACCCTAGCCCGTGAAATGGTGTAACAATAGTGTAACCACATCTAGGGTGTGGTTACACGAGGTCTTTCCACCTCAGTAAATCCAGGGAATCCCTCACAGACACACTCAGAGGCTTATTACCATGGTAATTACAAATCCCATTAAGTTGACAATCCAAATTAACCAACGCAAGCATACCTGAGCTTGAGGGTTAATTTTTGCCAACTTGACAGAATTTAGAATTACCATGGAAACAAATTTCTGGTGGTGTCTTTGAGAGATTACTGGATTAGGTTAACTGAACTGGGAAGGCCTGCCTTAAATATGCCCATTCTATGGGCTGAGGTCCAGGACTGAAGAAAAGGCGAAGATGAGCTGAGCACACACAGTCATCATTGCCTCCTGGCTATGGATAAAATGTGAGTTGCCCCAAACTCCTGCTACCCTGATTTTCTTGTTACAATGGACTATACCTTGGAACTGGAAAACAAAATAACCCTTTTGTCCTCAGAGTGCCTTTGTCAGGCATTGTGGTGCAGCAACAAGTTTACAGTAGGTATAATTTGCTTTATCAAGAATCTTTGAAGCTAGGTGTGGTGGCACACACTGATAATCCCAGCATCCCACAGGTCGAGTGAGACAGGAGGATTATTAGTTTCCAAACAGCCCAAGTTACAGAGTGAGATGCTGTCCCATGAAACTAAAGCAAAACGAGCTTTGAAATGAAACCAGGAAAAAGGCCAATGATATTCAGCCAGCCTGTTAGAAAAGCTGAGATGACACCTTCCCTTCCATGCCCACAATAAATGTATATTTATGCACTATTTATTCTCAAGGTGAGCAGAGCTATTTTAAGAGCCATGGTAGAGAATATGAGAAGAGACATTGTTCCTCTTGAGTACATATTGCTAGCTGATCTACTAGCATCAGAGAGGTCAATTGTAAGTGATGATTCAAAAGAATTAAATAAAGCAAGCTTTCGGGTTGCTGTCCCTTTTCCAGTGATACAAATAAATCATGCCTATTCTTCACATTTCCCTGCTTGAGATGATGACGCCAGACTATGTTTTGGGGTGCATTAGAAGAATGACCTTGACCTTCTACAGTCAGGGTTGCAAACAAGCTAGGCATACATAGTGATTAAGATTACTTAGCTATCTTGGCCATCTCTTTTTCCTTGATGTGCTTTGAATAATTGTCCATGGTTACTCAACAACTCGAGCCAGCATGAAGTCAGTTGGTCTGGCTCTGTGACTGTGTCTGAAACCAGAACTTTGAGATAACAAAAGCTTACTCTTGAATGTGGTACGAACGAGAAGGAATACAGCAGGTAGCCCTGCGGCCATCTACCCCAAGCTTAGGCTCAGTTCTTACAGATCTAGAGAGTGTCTCACCACTGGAGGAGAGGAGGATTAAAACCTTGTAGAGGGCACAAAGTCCTTGTGCTCACAGGTAAGCACTGGGGAAACCAGGAATGTAAAAACACACAGGCTTATCTCTTCCACATAAGGGATGCTTTCACCTAGAAGGCTGGTAATGGATGTAGTAAAAAGCCTGGTGAGCTGCCCTATCTGTAGGGCCAGGCCACCTGAGTCTCCGAGACTTTGTTTATCCCAGACACTTCCTCGTTAGGCCTTTATCTGGAGCATTCTCAGTCAACAGAACCCATCTTTACGAAAGAGGTTACCTGTACTTTGTAAAGAGTTTCAATGTAAACATTTCTTAAATTTTATTGTACACAAGGAATTGAGTTCATTATCCTCAATATACTTTCCCCCAAAGTTGTTCGGTGTTTAAATATCTAAAATAAACTTCCCGGTAGTGTTAAGACTCTAGAAGTTTAAATCAACACCAGCTACAGAGTTGTGTTGAACCTGATTTCCTTCTTACCTCATTCGGATCATTACTCTGCCTGTCCTGGTGTTTGTAGAGACGCCGCACAACTGGTGCCCAATGTGAGTGGCTCTGCCCTCAAAGAAAGTAAGAAAACTTTTCCTTACCTAGGAATAGGGGGTATAAAATTTCCTGTCCTTTCAACCAAGGGGTCACAACTTTAAGCCAGAAGGGGAGAACATAAGCATGGGTTCTCAGTCCTATGTTACAAAGCATGTTATACAGTTACTGAGAGGTTTGTTCAGATCTAAGGAACAAATACCCAGAGCAACTGTAAACTTTAATCCTTGGTTTCCTACACAAGCAATCGCATATAGGAGTCAACGTAAAAACAGCCCGTGAGAAAGGAGACAAAAATCCCCTGACAATTATTTTGCAGTCTGGACTGCAGTAATTTACTGCTTGGGTTCCCCCCCCCCCGGAGAACTATGGAAAGGAAGACCCTCTGGACACATCTCAGCAGAAGGCTGCTGCTCCCACATTTAAGGAGAGTGATTTAGATAAGCTGCCCCCTTTCAAATCCCCCGAATTTATATCTATGTACAAGAAATATTCCTTCTCATCCAACTGACTGAGAAATTCAGTCTCTGCTGCCTCACTCTCAAAGATTACTTAGGAAAGATGAGGACTGTAACCAACAGGAAAACGAATGAACTAAACCTCTAATCATTCCTGCCCTTACAATGCCTGCGATTCGAAATCCTCAAGCCCCCAACGTGTGTCAGTATCACCCTTTTTACTTTCAAAATTCTTAAAGAATTTCAGAAGATCTGTTGCTGCCAATGGCATGCATGTTGCATTGACTGATACAAGGTGTGAAAATGTGAGCGGGGATATTATTATTCTTTGGGACAATGAGCAAATATGCAAAGCTTCATTAGCCCCAGGACAATACTTGATGTGGAAAGCAAAATATTATGATGAATGCGATGAACAGGAAGAAAGGAACCGTAACAATAACGTCCCTATTAATTCAGGCATGCTTCAGGAAGTAGAACAATATAGTGACGCATTAGTACAGATGAAAGGTCCCGCCCAGTATTTTGACCAAGTATGCCTTTGTGCACAACTATGGATCATGGAGAAACTGTGGATTCTCTGGACCACTCCAAAACAGAAGGTTAATGAGCCTTGGCCTGAGTTTCTTGCTCATGTTAAGAGAACAGTTAATTACAACAAAAAATAATTCATGGAGAAGTCACAGATACCCTGATCAGGCAGCTCACATTTGTTGGAGCAACCAAAGAATGCAGAGCTGCTAGAGTAGCAGAAAAAACATGGCGACTTTTCTAATCGGGTGACAGCCTCTCAAGATATTAGCAGCTCCTCTCACGTTGCAGTGGTCATGAATATATCTGGAACCATAACTTCAAAATAGCAAAACTTCCTCTTGAAAATGGGACAAAACAGAAGGAGTACAGCAGAAACCCTCGAGCTATTAACTCCAGACTGAGGCTCAGTTCTTCCTGATCTAGAAGTATGTCGAGAGAGTGTCACACCACCAGGGAGAGGAGGATTATAGCCTCATGTTGGAACTTCAGGTATTTTGTGTACAAACACGAGGACATGAAAAACAAGGAAAGGAAGTGAGAGAATATGCTAGCAAGAGATAATTGGGAGCTGCCTGCTTTCATATGTTATTGGAAGGTCCACCTGAGAAAGGGCGGTGGCAGAAGCCCCATTCATGGACCCAGGCGACACCGGTCCGGCACTCCAGTTGTTTCCTGGTTCTAGAGAGGTAGGAAATAGGAAGGGCCCTGTTCAGCCATAGGACACTCTGTCCAGGTTCATGCAGGAGAAAACACTTGGGGCTTTTATGGATGATCTTTCTTATTATGTCCTCTTGAGAAATGAAGCCACTGGCTTCTCAAACACTGTGCGTGTTCACTAACTGCAGCCAGCATAATTGCAGGCCAGAAAACAACAGACAGAAAAGCAGGCCCAGGCCTAGGACCATTTAATTTACAGAAAGCAATGCCTTAGTTGTGAGTCCTTATACAACAATAAGAGAAGCGGCATTTAAACACAAATATTTTAAAGCCCTTAAACACATTTTATAGTTCTTCCTAAACAAGAGTTTTCAAGTGGAAAGGATTTAAATAAGTCCTGCAAAGATGACCAGAATCTGGTTCAGCCAGAGAAACCCTTACCAAGGGAAACTCATCCTAGGTCTGTCTCCGAGGGGCTACTTAGCATACCAGGTCTAGCGACTCAGTGGTCACCCTTTCTAGGCACCAGATTCTCATCTGAAAGCCTAGAAGCTTTTGACTTGGCATTTCTGCGCAAGCTCATCTAGCATTTCTGTTTTTTGATTGCCAGATAAAACAGAGTGCCCTGTTGGAGTTACCTGTCACAAAAACAAGAGACACCCTTCTTTTTTTTTTATTGAAACTAATTTTTTTTCATGTAATATATTCTGATCATTGATTCCCCCTCCCTCTACTTCTCCCAGATCCCCACCCAAGTCCACACTCTTTCTTTCTTTTATTATCTTATTATCCATTTTTTATTAGAAAACAGATAACTTAAAAAAACCCGAAAAAGAGAAAATAAACAGGAAAAAAAGATATTAAAAAAAGATAGCCAAAAGAAACACATACAGACGTAGAGACCCACACTAGCACACACATTGGAAACCCATAAAAAACATTGGAATAATAATATACAAAAGCAAAAGATTTGTAAATCAAAAAAAAAAAGAAAAGAAAAAAAACCAGGTGGAATATTAAGAGATGACAAAAATAAACAAACAAAACTCCCAAATCCCCGATGAGTTTGTTATGCGTATAACCAGTGAGAATACATTGGAGAAAACTAATTTTTTCTTTATCAGTTCCTTTATCAAAATTCTTTCATCAATGGAGATAGCGTCTGGGTTAGGGATAGGGACTTGAACGGACACCTTTATTCTTTTTTTTTTGTTTCCAGTTTATTTATTTTTTATTAAAAATTGCCATCTCCTCCCCTCCTCCTCCCCCTTCCCTCCCCTCAGACACCTTTATTCTTAAAAAAATATATCCATTGCTTAACTTAAATGCATATTTAACTGGGCGTTCGATATTTTTATTTGCTGACTCTAGCTGACCTCCTCCCTGTAGAAGCCGTAGGTATGAGTCCTTTTCCACTTGACTGTCCACATCTGGGAACATTCATTGCTGAAGTGCCACTGGTCCGCTTGTAGCCAGGCTAACTGGAAACATAGACACTTTCAGGTTTTCTCTTTTCCTCAAGCCTTGCCCTTATCGGAGCTCACAGGTCCAAGATTATCACCGTGAATGAGCGCAGAAGTAAAGTTTTTAAAATTTCGTTAGCACCCATCAATTTAGGCACAACGGAACATCTTTACCACCCATGCAGAGATTCTTGGGTCCCTTGGGTCTGAGAATTAAACTGTGGGAATCCAGTGCAATCCCCGAACCGGAGTTCAGTTCTCAAAGAAAGACGGTAGGGGGCGCACGTCCCGTGACCCTCCCAGCTTCTGAGAAAAGATGAGATCCAGCAGGCCACCCGGAATCACTCAGGCTACACAGCCACGTGCTAAATACTTCCTTTCTGTCCTAACAACGGACAACCTTTTCTGTCCTAATAAAAGAGAAGTCTTAAGCAAGAAAGATAGCAAAGAACAACAAAAGAATCAAGAGAAACACTTCCAACAATTAACATAAAGACAGTAGCTACTAGGCCAAGAAGAAGTGGGCTGAGACTGTTCCCTTGCTTCTAAGCCTACAAGCTCTTTGGAAACACATTCATCCTAATGACGCAGTCCCTCACTACCCGCCTTTTATCAGCGGTTGGCTCTTTAGGTCCTTGACTCTTCTGACCTTTTAAATCCGTTGTCTCCTTGGGGTGTGTGCTCCTGGAAGACAAAAATGATGCTTTTTGTCTTTTTTTTGTATCTCCCTCTCCTCCTTCCTCTTCCTCTCTCTCCTTTCCTTTTCAGTGATTCACTCTTTAGCATTGTATACATGCATGTGCACATGCTCAGGTGCGCACACACAACTGTATACACACTCACAGGTCAACAAAAATCCTACAGAAAACAAACTTTCTAGCTTTAACACTTGCTGGTTTAAAAACTCTCTAGTTACTTTGTCTTTCTGGGTGCCTTCGCAGTGATTTTACTGTATCTAATTGCAAGAGGGTGCTTTGCTGTTGTGGCTCTAATTAAGAGGATTAAGTGGATTGAGGTCTCTCATAACCGCCTCTTGTTGTGATAAAAGGTCCTCTCTTGCTCACAGGTAAATGGGCAGTGGATTTGTGGGTTGCTACAGTTAGTTTCATCACCAAAGAAGCAAGACCCAAGTCTCACCAGCAGTGACAATTATCCCAGCCTGTGCTACCTGGCTTCTGTGAGAGTATCCCTGTCATGTGTGGAAAGTATTTTATAAATACAGATACATATGAATTCTACAGTAACATCATTAGGATGACCCCAAAGTAATGCTAGTTTCTGTTATTTCTGCACTTTCAGATATAATTTCTATTTCTGTGTTAACAACACATTGCTATTGTGCATGCCTTCCAATTGGAGCCCAGATTGTGTCTTGCACTGACATTCAGAGCTAACTGGGCACACCTGGTTAACTGCAGCAACGTGGTCAATGCAGGCACCTCCTTGCCCAGGGAAAATCTTAGTCACCGGAGTTACAGTTACAGGACAACACAGTCATGCTACATTGCTGCATCATCTCGTGGCTAGGTGTGTGTTCAATAGAAAGAGGGTAGTGATAGTAAAAGCTCCAATGACAAATACCTCTCTGTACCGGGGACTTTGGCGCCAGCAGGCTCTGAGCATCCTTACTCGTGGTGCTTGGTAGGAGCCTGAGGTGTCTGTTCAGTGAATACCTGCAGCAAGTGGTGGTAAACCTTGGTGTCCGATAGGACAGAATGAGTTATATAGGGAGCAGAGAAGAGGGAAAGAGATTGGGTCTTTCCTGACATTTGGAGATGGGTGCAGGGCTGTAAGTGTCAGTATTCTAGATTAGCAGAGAACAGTTGACAGGACACAGCCTACATCTGTGCTCTCAGCGTCTGAACCCGGCTTTGTTAGCGGCTCTCTAGTTCTGTGGGTTTGAACTGCTGGCCTGATGTCACAGGGTTGCAGAAGCTGGCTTGGCTGCAGGGAGGTGGCATTAGTTCTGAAAGGTATGAAGGAGGGGATCAGATGTCTGTCCAGATGGCCCCGGTGGCTCAGTGCTCCAGCACCATGCTCACTGGATCATAAGAAGAGCATTCCTCTCAGGTGACTTGGAGTCATCTTCACATCTTGACTCAGACTCTCAGGGCTGTGCCCTAGAACCACCCACTTCTAATAAGCTGTGCCCGGCAGTAGCTGGGAACTGGGTCTTCTGGCAAGAGCATCAGCGTGCTCTGCCTCAGTCTGCACGTGATGGAGGACATGCTGGGCAGAGTGAAAATGCTTACCCAGGCCACCCTCCCTTGGTGCAGTCTTTCAGATCTCTGAAACTGGAACAAACGTGCTCACGGGGGTAGCCTATGTGTAGTTTATGCTGAACATGGGTCTGGATGTTTCTGTGATGATAGTTTTAAAAGATTTTATGAACAATTAAGACACAGATGTTGAGTAACACAGACAAGCTTTTCATAAACTGCTAGGCCTTCTCCAATAGGAGAAGGCCATAGGGAGTTTTATGAAAAAAAAAAGAAAAAAGTAAAAAGAAAGAAAGAAGTAAAGAAAGGAAGGGAAGAAGAAAGGAAGAAAAGATAAAGAGAAAAAAGAAAAGAAAGTACCTCAAAGAGGCCCAGGTACTTTGTCAAATGAATTTTTGTATCAGTTATAAGCACTTTTAAAATATACTCCAGACTTTTCCTAAACATAAAGTAAGCAGGACACGCTGTGTCTACTGCTCAAGATCTCTTGTATTTGGAGGTTGGGGAACTGGAAAGATCCAATCAGGTGTCTAAAAACTGCTTTTTTGGCCTCTCTGCTCAGGCCATAGAGCACTTATGATCGGGTTACTTAGCTATGATTATACAGGCAGGCATAATTCAGGAGGATTTTCTTATAAGCAGCTCCCCAAAATGTTCCATAGAATCCTCATCCTGGAACACGGTCATAACGATGATATATCCACTGGTGTTTCATATGGCAGCCTCTTCTTCCTCCTGTATAAGATGACACACTGTCTATTGAATAGTAAAACAGTTACTATGGAAAAACAGTCCAGTCTTTCCCGCCCCAAAGTGAAAGAGTAGAGCATATGAGTCAAAACCCCACGGTTATAGTCAACAGATGTGAACTCAGCATCTTGAAATGACTCTTGGGCTAGACAAGCAGTTCAGTGGTCCAGGGCTTGCTTAACATGGGAAGACAAGCATGATATTAAACATGGAACTGAAAGAGCCAGGATTTCAGAGGCAGAGAGTAGATGGTGGCTTAGTCAGGCAGGGGAAGGTGAGATATTGGTCAATGGGTACAAAGTCACACCTAGCAAGAAAGAAGACTGTGGTGTGCTATTTCATAGAAGAATGATTATAAGTAACAATATCATATTATATAAATAAGAATAGCAAGAAGAGAGGATTTTAAATGTCCTATTGGTAAATTAATGAGAAATATTTGAAACCATTGTTAACTTACTCAGAATGGATCATGACAATGTATATAACAAAATATTATGTTTTACCATATAAATATGTATGATTACAATCTGTCAAATTAAAAATTAATTAACCATAAAATAACCCTAAGAATCCTAATGGCATGAGAGCCTCATTTTGCTTTCTCGGAAGGGAATTTTCTAGAACAGAACACTTGCCTACTGCATTTTTGTTTTGGGAATTCAGGCTTGATTTTTATGAGTTAATATTAAATCAGAAGCAAGATGGCTGGGAATGTAGATCAGCGGTAGAAAGCTTGCCTAGTATGTAGGTCCCTGAGTTCAATACTCATCACTGAAAAAACCAACAGAAAAAAAGATGAATTCTCCCAAGGATATGTAACAGCGTTAGTTGGCCAGCAGCTAAGCCATAGGTTATGATAATGTATCCTCTCTTTCTGAGCCTGCACATTAGGTCACAGGCTCAGATTGCTCCAGGAACTCTTTGGGAAACTTGATGTATGTGGAAGGGAGATAAATCCCCTCCCACAAGTGCTGGAGAGGACAGGCTTGTCCTGCAGTGGCAGAACACTTTAGAGGCTATGAAGCTGAAGAGCATTGGCTTTGACAGTTTTGTTGTTGCTGCTGTTGTTTGTTGTTGTGGTACTAAGGACCAAACATGCACGCCAGACAAATGCTCTTCCACCAAGCTCCCCTCCCAGCCCATAACAATGGTTTTTGTTTTCAAGTAGCTTTTTCATTTAGCTAAAGAGAGTGAGTTAGCGGTGCACTATGAGGGAGCCTATGCTGTGGATGGGTTACACGGGACTGAGAAAGGATAGCACACTATTAATCAGGACACGATGCTTTTCAGTGACTATGAGGGTGTATCTTCTAAGATCAGCACATGCATACTTAATATAACTTGGGGGAAAGCCAGCTGAGGCTACAGGATAATATCTGCTTGTTCTAGATGCAGCATGAACAGTCCTATCCCTCTGTACAGCCGCCCAGCTCGCTGTAATTGTGGTGACCTGCTTCTTCATGCCTTTTGGCCCACCTAGGAGAGATGAAATCTTCTTTAGCAGCTATGCTCAAAATTTTAAAGCTGTTTGTGTAAATATGTGCCTGATAGAGCTTTTAAAATTGCAAACCACTTGCAGGGCTGGAGAGATGGCTCAGCAGTTAAGAGCACGGACTGCTCTTCCAGAGGACTTCAGTTCAACTCCAAGCACCCGTGTGACCAAACTCCGGTCCCAGGACTTCAATGCCTTCTCTAGGCCTCCATGAGTACCAGGCATTCACAAGATGCACAGACACACATGCAGGCAAAACACTCTTACACATAAAAACAAAAATAAATAAATAAATAAAAAGTAAATTACAAATAGTTGGAACTAGAGAATGAGCCACAGCTTATACTACAGTATGGTCATTTGGATGAATAGCATAAATTAACTGAGGATAGTGACAAATATGTAGAAAATACCAATATTAAGAAAATATCAATTTAAGAATGTGCCTAAGTGACATAAAGTTAAGTAAAGATAGCAGAAAACATCTTTCTACTGAGTACAACTATATAGAAATATATGTGTGTGTATGAGAGTATTTAATAGGTTTAACAGTTTAGACACCAAGATTTATTTGACTTTTTTCTTTTAGAAATATGTAGATTTGTTTTCTTTTATGTGTATAAGAATTTTCCTGCATGTATGTATGTGCATTATGTGCATGTCTGCATTCTGTGAGGGTCAGAAGGAGGCATTTGATCCCCTGGACTGGAGTTATGCGTGGTAGTAAACCACCGTGTGGATCCTAAAAGTGCTCTTAACTGCCGAGCTATCTCTCCAGCTTTTTTTCTTTTTTCTTTCTTCTTTCTTTCTTTCCTTCCTTCCTTTCTTTTTTTTTTAAATTTAAGAACTTGTAGATGGCTCACTGTGCACCAGGACTTGTGGAAGCTTAGGGACCTGAGTCTCAGTTCCTTGCATCCATGTAAAAAGTGGGACACGGTGTTGCTTTCCTGTAGCAAACACTGGCACAGTGGGACAGTGGAGGAGGATGGCTGGAGCTTGCTGGCTGGCTTGCCTAGCTCCACGTTCAGTGAAAGAGCCTGCTTCAAGGGAATAAAAACCGAGTGATAGAGTGGGACATGAATGTCCTCCTCTGGCCCCCTCATGAGTCTGCACACACATGTATGCGTGTGCCATATACATATAGTCCACACTCATACAAACATACTGAAAAATGTGTATTAGTGCATGGTAACTGCACGAAGTATCTTCATTGCTATATTTTCATGTGTGACATAGTGTGCTTTGATCATATTCATCTTCTTACTACTCTTTCTATTTTAAAACATTATCATTACTTATTATAATTATTACCATTATTGTTTTGAGACAGGGTCTCTCTTGTGTAGCCCTGACTGTCCTGGAACTCATTATGTAGACCAGGCTGGCCTAGAACTCACAGAGATCTGCTTGCGCCTGCCTCCCAAGTGCTGGGATTAAAGGCATGTGCCACCATCGCCTGGCTTTGGCTCAATCTTCATTTTAAACTGTGTGCCTGTGTGTTGGTATGTGCACTTGAGTACAGTGCCCATGGGAGCTATCAGTGCCAGACATCACGGAGCTGTAGTCCAGGCATTTGTGAGCCAACCAACATAACTGCTAGGAATCAAACATCAATATTTGTCTTCATCAGATTGATTCCTTAACATGATGAGCTCCTGTTCTAGCCATGTTCCTTCAAGTGACATAATTTCATTCTTCTTTGTGGTTGAGTAAAATGCTATTTTGGGCACACACCACCTTTTTCCATTCATCTGTGGATGGGCACCTTAGGCTAATTCCATAATTTCCCTACTGTAACTGCTGTAGCAATAAACATGGGTGTGCAAATCTCTCTCTGGTCACATGGATGTGCAAACCTCTCTCTCGTCAGTAACATGGGTGTGCAAGCCTCTTTTCTAGTCACATGGGTGTGCAAACCTCTCTCTCTCTCCTAATGTGGGTGTGCAAGCCTCTCTCTAGTAAGCTGGCTTTGATCCTGTCTTGTGCATACTCAGGAGTCACTCATAAGTTCTTTTTATCAAATTTCATTGATTCTCTCAGGTGGGGGAAGTGGAAATTACTCATTTTATTTTGCCATGGCTTGGCAGCAATAAACACTGCTGTGAATGCCAGCATGGCGTGTTTGTTTGCCAAGGCAGCAGTCATGAGTCACTGCAGCCCTCACTGAGACAGCTCTGAAATGATGTGAAGATTGAAGTTGATCATGATCAGTTGACTTTAGGCAGGGACCATTGTTCTAGAAGGTCTTGGTGGGCTCTTCTAAACAAGGGGAATACTTTAACAGAAGAGTTAGCCAGACCCAACTGAGAATTCCTTTAGTCCCAGAACTCCAGGAGGCTAAGGCAGGAAACTCACTCCTGAAAGACACAGACAAACCCTATGCTAGATAGTTTTATGTCAACTTGACACAAGCTAAAGTCACCTGCTAGGAGGGAACCTCAATTAAGAAAGTACTTCCATAAGATCAGCTGTACTCAAGCATGTAGGGCATTTTCTTACTTAGTGATTGATGGGGGAGGGCCCAGCCCACTGTGAGTAGTGCCACTCTTGGGTTGGTGGTCCTGGGTTCTGTAAGAAAGCAGGCTGATCAAGCCATGAGGAGCAAGCTAGTAAGCAGCACCCCTCTGTGGCCTCTGCAGCGCCTGCCTCCAGATTCCTGTTCTGTCTGAGTTCCTGTCCTGACTTCCTTTGATGAAGAATGGTGATGTAGAAGTGTAATCTAAGTACCCCGCCCCCCACAACTTGATGTTTGGTCATGGTTCAGTCGCAGCAATAGAAACCCATAGATGCCCGTGACAAAAGAAAACATAAAAAACAGGGCAGAGCTGAGGCTTCCATCAGGAAAAAGAAATTCTACCTGTGACAGTGGCCTTAGGTTCTGTCCTTGAGTAGCCCTTTCTGATGCCTTCCTAGTCCCCAACAATGGCACCAGCCAGTTCCCTGGCCTTTAGCTGGACTCTCACTGTTAACACTTGCTACAAGTTCCCTTCTGGGTGGGCAGATGGAAAGTCAATGGAGCTAAATGGCTGTCACAGAGTGATGGAGTGGGTGACGTGAGGATCAAATCCAGGCCTGCAAAGGGCAGGTATTTCTGGACTGCAGCCTGTGCCTCACTCTACTGACTCTGGGCTTAAAGGAGGGGAGGGTTTGTTGAAAGTTCTCTATTAAAGTTCCACAGAAAGGTTTTATGGAAGCGGACAGAAACAAGCTTTTCTTGGAAACATTAGGCAACTCTTTGCTTCATCCTTTCCTTTCAAAGGCTAAGAATAGCAGCAGAGGGTCTTTAAACTTCCCAGGAGACAGAAGCACGTCGTTGCTGCACAGGTGAAGCTAGTGCCAACGGGCTGAAACGAGGGCAAAGATGGGTGCTGGGAAGGGTGACAGAGCAAGTGAGCTTTATTCCCATCTAAATCGTGCAGGGCAGCTTATTCCCAGTCCACTTCCCCCTTCAGCCACGCAGAGCATTGAACCCTACTGCCTAACTATGTGGTAGGGTAAAGAGGGGCAGAAGACAGACCTTTCCCATGGGTAATAGCCAACATTCTCTTCTTAGAGACTAGAGAATCTTCTTCAGTTATTTAATTATAGGAACAGGAAGAGAGACTAGAAGATCTTGGAAAGTTCCTTCCTTAAAAAAAATTGAAGTTATGAGATATGAGCTCATCACTGCAGGTCAGAGGCACGGCTCCTCCCAAACCAGATAAATCTCTTAGGTGTAAGGAAGGACAACATGTTCCCCAAATATATTTACTTACAATTAGACTTTGTATTTTCCTTATGAGCTAATCATATTCTTAAAATAGAATTTTAATCTGTGTTCTCATAAAGTTTGTGTAAATATGGATTCCAACCTGCTAGAGAGTGGCATCAGCAAGGTCAGATGTGCAGTGTGTGAACTGAGCACAAAATCCAGTGTTCTTGTGCAGTCCCCCTTTGAGGAACAAAGACCCACTAATGATAGGCTGCCCTGCTTTTCAATACGTTAAACTGTGAAGAGTTAAGTAAGACAGCACTATGCAAAGGAAACATGACATCTCATGGGCCTCTCTGTCCTTGTCCTTGGGTCATCACTGCAGCTTGCTGGGGCAGGCTGTCTAAACTGAAATGTCTGTGACTTGGATTAATAATCACGGCCTATTAATAATTACTGAATACCAATATGGTCACACAGTGGGGGTGAAACATAGCACCAAAGCTTACACACACAAGAAAGAGAACCTTTTTTTGGGGGGTGAGGGTGAGTTTAATTTACATTTTGAAACCCATTTGCCAGAGGTTTCTAAATTTCTAACCGGACGTTCTCGTCCTGCCCCCCCCCCCTCCGCTTATTCCCGGCCAGCGCTCTCACCCCACCTTCCCTGTGCTTCCACTCTGCTTCCCTGCTTCCCGCCCCCTCCCTGCTCTCTAGCACAGGCTTCCAAAAGTGCTTTATTTGTCTGTCTGTTGAAATGATGTGGCCACACTATGTCTGTGTGAATGTGCAAATGTGTTTTTGGAATGTGCTCAGTCTGTGCAAATGTGTTTTTGTGATGTGCTCAAAATACTCCTTTTAATCTTCTTGCACCTACTAGCATTGCTAGACTGTAGCTAATTGGATAAAATACACACCTAAATTTAGCTTATATGCCCAGTTTAAATAATAGGTAGTGGTACCTAGTTCTCAAGTGCCTTTACAGATCTGAGGATATGGCATTTTAACAACAACAGGAGCTTTTAACATAGACATGCAGCAGCTTCTGAAGCACCCTTTAGCTCCTCCAAAAAGACAGAAGACCTTTCGCCTCCAGCCTTGCCTCTGGGTTTGGCAAAGCAACCCACACAACAGAAAGTGGCCTTCTACCTCTTCAGCTTCCTGGATGCCTTTTAGGGAATCAATCTTCTCATCCTGCCAAGACAGGTAGACTAATCTTCCCCCCACAGTAAAAATCTTTGGGCCTCTTGTACTCAGCAGCTAATGGCTAGCCCTGGTCCTAAGACTGGTGTTCTCCAAGGACTAAGGAGAGGATTTGGGATTGCCTGCGTAGCTAAAAAAAAAAAAATCTGTCTCAGTTTTGCTCATTTATTCCTCCTAGATCTGTCTAATGGCATTTAACAACTAAAGGTACTGTTAACTTATTACTTCATCTATGACATTTAATGAAGTTTCCTGCTAAAATACAGACAGGTATGCCTCTTTAACAGGCTTCATAGTCCAGGATTAACAGGTTTCAGGTGTGTCTTCAGAGGTTCAGAGTTTCCAATTTAAAGTTCTACTTCACTGATCCCAGCCAGTTTCGAGCATATTTTACAGGTCACTCCTGCAGCCTGGGCCAAGACCAACTCACAGTGTGCTCCCCAGATAACTGGATGCTGCTCCAGCCACTCCTCTCGCTGAGTGTGAGTGCACCAACTCTCAGCTCTCCCCTCCCCCATGTGGCTCCATGCCCGCAGGAAGTAGCCAGACTTGAGCCAATGCCCCTTTATCCAAAGATAGCCTAAAATGTTGGTCATAAATATCACCTCAGCTCGTTGTCACACCCCTATATCCAGAGAATCTGGAATGTAATATTAAGTTGGGGGCATCACCCCAGCCCTCTAACACCCCTATATCCAAGAAGTCTGGGATGATTGGAAGTGCCTGGCCTGGGAGTTGCCCTGTTCTGGACTCCAAGTCCCAGCCTGCCAAGCGCTGACCCCTCCCCTGAGGAGGGTCAGGACCACTCCCACAGGTTATTTAGGCTTGCACTGGAAAAGAGAACATGTGATTTTGGGTTTGTTGGGCTCTTCTTCCTGCCATACTGTCTCGGTCCACCTGAGAGTGCTGCATTTATTAAACACGGGCATTTTAATTTGGTCGAATCTGGTTTGATTGGAGTTTCTTGCATTGGTGGAGAGGCTTTTCTTAAGATTAAACCAAACGCTCCCATGGCCTTTGAAGCCCTGCCTCTGGAACTAAGGCCAACTGAGGCCAGAGGCAGGCAGCAGAGCCGACACACGCAGGCCCAACCTGTTGTGGTGTGGCTTTGTCTGCATAAACAAGATGATCATTTGAAGATAATGAATGTTTACCCTGTTTTTCCTCAATCCTAACATCTTTTTTTATTAGTGTATATTCCTTGTGCATACTGCTGGGTTTTATAAAGAAAATTTCTTTGAAGTTATTGTGTCCCTTGATCATATTACCCTTCCCACATTCTCTCCTTTGACCCCTTTTCCCCCTTCTACTAATCTGTTTCCTTCTTGTCTTTCTTTGACTTTCATGTCATATCTTTATAGAATGTTTTTATGTACTCATACCAGATAGAGGATCCACAAAGTAAAGAAAACATGGCGTTTCTTTCTGAGTTTTGCTTATTTCACTTAATGATGCTATCCACTTGCATAGCTTCCCCCCAAATGACATAATTTCATTCTTCTTTATGGCTGGAGTAAACTATGTTCTTTATTTGTACCGTTTTCTTTATTTTTTTTATTTGTTGCATGCCCACTGATTTTTATTACTTAGCTGTTGTGAACAGAACAGTGAGAAATACAGAAACACAAGTATCTCTGTGCTGCGGTGACTGGGCTCTTTGGTTATGTACTCAGGGGTGGTATAGCCGGGCTATATTGGAGTGCTATTTCTAGTCTTTTGAGGAAACTCTACAGTGATTTCCACAGTGGCCAGATCTGTTAGTGTTGTGCCCAGATCACAGCATTCCCCAAGAACTAACTAGGAGACTGAGTCCTGTATGTAAAAGCAAAGAGCCTTTATTCTTAATCAAGTTCAAACTTGGACCCCCTGTGTGTCCAACATATTGGTGTGATCGGGGAGCCCCATCTCAGTTGGGTGAGGTTTTTATAATAGCAGAGGTTGGGGTGAGGGATGTTTAAGGCTCAGGACCCCTGATTGGCTGACATTTGTCTAGGGATGTCCTGGTGCAAAGGGATGGGTGCTTGCTGGCAGGTGATCCTATCTGCCAATGGTTGGAATTTCCTTTGGATAGTCTGTTCCTACGTGGTGCCTGGGTGGTCTCAGTTTGTGGTCTTTCTTGAAACCAGGTATTGCCTTAGGGTAAACTACTGAGTCTTGGGCCTTTATGGAGAATGTCAAGGCTTGGTCTTACATTAGCTTTACCACAACAACTTACACTGGCTCCTTTACCCAGTCCTTATCAGCATTTGTGGCTGTTGGTTTTCTTTACAAAACCCATTCTGACCAGTATGAGATAGAATCTCAATGTGACTTTATTTTCAGTTCCTTAATAACTAAAGATGTAATTATTCACCCACAAATAAGGCTGCACTTCTGGGTTCTAGAGCCATGAATGTGTAGGCAAGCCCTCAGGCAACTGCCTGAACGTTAAAGGGCCCTGTGCACACATGCATGGATCCATCCACATATGACTCAGCTAAACCCTTGTGCACATGTGTGAGCCCGTCATCTGTGTCATCAGCATATGACGTAGTCACGCCAACCCCCTGTGCACATGCGCTAGGCAGATTTTAAAAAGCTGGATGCGCCATCTTCCTCTCTCTCTCTGCACACCGATTCCCCAGGCCTGTACACACCCCCTCTAATAAACTCCTAAGCAGGTTTGTTGCATGTTCCGTGTTTCCTTCTTGCTCGTGCCAGGTGATATCAAAAGATATTGGGAATTTTTTCATGTTTATTGACTATTTGTATTTCAGTTTTTAAGAGCTGTTTATATCTTTAGTTTCTTTATAGATTTTTTTTTTTTTTAGTTTTCATGGTTCTTCACAGGTGCTAGATGCACTGACAGAGCATAGCTAGCAAAGGTTCTCTACCATTTTCTCCAGAGAGGCTGCCTCTTTTTTTTTTTCATTGTTTCTCTAGTTGCAAGGAAGTCTTTCAATTTCATCTAAACAATTTTCCGAACCATTTGAGTTCCTTTCAGAAAGTCTTTGCCTAGGCCTATATCTCGAATTGTTTCCTCTCTATTCCCAACAGTGTCGGAGTTTCAGGTCTTCTGGTAAGTGAGGCCTTTGACTCATTTTGAATGGATTTCTGTTCCAGCGTGAGAGACAGCTGCCTGCTTTCATCCTTCTAAGTGTGTATGTCCACTTTTCCCAGCACCATTTCTCAAAGGACTGCCCTTCTTTTCAGTGTATGCCTTTGAAAACTTTGTCAAAATTCAGTTGCTATAGTCCACTGATTTATCTGAAGATTACACACACACACACACACACACACACACACACACACACAGTCCCCACATGGAAGCACCATTGCCAATGCCATGCTGTTTTTGTTACTACATTTCTGTAGTCAATACAGAGTAGTGTTTACACTACAGTAGTGTATTTTGGGATTAGGTGATACCTTCAGTTTTGTTCTATTTTCTTGGGATTGAATGGACTATCCAGGAACTTTTGTGCTTGTTTATAAATTTTAGGATTGTTTTTCTATTTCTGTAAAGACTGTCATTGGAATTTTGATGGTGATTACATTCAAGCTATAGATCACTTTTGATAATATAGTTATTTTCACTGTAAAAAATTGCAACCATCAATGAGCATAGAGATCTATCTATCTTCAAGTGTCTTCTTCAGTTTCTTTCTTCAGTGTTTTAAAATTTCCATTGTAGATTTCTTCTACTTCCTCAGTTAGGATTATTCTTAGGTAGTAAAGCATATTAATATAATCCCATATAATCCCAATTGCATATGGGATTGCTTTCCTGATTTCCCTCGTGCCATGCCTGTTGTTGGTATAGAAAGGCAACTGTTGTAGAAGGTCTTACATCCTGCTATCCTGTGAAAAGTATTTATCAATTCTAAGAGTTTTCTACCAGAGCATTTGGGTATCTTATATACAGGAACCGCATCAGCCCAATAATAATGGGTGACTTCAATACTCCATTCTCACAAATGGACAAGCCATCCACACAAAAATGCAACAGAAAAACATGAGAGTTAAATGATATTATAGATCAAATCGATTTGATAGCCACCACAGGGTATTTTAAACTCTGCAGGATAGCATTCTTTCTATCGGTTATAGAGAGTTCTTTAAAATAAACCACATTCTGTAAATATAATAAGTCTTAATAAATACCAATAAATTGAAATATTCCTGATATCATATCTGACAAGAATGAAATAGAACTAGAAAGTGATCGTAATAGAAATGATAGAACATACACAAATTAATAGAGAATAAATAAAATGTTATTAAATGATGGGTTACTGAGGAAATCGGGAAAGAAATTTACAAATTTCTAGAATCAGCTGAAAATGGAACACAACATACAGACCTGTGTGGTAGAATGAAGTCAGTCCTAAGACTGAAGTCTATAGCTATAATTTCTTGTGTGTGCAGGCTTGGGTGCTGCGTTTCCCCCTACAGTGTGACCATATTGGTATTCAGTAATGATTAATGGACCATGACTATTAACCCAAGTCACAGACATTTCAGCTTAGACAGCCTGCCCCAGCAAGCTGCAGTGATGACCCAAGGACAAGGACAGAGAGGCCCACGAGAGGTCATGTTTCCTTTGTGTAGGGCTAATGACCACATAACGTAGTTTGGGAAGGATCTAGAAGCTTCTTACAGCTATCTTATATAGTGGGGGGAGGCTGGTGTCTTAGCATTATAGTTACCTGTTGAGGATCTCAAAGGTTTTTTTGATTTCTAAGAGGTTCAGCTAAAACAGGCCTTTACAGTTTGTCAGATGCTGATCTTGGACTCAATTTAGATCAGGTAAGTTTGATCCAGCCCTACTCTGGGTCATTAATACAGTCAGTATGATTCCACCTGGCCTCTCAATGTCCTTTGCCATGGTGAGGGTTGGATATCTGCCCTCAAGTTCCCTCGATGGGTGCCGGTTTATGGTCTGTTTGGTGGCAGACAACACTGGCTCTTGGGGGTGATAGCACCAACACTCTTCAGTTTCTGCTAACCTTGGCAGCACTTCACTCTGGATTAAGCAGGCTGCAAAACTAGTTTCAAGTTGCAGTTCCAGGTAGTTAAATTGCACACCCAGGTATCTGCATGGCAGGGAAAGTGGGTGAAAGGTCTTGGGACATTCATTAGCTCAGCAGCTGTAAAGAATCAGGCTACTAGTGCACCCAGAACAGAAATGTCTCCGGGATCCACTGCCTGGGACTTCCATCTTTCCATCATGTCGTGGTTTTTCCTTGCTTTTTTTTCCCTCCTCCTTTCGTTCTTCATCTCTCCCTTCCTCCCATTCCCCCCACCCCCCCGCGTCCCACCAACTCTCACTTCCTTCCTCTTTTCTCTCCCCTCTGTTCCTCTTTGCGATGCTGTGACTCAAACCCAGGTCCTGGTATGGCTAGGCAAATACTCTCCTAGTGATCTACACCCCCGGTGGCCCCTCGTTGTTTCTTAATGTTAATTTCTGTCCCCCCCCCCCACTCCTCCAATTTACTTCTTGTTCTTTTTTTTTTTTTTTTTTTTTTTTTTTTGATGAGTTGGGTATTTGCTCACTCAGTGTGTTCTAAGGAATGGCTGTCTGCATGTTTTTTTGGATAAGTCTGAACTTTAGACAAGAAAACTTTGTTCAGATCTGTTCAGCAGTGTGTGCTTGCACCAAAACTTGGGAAGACACCAGTTACAATTAAGCTCCGGTGACATGATGTTCCCTTAGGCAGTCTAGATTTGGAAAATAAACATGAGCGCTTTCTCTATTAACCCTCATTGTGCTTAGAGACCCGTATGGTCTTGTCTCTCAGCAGATGGAATGAGGAAATGGAAAATTCCTTAGTTTGTCACATGGTTCCCAGCAAGGCTGGCAATGGGCTCTCAAGCTAGCAAGACCTCATGGTAGGTAGCACTGAAATGTTTGCAGCTCAAAATAGGGGATCCCAAAGGAGTAAGTTCACTGAGGACATGTGTGTCCAGTCAGCCAATGGGCAATCACCAAAGAAGAAATATCTGTTGAAGGTCTACTACACATGCTCAGCCCACAGTGGAATATAAGCAGCTGCTGGCTATTCTAACAAGACACTTAAATCAAGTAGGAACAGACCCCAAATGTATGCAGACCGAGGCAGGAGGGAGAAGGCTTTTCTTAACATTCTAAGTGAAGACAGCACATGGGTGTGGCCCCTCTCCCCACCCTACAGGAATAGCAGCATTCTGTGGACAGGGTGCTTCTCCCTTTATTTTATTTTTTTATTTTTTTTTAAATTTTTTTTTGTTTTTTTTTTTTTTTTGCTTCTCCCTTTAATATGTGGCTTCCAAGACCACCCTGAGATCATCTTTAGCCAGCTAGACAAGGGGAAGGGCTTCAGAACTTTAGCACGAAGTACAGGTGTGGAAGGTCCTTATGAGCTGGGTTACAACAGATGTGTATCCAAACTCACCAGTTAGAATTCAGAATGTGAGCCAGGTGGTGGTGGCACATGCCTTTAACCCCAGTACTTGGGAGGCAGAGGTAGGAGTTCTAGGCTAACCTGGTCTACAAGAGCTAGTTCCGGGACAGGCTCCAAAGCTATGGAGAAACCCTGTCTTGAAAATGAAGAAAAAATGTGGACAACTTCTAGACAATGAAAAATCTTGATTATGTCTCAAATCCAATCAGCCAACCAGCCAACCTAGGGTCTTGTTTAAGTAGCATAGGCTTTGTTACCGATCTACATTCCCTGTCTTTGGGGGTTTGCGTGATCAATGGCACATGTTGTGGAGGTTGGAAGACAACTCATGGGATTTGATTCTTTTCTTCTGCCATACGGGTCCTGGGGGTTGATTGAACTCAGGTCCGTCAGGTGTGGTGATTCCCTTGCAGGCTTTATAGCAGTCAGGGGAGAAATGATCAGGGTGAGATAAGTATGAAACTTGGCTCAGCCCTACTTTACTGTAACTCGTGCTGGGCAACAACTTCTAGAATCTGACCCAGATCACTTTACTTCAGCCATATTTGAGCACATCAGAATTTTGGGGGAAAAAATGCATTCTGATAACAACTCAATGTTGTAGGGAGGCTGCTTGTTCATCCTGGTCACCCAGAACTGAAGTAACCACAGATACTGTATTAATTAAATCACTGCTCGGCCCATTAGCTCTAGCTTCCTACTGGTTAATCCTTACACCTTAATCTAATCCATCTCCATTAATCTGTGCATTACGATGAGGTCATAGCCTACCAGCAAAGGTTCAGTGCGTCTGTCTCTGGTGGGACTACATGGTTTCTCCTAACTTCTCCTTCTTTCTCCCAGCATTCAGCTTAGTCCCCCTCCCCTCTGCCTACCTAAATTCTGCCTTATCAATAGGCCAAGGCAGTTTCTTTATTCACCAATGGTATTCACAACATACATAGGGGAATCCCACATCAATTCAATCCCAAGTGCACAACAATTTTAAGACATTGAAGTACATATGGCTTCATCCATGAGATGGGTTCTTGTTGGCTTAGAAACAGTGCTCAGGGTAATGGTCTAGGGAGACTGAGGGAAACACAATGCCTGTGGGTGTTGGGAATGGCCTGGCACTAAGGTGACACAGAAGTCACTTAGGCTGTTAGAAAGCACAAGTGACATCATTCCTAACAGTGGGTTTGTGGCCTAAAAGCAATGCCCAAGATTTAGGGGGAAAGGATCTCAGATAAGTAAAAGCATAAATTATGGGAGATAAGGGCAGAGCCTGTCGCATCAGCCAGCAAAGATCACCAGATTGTAAATAACATCATTCCTGGCGTTCCAGGAAGAACGGTTACACACCTCATTCCACTGAAGAGGTAAACCCTGTGTTTACCATTCCTGGCTTCTCAAGTGCTTATCTTTGTGCACAGTGCCTTTTTGCCTTCTACAGTTAGGCTTGGCAACTGGCATCTTTCCCTGCTGAGCTTTCTTGTTAGTCTCTGTATCCATTTCTTAAAGCCACAAGTACATGACAGCAGCTCTACTGCAGAAATCACACTACCCCTTTTTTCCCCCTTTGGTTTTTTTTTTTTTGAGGCAGAGTTTCTTTGGAGTCTATCCTGGAAACTAGCTCTTGTAGACCAGACTGGCCTCGAACTCACAGAGATCTGCCTGCCTCTGCCTCCAGAGTGCTGGGATTAAAGGCCTGCACCACCACTGCCTGGTTTAGAAATCACAGTACTTTCCACGTACTGGGTGTGAGCGTGCACTTTTGAGGCTCTTTCCCAGGTACATTGTTTGGCAATGAGCAGAAGTCTGTGGATCATTTCTAAGTAGAGGCAGTCAATGTGTATCTTGGAAATGCAGTTTCTCTGAGCTGTGTGACTTCCAGCGAAGACCTGGGGATGACTGAGGACAGGGTAGCATTGCTGAGTGACACATGTTGATTAAGGAGCGGCTAAGGAGATTGTCCTAACCCCACAGCTGATTGGCAAGTGTGAGAGAAAATGCCCTGATGTGCTGTGTCACCAAGACTCTGAGATTCACATTACCACATAGTTTAGCTTGTCCAGACTAACAAGGGCTTGCAGGCAGGAGGATGGGGGCTGTCCCAGGAGCGGAGGAGTAGGAGAAGGTCGTATTTATAAGCCTAAGGGTAGGAGTTGCCTCATAAGACAGTCTTCTTGCTGGATGTGGGGACAGACAGCAATGTTATTCAACAGGCACTGTGGAGTGTGACTTTCTCCTCCTCACCACTGTCGAGTCTGTGAGCCGAGGAA
Source organism: Arvicola amphibius (assembly GCF_903992535.2). Classification (NCBI taxonomy): domain Eukaryota; kingdom Metazoa; phylum Chordata; class Mammalia; order Rodentia; family Cricetidae; genus Arvicola; species Arvicola amphibius. Next base: position 57,664,159 of record NC_052059.1, read on the forward strand.
GAACATGGATAGATTTGTCTGAGTTTGGAGGAAAGGGCATCTCAAGGAGTAAGGCGACAGATCTGGGGTTTGGCTCATGCACAAGCGTGAAGACCTGTGTTTGAATCCCCAGCACCCATGGAGAAGCCAAGTGTGGCGGTGTCTTCCTGTAACCTCTAACCTTTATCTGTACACCAAGTACCAGGTAGGCAAACATGCACACGGACACACGCACACACACACACACACACACACACACACACACACACACACACACAGAGAGAGAGAGAGAGAGAGAGAGAGAGAGAGAGAGACAGAGAGACAGAGAGACAGAGACAGAGAGAGAGAATAAGAAACTGGAAAAAAATCTATCCGTCCAAGTTTTGTATGGTGCCTTAGTGAATTTAATTTGTGTTACTCACAGGAATGTGGGTGAGGGGTCACCTATAAAAGCATGGCCAACTTATGGGTAACTACACCACCAAATAAAGTCTCTCTCCCCAGAAGCACCCATAAGCGACTTTTCTATTTTGAGTGAGAGGAAGGACCTCATCGGCCTGGTGAACACTGCTGAGAGACCAGTTGGAAATTCTTTTCATTCCTGGAGGAGGGAGAGGTTACTGGGTGTTGAGACCATGCCTTGCTCTCTCTAAGAACACGGCCTATCAGTGAATCATAACCCCGGCTGTACTAGTATAGGTAGAACAAAAAGTTTCTCTGTGGGCAGTGTTAAACCCACCCACCAGGTGTGCGAAGGGATCCTGTAGACCAGTTTCTGTTAAGTTACCTTTTGTAGATATTGATTATGAATTGATTTCAGGGCTGCTGGAGGTTGAATTCTAGTTCTTATGCATGCTAACCATATGCTCTACCACTGAACAACATTCGCTGGTTGTGAAATTTGTCTTGCCAAATGAGAAGGTTGATAGGTGTATGCAAAGGCAAACTTTAGGGGATAATAGCATAAGTTGTGATATGAAATATTTCACATTTTAAAGTTAATTAATTAATTAATTTTTTTGTAGTACTGGGGATTGGACACAAGTTCTCTCATGCTATGCAAGCATTGAACCATTGAGCTATATCCCTAGTCTTCAAAAGGACGTGGTCTCACTAAATTGCACACACCGGCCTTGAACTTGCAACCTTCAGCCTGAACTTCCCAAGCAACTAGGATTATGGGCCTGCACCTGCACCTAGTTCTCTTTTAGTTTTGAAAGGTTGAATCTCACCTAGGTGGGTCTTAAACATTTAGTTTTGAGCAGTTCTCATCCTCAGTCTCTCAAGGAGCTGGGACTAACGGCCCGTGCCGCAGTGCTCAGCTTTGGAGTCTTACCCCACACCGACGTTTTTCTTCATCCTGTCTTACTGTTTCTGATTGGCTGTGACTCTGAGCACATGGACTTGGCATGCAGTCACATGTAGGAGCTTATGGTCAGGAACGTGCATACTCTACAGCTCAGAAGCGCCTCTTGAAAACCTGAGACCCCTTCTCAGAAATTTAACTACTGAAAGAATAAGAATTTAGCGGGGTGGTGGTGGTGGCGGCGGCGGCGGCGGCGGCGCACGCCTTTAATCCCATCAGTGGGGAGGCAGGGGCTGGAGCATCTCTGTGAGTTCGAGGCTAGCATAATCTATTGAGTGAGTTCCAGGACAGGCTCCAAAGCTACACAGAGAAACACTGTCTCGAAAAAAACCAAGCCAAACCAAAACATAAGATAACAAAAAACAAAAACAAAAAGAAAACCACACACACACAACAAAACAAAAAAGAAAAAAGAATAAGAACATAGTCTCTAAGATTCCACAGAGCCAAAGAGACAAAACAAAAATTAAAAAATGAAAACAAAATAAAATGGCTCTATAGGAGGATAGACTCCTGACTTTGATAATCAGAAGACACACGGCAAGACCGGCAGTCCTTGAAGCTCATTGGCCAGTCTGTCTAGCTGAGTCCATGAGCTGCAGATTCAGTAAGAGACCCTGTCTCAAAAAAAGGCTGAGAATGACCGAGGAAGATGTCTGACATTGAGCTCTGACTACAGTCTGCACACATCCTCACAAACGTGTATACACCACACACAATCACACACAAATACACACATGCAATCACACACACTCACATGCACAATCACACAACACAATCACATACAGTCATACACACACAATCACACACACAGAGATGGAGACAGAGAGAGGTAGAGGCAATTGGAGAGACATAGAATAAACCAGGCTCTTTTTAAAAATTTTTTATTGATTAATTAATTTAAAATAATGTGAGAACATTTCTCTTCCAGTCATAACCAGTTTGATCTTTCTGAGATTCTTGCTTCACGAAAGCTCAGCAGCTTGTTAGAGGCCTCACAACCCATGAAGCCCTCTGCTGTGGTCTTTATTCCTTCGCATTTTGAAATGATCGAGCCAATCCCCTTGAGGACAGAGATGTACTTCATAATGAAAAACTTCTCATATGAAACTGCCTGTCCTCCTTTTCTTCTTCCTTCCCCAGGATCCATCCTTAGACCTAGAACTTCTTTTGCAATTTCTCTACTATTTATTGATCCCACATCTGCCCTCTCTTAATTTCCTTCTATAAAAGCAGATTCTGAAACAATTAATTTAAACAATTTAAATCAGACAAAAATCACCCTTTCTCAATAAAGCGTGACTATTTCTTTGATTTATTTTTATTGAGTTCCCGATATTAACTACACTGTTTCTACAACCAGATGTTTGGCAGCAGGAAATGTTGGGGCCACTAAATATTTCCTATCTTACTGGCTTTCTCAGTAAAATGAATCTTTATTTTTTCCCTATAGTCCTTACATATAGAATGACACATCTAAGTGTTGTATGATATTTTGTTTGTGTTCCAAAAAAATAAAGTTTGCTTGGAGTCAGAGGGCGGAGCTAGACACTAGTTAAGCATAGAGGTCTGGAGGACTCTCCAGAGAGGAAATGGGGAATGGTAAGGTGGGGTAGAGAGAGGATCTCGGCCCTTTTGGTTGGAGAAATCTCGGAGATAAGAAGTCACCGGTGGCTGCTCCTGGTTCTCTGATCTTCCAGGTTCTTATCCCGATATTTGACTCCTGATTTTTTATTGATTAGGATTAATCAGATGAAGTGTTAACAGATGAAGCATTAATATAATAAATTTATCAGTTCCTGTTTCCTTTCTGTACAGTCTTCCAGACCCCTATGGTTAATTAGTGGCCAGCTCTGCCCTCTGACTCTGAACAAGCTTTATTTTGTCAAAACACAAACATGGTATCACACACATATGAATGGAAATTTTTAATTCAGTTACTTAATTTCTAGTGAGAACACAGGAAGAAAGCAATTTTGAATCATATAACAATAGTTTATGTTTGTAAGGCCTATTTATTAATAAACCCAAACATATGCCCATATATCTTTCCTACGGAACGCAAGAAGTCAAGGGCAAAGTTGATGCTATATTTGTAAATGGTGATTCAGTGTTTTAACTTACTAAGAAATGACTTAGACTTTTTATGAATATGTATGTCAACTTAATTGGAATTATGTAACTTTAAGATTTTAAACCATCAAAAGTTCATTTATATTCCAGCATGATGACATACACTCATAATATTTGGGAGGCTGAGGCAGGATGACCATGACTTCAAGGCCAGCCTGGACTACAGGGTAAGTTCCAGTTCTCAATAAGATTATTGAAGAAGAAGGAAGAGGAGGAGGAAGCCCATAAATAACTATTTATCCCATTTATCCTACTTATTTTAATGATTCTATCCATAGTTATGATACTGAGATGTTAGATAAATATAATTCTTATTTCAAGTAATTACCATGTTAAAGAACTCCAGCCTTTAAGAGCTAAATTGCTGTTTTTGATACATACACACACATACACACACGCACACACACACACACACACATATATTTTAATTTATTTTATGTGCATTGGTGTGAAGGTGTCAGATTCCAGGGAACTGGAGTTACAGACAGTTGTAAGCTGCCATGTGGACGTTGGGAATTAAACCCAGGTCCTTTGGAGCAGCCAGTGCTCTTAATCATTGAGCCATCTCTCCAGCCCTGGATATATTTTTAAAATACACCTCTAAGTACTTCTGTTCATTTACTTTTCTTATTTTGAGAATGCATCTTGTCAGAGAGCCCTTGCTGGTCCGGAACTTGTATTTGATGGGCTCAAACTTATGGTCCTTTTGCTTCAGCTTGTCCCAGAGGTGGGCTTACAGTTGTACTACCATGCCTAACTTTGTATGGGTTCTAGAGATTTGAGCCAAGGTCCCCATACTTGCATGGCAAGGTCTTTATCCCGTGACCTCCTCAGTCCTGTGGTTATTTATGAGACTCCATCTTTCCATACAGCACATGTTGGATTTCAGCTCTTCAGCATTCTACGTTATCTCAAGTGCTGGACTGACAGGCATGTGGCACCGTGCCTGGGTTCAATACACTTTGACTTGTGCTATTTTTACCTTCAATGGGTTTATAAAAATGTAATCCTGTAGTAAGTGGCCGGGACGATGTTAATATGTATGTGCTTATAACTCTTGTTAAGTAAGCAAAGTAAATATTGGAATAGAACATATAAAACCAGAGCTTTGGTGTGAGACCATTGCTTTGATTCATTTTATTGAGTTTCTGATTTTATGAACACGGTTTCTACAACCAGGTGTTTGGTAGCAGGAAATGTCAGGGCGACTAAAGCTATTGCTGACCAATGACTTTCCTAGGGATTGTTTCTCTCTCCTTCTCCCTCGTTTCCTCAACCCCTCTTCATTTTTGCAGTTGTGGGATAGAGTCCAGGGCCTCGTCAATGCTCATCAAATACTTTACTGCTGACTTGCAACCCCAGTCCTCGGATCTTCTAAAGAGGAAAGGGTGTTGCCTGAAGTCTCAGCTACACAGGAGGCCAAAGGCAGGAGGATCCCAAGGTCCTCTAGGTGTAAGATCAGCTTGAGCCGTACAGCAAAATCTGCAAATTAAACAAATTAAAAATCTTTGCACCTGCTTGAGTGATCGTGTGGTAATCATTCATACCCAAGAGCCTTTATGGATCTAAAAGGTTGTAGCTATGCTCCCATACCTAATAACAGATGTAAGTTTCAAATAGTTCATCAGAGAAGTGAGCACTCATAGCCCTTTTCAATGTTATCCATTCCCCCCAACCAAAGAGTTCTACACTCAGCCAGTTTGTGGAAACAGGTGTACAACAAATAAGAAATACTTCAACGTATGGATAGTTCTGAATGTGGGAGATGCCCTGTCCTCATGGCCCAGAGAGCAACTGTGACATTATGATAGCATTGTTGGATAGCTGTGCCACATGCTTGTTCTGTGGGACCTTGAATAGGTTATTTTTTCTTTTGTTTTCTCTTCCCGCCTACCACCCTCATTGGGTCTCACTATGTTCCTGAGCTAGGCTTCAAATGCATGGGCTCAAGAACTCCTCCCACCTCAGCACCCTGAGTAGCCAGGACAGAAGTGTGAGCCACCAACCCATACCTGTTCATTTTGGTGATGATCTAAGGAGTTAGAAATAATTTTCTTCGATGCCAGAAAAATCCTGACCTGAAATCCTCCTGAAGGAACTGGCCCTGCAGAAGTCCTGGCTTATGGCCAGGGAAATCCTGACCTTCAGAACTACAAGATAATAAACTTACATCATAAAATGCCTTTTTGAGCTGCTAAGAAGGCTCAGCAGGGAAAGGTGTTTGTCACTAAGCCTCCAGAGCTGAGTTCATTCAATCCCTGAGAACCGCATGGTAGAGTGAGAAAACCAACTCCATAGCTGTCCTCTGACTGCTGCACATGCACTGACTTCCTAGCTGTCCTCTGACTGCTGCACATGCACTGACTTCCTAGCTGTCCTCTGACTGTTGCACATGCACCGACTTCCACAGCTGTCCTCTGACTGCTGCACATGCACTGACTTCCTAGCTGTCCTCTGACTGTTGCACATGCACTGACTTCCACAGCTGTCCTCTGACTGCTGCACATGCACTGACTTCCTAGCTGTCCTCTGACTGCTGCACATGCACCGACTTCCACAGCTGTCCTCTGACTGCTGCACATGCACCGACTTCACAGCTGTCCTCTGACTGCTGCACATGCACCGACTTCACAGCTGTCCTCTGACTGCTGCACATGCACCAACTTCCACAGCTGTCCTCTGACTGCTGCTGTACATGCACTGACTTCCACAGCTGTCCTCTGACTGCTGCTGTACATGCACTGACTTCCACAGCTGTCCTCTGACTGCTGCACATGCACTGACTTCCACAGCTGTCCTCTGACTGCTGCAATGCACTGATTTCCACAGCTGTACTGACTGCTGCTGCAATGCACCAAATGGCTTCTCTTTTTTTATATCTTGGCTTATCAAAAATCTTGGATTCCTGTTTATTAATAGTATTTGGAACTCAGAATCTTAGATCTGAGTATATTTTCTTAATTCTCAGCCTGTGACACTCCTCACTTATTTTCTACTTCTGAAAAACCTACAGGTTGCTGAATTCTCTCACACAATACATATGCTCACATATTATAAAATTAGCATATAATATTACATATATGTATATACACTGCCTGTAGTAGCCCACTTCGTGGTTTCCTAAGAAACATCTTTCAAAGCCATTAAATCCTCCCCTTCTTTGGTGACAGAGTTTGTCTATATAGCCTGACTTGTCTTGAACTTGACATCTTCCTGCATTTATTTATTTTTCTGAGACAGAATATTTCTCTAGTTTTGGAGCCTGTCCTGGAACTAGCTCTTATAAACCAGGCTGGCCTCGAACTCAGAGATCTGCCTGCCTCTGCCTCCTGAGTGCTGGGATTAAAGGTATCTGCCACCACCACCCAGTCTCCTGCATCCTTCTTAAGAGCAAGGACCACAGGTTTGCACCCATCAATCACACTGGGTCTAAATCTCTATTTATGTCTATTTTGATATTTGTCCTGTTCATTGAACTTTTAATAAAAATATCCATGTGTGTTTCATTTTGAAAGTTTTATGTGGTTGGTACCCTTTCAAATCTGCTGCCTTCTTTTCTTCCTCTCTGCGGAGGTTTCATTCACCGTTGCGTATTTGAGCTGGTTTGAAAAGCCTTTTCTTCTGTAGCTGGATTACCTGGAGCGCTCCAGGCTGAGCACACTGCTGGCTGTGTCTGATGATCTGCTCTCATGGAGAGTGCTTTCCTCTTTCTTTGCCATTTTACAGTTTGAGCTCATGGTTAGTGGGGCTTCTTTCCTTCTGAGACTCCCAGTGGTTTCATTATGTGCATTTAGTTACAAAGAAAGATTTTAGTTGCAGAGTATATAACCCAGTGGGAAAGCCTTTGTTTCAGCATGTGGGGCCCTGAGTTCTACTCCCCAGCACCACAAAAGTAAAATTAAATAAGCCCTATGGACATTTGTGTTTATCTGGGGGACTGATCAATATTTCAGTTCCCCATGTCTTCTAGACAAAACCTTGAGAGTAAACAGTCACTGAAAGTTGACTCTCAGCACACAGTAGCAACACTGGGGAGCTTGCAGAACACACTGGTTGCTTTGCACAGTCTCTCTGAGATAGTTGGTAAGAATTTTTTTTGCGGGGGGGGGTTACATTGGAAACTTCAGATGAAAATGGGAACAAACACACATCAAAAATTAAAAGTCCAAGGGGAGGGCCTTGTTTTGGGCCAAACTGAACAGGTCCCCATGCCAAAGTTCTACTTCATCAAAATGAAACAGAGCTCTTATCTGACTTTAGCGAAATCTGGAGAGACCATCACAGCCAAAAATGTCAGCTGGGCCAGTACAAGCAAGTATGTCCCAATCCTTACCACCAAGTGGCCTGAAACAATCTAGCGTCAACCAGTGACTTTCCTCTTCTCTCCTCTCCCTGTATCCTACCCCCCGCCCCAGTGTCTCACCAGAAAAGTAACTTAGACATTTCCATTCTTTTTAGTTCTTTTTCTGGCAGCAAACCTTCTGAGCAACTCTGGGGATAATTTAGTTTTTATGGAGCTATCTACCTCTAGAATTACAAATAAAGCCAGTTTACATTATTTTTTCTTTTCAGATAACACCTCAGTATATAGCCCTGACTGGCCTGGAACTCTCTAGGTAGCCCAGGCTGGCCTCGAACTCAGAGAGATCCACCTACCTCTGCCTCCTGAGTTCTGGGATTAAAGATGTGCTCCACCACTGTCCGCCAAAAGAGGATCTTAGGAGCTGTGATTTTGCTTTTTGGTAACTGTGAAAAGCGGTTGGGCCAGTCTATTTTAATGATGGTGTCAGGGCTTAGAGATTAAAGTTATTTAAATTTAGGCTCTGCCTCTGCTTGCAGAGCAGGCCCATGTTCTGAGTTCCCATGGAAGCTCTTCCCAGTCAGTGGGTAAGCTTCTCCCGGGTGCCCTCTGGAGCTAAATGCTGCCTTTGGGCTGTTTTCAGTGCAAGCACCCTCTCGGTGGAGATCTGGGATGGTGGAGATCCCAGGGCAGTGTCGGCCACAGTCCAGGCAATCAAGGCACAATTACCGTCTCTATGTTTCTGCTCTGACCTCCTCCCCTCCAAACTTCTATTTTAAGATCATCCTAGCATTAGAGAGAGTTGTTCCAGTTCGTTAAACCCAGGGATTTAAAGTCGTCATAGTCAGGTATATTTACAGCAGAAATCACCTCCAGTCTTTGTGCTTCTCAGGAGGCACTGACTTGACAAGTTCTGTCTGTCTATCTATCTATCTATCTATCTATCTATCTATCTATCTATCTATCTATCTATCTATCTATCATCTCTATCTATCTATCTATCTATCTATCTATCTATCTATCTATCTATCTATCATCTATCTATCATATCATCTATCTCTATCTATCAATTATCTCTATCTATCTATCTATCTATCTATCTATCTATCTATCTATCTATCATCTACCTATCTTTTGGGCATGGTCTATGTAGCCCAGGCTGGCCTCAAAGACTAGATCCTCCTGCTCCAGCCTCCTCAGTGCTGGGATTGACATTACGTCACCATGCCTACTGGAGCTTTAAAATTCCATCCTATGCACAGTGGATATGGGTATCTGTGCCACCAGGTTTCAAAGCCAGGCCAAGGTAGAGGTTTGAAGAGTAAGGCTGCTGTCCCTCCTGTAGAAAGAGAGGTACAGAGGTATACTGCTGCAGCTCAGAGCTCACGCTCTGACCCTGTCCACAGCTCTTCAGCCTCAACTCTGTCATTGATCACCAGCTATCACTTTCTGAATTTCTATCTTCCCAGATACAAGATTGAAAAATGTGGGAAAGTAGCTCAGTAGAACAGTGTGTGTACGTGTGCCTGAGGCTCTGGAATCAGTTGGTCCCCAGCACTCAAAGCAAACCAAAATAGAACGAAACCACATCCTGCTGCATAAATTGGGATCATAGCACCTGTTTCACCTGATCACCCATAAGGATTAAACACACCACACATAGGGGGCTTAGTATATGTGGTGCTGTATGTCATGCCTGCTACCAATAAACAGTGTTCTTGTTACTATTTCTTCACCTCTCCAGAGACAAAGAACAGAAAATGAACAGGAGTAATAAAAAGATTGGTAGGAGCTCCAAATGGGACCCTGGGTCTGGCCACACAATTCTACAGTTTGTTGGCTGTAGCATGCAGAGCTCACCCCAACATTCGTTTTCCTTTGTTGTTAATTTGCTAATCCCTTACCCATAGAGCAATGGTGAAGGATAAATGACACCTTGGTATGTGGCCAATGTTTGATTTTGGCCAGACCAAATTCAAGTGCATACAGACAGGGCTCCCTCAATAAGCAAGACCCAGACATTTCTCATGTGTAGATGGCACCTGTAGAGTACAGCTAGTGGCATGAATAAAACCAGGAGGAAAAATGTGGCCTGAGTATAGCAGAGCAGAACACGGTGGCCCAGCTTGGAGGATGTGAGTCACATGCCACCACAGTAAGTGAGAGCCTTAGTATTTGTTTTGGTAGTGTGTGTGTGTGTGTGTGTGTGTGTGTGTGTGTGTTTGTGTGTGAATGGGGACATTGTTTCTATCAGTTTTACCTTTCCATGGCGTGTAGAACAAGCCCTGCCCGAAGGACCTGTCAGCGATGCTGAATTCTTGGCTCACAGAGTGCCCAGTGGTGGGTGGAAAGGGGAAGGCTGAGTCACTGGTCGGGAGGAGCTGGAGAAGGTGTAGGTGGGGTTTTTGTAAGATGGGACTTAATGCTGCTACTTTGAATAAGAATTTTGCACTTGAGGTTTCCATTTAGATAGGAGGGGAAATATAGAATATAGAAATATAGAGAACAAGGACACTGTGTCTCCCGTAGTAGCCCAAGAGTGTCTCTTCTGCAATAGCATGAAATTAGGATCAACTCTCACTTGGATATGCAGTCTAGAACCATAGGAACGGTCAACAACATCACTGATTGCTCGGTATCCCTCACTTTGAAATGTCTGTTCACTACATCCTTTGCGCATCTCTTCGTACCCTGAAGAGATTGTTCATTGCTCAACATGCTTATTTTATGAGGTAGAGTCTTATTGTGTAGCCCAGGCTAGTCCTTTTTTCTTTTTAATTTTTGTATTCGTTTTACATTTCAACCACAGTTCCCTCTCCCACCAGTCCTCCCACCTACCCTCCCTTCCCCACCAGGCCACCCCCATCCACTCATCCCAAAGGGCAAGGTTTCCCATGGGGAGTCAACAAAGCCTGGCACATTAAGGCAGGACCAAGCCTCTCCCTCCCTGCATCCAGGCTGAACAAGGCATCCCACCAAAGGGAATGAGATCCAAAAGGTCAGTTCATGCACCTCATGCACCAGGGACAGATCCACGTCCCACTGCCAGGGGTCCCTCAAATAGACCAGGCTACACTACTGTCTCTCACATGCAGAAGGCCTAGTTGGGTCCCATGCAGGCTCCACAACTGTCGGTCTAGAGTTCTTGAGTTCTCACGGGCAGTCTTAAACCTGTGGTCCTCCTGCCTCAGATTCGAGTGCTGGGATTATAGTATATGCCACCAGCGTCTTCATATATTAACATGCCTTTTTGGGGGGTGGTGTGGGGTGGCTGAGACTGGGGCTTGTCATATGTCCCAAGGTGGCCTCTTGAACTCCCTATACAGCTTCAAACTTGCAGCAATCCTCCTGTCTCTGCTCCCGAGGGCCTGAATTAACAAGCAAGCGTCACCACGTTTAGTACAACACACTCATTTTTTTTTTTTTTTTGGTTTTTCGAGACAGGGTTTCCCTGAACACACTCATTTTTGTGGATAAGAAACTCAAGGGCAGGCTGGAGAGACGGCTCAGTGGTTAAGAGCACTGACTGCTTTTCTAGAGGACCCGGGTTCAATTCCCAGCACCTATGTGGCAGCTCACAACTCTCTGAAGATCCAGTTGCAGGGGATCTGACACCTTCACACCAATGCACATAAGAAAAGATAATAAACCATGAAAAATATTTTTTAAAAAGTTTAAAAAAAAGAAACTCAAGGTCAAAGAAATTTGCCACATGAGAGAGATGTGTTCATGTAGGGGTATATAAGTATGTGTTCATGTGGGCTTCAAACACAGTCTGTCATATCCCATGGCTTGCTGTACTGTGTCTCCTGTACGTGTGGGAAATGTGCCAGCCATCCAGGGTCCTCCATCTGTTAGTGATGAACTTTGGGAACTCAGGAAGTCAAGTCTTATCAAGGAAATGAAATAAAAATATTAAGACTCAAAATGGAGTTAGAAGTGTTCCAATCGGGTCTGATTTGTAAATCTGGGCTGCAAGTAAATCCACCCATGGAACTGCCTCTGAAACATTGCTAACCTCTGCTGACCTCCTATACGGTGGACCTCTTCCTCCTAAGTTTACCAGAACTGAGAGAGGACTCACTCCCTTTCTTAAAAGACACGCAATTTCAGACAGCAACAATGGTGATTCCAGATTAAAAATGATGTCATGTCCATGGCTGAAAGCTATCGGTACAGCTGTCATTAGGTCAATCTCCAGATTGCTTGAGACTGTGGTTTCCCAGGCTGCAACTCTAATTAGTTTCAAATAAATACAATTTCCCTTGATTCCAAGTAGGTTGACTTCATTCTTAAGGGACGATCCCTTGGAGCTTGGCTCTTCATTTATTAAATGAAGATTGGAAAAATAATAAAATACAAAGAATTTTATTGGAAGATTTTTCTTTTTCCGTTTGCAGAGTCTCACTAAGTAGCCCAGGCAGACTTGGAACTTTTAATCCTCCTGCTTCACCTGCCCAAGTTTAATTGACGTTATTTTGCAATCTTAAAACAGTAAATGCTTCAGTCAGTTGAGCAGATTAAATGCTCAAAACAAAGAGACTCTTAGAAGAAAAAGCTAGGTAGAGCAGATTCACTGTTTCCAGGCTACCTCCTTTGTGACGAATGGGCAGGTGGCTGGGAAATAGTCAATGGCTGACTCCTGATGAGTTGTTTCAGGTCACTTTTGGAGATTCTGAGTTGAAGCAGAGGGAAAGGTGTTATCATGCAGACCCTAATTATCCTGTTTGGGGAATTTGGCTAACATCTCTCAGGATTCTTCAGTCAGATAACTCACCTTCACTTTGGGGAGGAGAACTTTCAAGAGTGACTCCATCTTGATTTTTAGCCTGATCTTTTAGAGCCCAGTGTAGAAGCTTTGTCTAAAAATGACACTGGGCCTGGTTCTGCTTTAGCGGGGTTTAATCAGACAAGCTGAGTTCCCCTAGGCCTTTCAGAGTGGGCCCGAGCTTTTGAGAACATGAATTCCAGCTGTATCATTTCCCATCGCATACCTGAAAGTTGACACAGGGAAAAGTATTTATTGAGAGCTCACTTTGCAGGATTGGAGGTAGCTCAGTCCCACTCCCATAGCCCACATGAGAAAGCTGGATGTGATGTTGTGTTCATAGTCACAGTGTTGGGGAGGCAGAGATAGGCAGGTCCATTAATTCCATTTTCCTATGTCAAACCTGCTTTTCTTCCCCTTAGAGAGATTAAGCAAGGTGACACTCTACACGAAGACCCTCATGTGTTGGGGTTTTTGTTTCTTTTTTTGAGAACAAGGAGGAGGAAAGCAGGCAGCTGGCGGGGTACGAAGACTGACTACCAAGAATGTCCCAGCACGGTCTTGTTATTTTAGGGCTGCTGGTGGTTTTCTGACTTCTCATTAAACTGGACCACTTTAGGGAGCTGCAGGGCTAGGGCACCTTGACTCCTTGACTCTTTTATGGACCAGATAAAAAAGGTCTTTTCTGCTTCCTCCTATGACTTCCCGGAAAGCTGTGTGCTCTGAGTGTGTCCTACTCAACCCTCATTTTAACCCTGGATGACTCATTTTTCTCTAAAGGGATTCCAGGTTCAGAACCTGAGAAAACTTTACCCTCGGCTTGTAAGAGCTTTTCAGTTGCAATGGACAATTCAGAATCTTGCTCCATTGCATTTTTGTTGATTCTCTAGCCTTGTTAAAAAAGTCTTAGAAGCTGGGCCCGATGGGCCTCCCCTTCACTCTCAACTCTTCTGGAGGTTGAACCAGGAGGATGAGTTGAGGAATTCAAGGCCAGTCAGGGTAAGAGAGCAGACCTTTAAAAAGTCTTTAGAGATCAGATTTTGAGAAAACTGCAAGAAGTTGTTAGAAGAACCTTACCCACTCACTCATGCTTATCTCCATAGAGGTTCTGGAACCTTCCTAGTTCACATCTTATTGGAATGAGAGGCCAAGGGGCTCAGTGGAAGATGAATATTTCATCCTCTGTGTCTAACTACATACCAAAGTCAGACCGAGTGTGGATCAGTGACGGAGTTCCTGTGGACTGTGGATGAATTCCATCCCTAGCGTTGCAAAAACAAGTAAACCCCACAAAACTCCCAAACTAAAAGAGATCCACCGAATCCACATTAGTTCAACGGAATCATTAAAATCTTGAATTTTGGGGAGTTGGGGTGGAGGGAGGATGGTAATACATGATGCAGAGCACAGAGGGCAGGAAGGTGACGTCTAATGTTTTATACTGCAGTTGGGTTACTATGACCGACAAGGATTAATAGTGCATTTTAATATAGTTAGTGTAGAGGATTTTAAATGTCCTCAATGCAAAGAAATTATCTTTAGGCGATAATATGCAGTTTGCAGTGCATTTCATCTATCTCTCCGTACACCCATTTATACTGCAATAATCTCTTGCATTATTGAAGGCAAACTAGTTAGTATGCTTGATGAGCCCCACGTTGAGTGACATAACACAGTGAATGTTGACTTCTCGTGTGAGGGGGCAGAGGTAGTAGGAGGGAGGGGATTTCCTCACAGTCCTGCAGGAAGCAGGTTCAGGGGAAGGCTCTGCCAGGTGGCCTCGCCCAGTGTGTCAACACCTTTCCCAGGGAAGCAGGAAGACGAGAGTCAGGGTGAGCTAGTCATGCCGGCCCACATTTGGTGGCCCAGACTCGTTCAGATGGCTGCATCCAGCTGCAAAGGGCTGTGGAATGAGGAAACGGGGCACCGGGCAGCAACAGCTGTGTGTTCTGGAGGGGAGCAGGTTCCTCGGTTGCCGTGCCAAGGAGCTGACAGTGAGGACAATGACAATGTTCCCTTCCTCCAAGGGAATTTGTAATGCTCACCTCCCCAGACCAGACCCGGAGAGAGAAGTCTGTTCAACCCTCCAGCTACTTTCCCAAAATGGAGCTTTCACCAGCCACCGCCCTGGTGGGGACGCCTTGATCTCCTGCTGCCCTGCTTCTCTGCTTCGTGTTCTTCAATACCATCCAAGCTCTGCTCCAAAGACACAAGATGGCTGAGGATTCAGGGAGGGGGGGGGGTGAGCTTCAGCCAGTTTTCATGCCTGTCATCCTGTGATCCTGTTCCAAAATCTTTCTTTAGGTTCTAGGCCCGTGTTCTCAACCTACGGGTGGTGCGACCCCTTGTTGGGTGGGTATACGAAAGACTTCTTCACACGGGTCACCTAAGGCCATTTACACCGAGTTTTATAACAGTAGTGAAATTGCAGTTATGAAGTAGCAGCAAAAATAATTTTATGTTTGGGGGTCATCACAACACGAGGAACTGTATTAAAAGGTTGCAACATTAGGATGGTTGAGAATCACTGTTTTAGGCTCTTAAGCAGAGAGAGCTACCAGGACGTAGGTCACTCTTGCCTGTCCTTGCTTTGTGGTTTACATAGGCTCTCCTCCCCCCCTTTATTTTGGTTGTTCATGTGCCCCTCACTTTCTGGGTGAGAAGCTCTGCCGCACGCCACTCACGTTTGTATCTCTTCTTGTCTCCTTTTGGTTTTTCGAGACAAGAGCTCACTCTGTATCCAGAGCTAGCTTCCAACTCGTGGTAGTGTATCTACCTCAGTCTCTTATGTGATGAGATTACAGACCTGAGCTAACAAAGTGAGTAGCGGCGTTTTGAAGTCAGACCTCACTTTTGCCACGTCCTTTCTAGCCTCCGCCTAGAAGCCACATGGAAACCTGCTCGGCCCTGAGACTGCGCGTGCCATCTGGTGGTGATGACGGGTAACTGCAAGGTTGCAGTTTCTGAAGGATCGATCAGCTGTTGGCTGATGTTCTTGGGGGGATGTCTTTTGCTGATAGAATACCAGCACTGTACTTGAGCTTGTGCTGAGAGCAGTTTCCTATCTTTGCACACCCGGAGTGCCTAGCGAGTGGTATAGACTTGCCGGTTATTTTAGATAAAAACCGTTGGCCGGGAGCTTTACGGACCATGAATTTACACACATGATCTCAGACCCGCCCTGGCGGGAGTGTGGCCTTGGCTCAGAGCCACAGCAGTTGCCTTTCTTGTGGTTCTAAAAGGTTGTAATGTAACCAAAGCAGCCCTTCAGCTAGTGATGCCCTTGGTGACGATGTTGCACAACTACTGCTGCCTATGACTGCACACTTGGGCTTCATCTGTCCTATAAAAGCACAGCAATACGCTGCTGTGCCGAGCAGAATACATATACGTGACCGCAAGCTTGGTTTATGTGTTTATTAGGCTCTTTAGCACTATTCTAGGGCGTATTTCTACTTATAAAAAATTTTTAAGAAGGGCCGGCAAGATGGCTCACTTGGTGAAGGCACATGCCGCCAAGTCTGAGGACGTGAGTTTCGTTCTCGGGACCCAAGCGGTGGAAGGAGAGAACCAGTTTCTGTGGCTCTCCTCTGACTTTCACACTCCAGTCACGGACATGTGCACGTACACAATACCCCTAAAGAAATGCAGTTAAAAAAAAAACTTTAAAATAAACCAAAAACTAAGCCGTGCCACATTCTGCAGCAGCCTTCCTGTCTCCTGTTATCTACATCCCTTGGCTGCATGGAGGGCCGCACGGAGGGATTTTTCTGGACTGCTTGCTTTGGGAGAGTGACGTGCTAGGATGCTTAAGCAACGATGATGCATTTCCCTGAGCGCTGTGCCCTGATCTTAAGGGACCTCAGCTGGATTAGCTCAGTTTTACTAAGGAAAAGACTGGCCTTCCTAGAGGCTAAGAAGGCAAACAGACAGGCCAGTGGGTAGAAGAAACCCAACACTGGGGCCGAGTATTTAGGCTTTAAATCTTGGGCTTTCCCACTATCATACAACCTGATTTTCCATGAAAATCTCTGGTTACCGTGCTGGACTGGAGAAGAAAAAAGCGATTTTTTTTTCAGATACAGGTAGGAATTCCGAATATCTGACTTCACTGAACACAGGTTCTAGAGTCAGCCCCCGCCCCCTCATTAAATATGCAAATTAAATCAAATATACAAAAGAGTCGAGAAATAAAAGGCTTTTATTCTTCTGGAGTAGTGTCTTTTGGTAGTTTTATTTAATTAAGCAAACACATTGTGGCTGGGAATGGTGCATTTGCTTACAATTGTAGCACTTGAGAGATAGAGGCAAGAGGATCAGAAGTTCAAAGTTATCCTCAGCTACCTGGCGAGTTCAAGGCTAGCTTGGGCCTTAAGAAGGTCTGTCTCAAAAAAAGTGTTACTTTCTGCCCTTTTCATTGCTGGGAGCCTACCTATACTAGGCAAATGCTCTAAAATGTGGGTTTTTTTTTTTTTTTTTGTTTTTTGAGACAGAGTTTTACTGTTTAGCTCTGGCTGCCCTGGACCTTGCTTTGTAGACCAGACTGGCCTCAAAGTCACTGAGATCCACCTGCCTCTGCCTCTGCTGGGATTAAAGGCACACACCACCACCACCCCGCATAAATGTGTTTTAAGAACAAGGAGAAACCAAATTTGAAATGCATTGATTTGCAAAGTGTTTGACCCTAGGATCTTCCTTTTTAGTTGTGATGGGAGATCAGATGGCAAGGACAACCTGACTCCCAGAACTCTGCAGGTATGTGACCCACACAGCTGCAGCGGGAATGCTCGGGTATGTGACCCACACAGCTGCAGCGGGAATGCTCGGGTATGTGACCCACACAGCTGCAGCGGGAATGCTCGGGTATGTGACCCACACAGCTGCAGCGGGAATGCTCGGGTATGTGACCCACACAGCTGCAGCGGGAATGCTTGCGTATGTGACCCACACAGCTGCAGCGGGAATGCTTGCGTATGTGACCCACACAGCTGCAGTGGGAATGCTCGGGTATGTGACCCACACAGCTGCAGCAGGAATGCTCGGGTATGTGACCCACACAGTTGCAGCAGGAATGCTCGGGTATGTGACCCACACAGCTGCAGCAGGAATGCTCGGGTATGTGACCCACACAGTTGCAGCAGGAATGCTCGGGTATGTGACCCACACAGTTGCAGCGGGAATGCTCGGGTATGTGATCTACACAGCTGCAGCGGGAATGCTCGGGTATGTGACCCACACAGCTGCAGCGGGAATGCTCGGGTATGTGACCCACACAGCTGTAGCGGGAATGCTCGGGTATGTGACCCACACAGCTGCAGCGGGAATGCTCGGGTATGTGACCTATCAGCTGCAGCGGGAATGCTCAGGTATGTGACCTATCAGCTGCAACAGGAATGCTCGGGTATATGAACTACTACTGCACCAGGAAATAAACGCTCAAAGCCTGGGTAACTAACTTCTTCCCAAAGTGGCAATGCCCAGAGTCTACCTGCTCCTGTTTTCCTGACAGCGGGAGACCTACATCTTGAGGTGAGCAATTTTTTTTTGTGTGTGTGTGTTCTGCTGTTTACAGAACATTACTTAAATACATCCACACCTTTGGCATGATCTGTGAAGTGGGTATGTTAGCACTTCCTACTTACCTGCTCTCACCCTGGCACCCTGGGAAACAAAGATTGGGTGTTAAGTAAATGGACAGAGGGAGGAATTACTCTAGTAAGTAGGCAAACTCGTTCTCAAACACACATCCCACGAAATCTGCTCAGTTGCTCCAGCCCTTCTCTGCAGTGTGAGCAGCTTTTGTGGCACAGGGAAGTCTCCCTTTTCAGTAACACCCTCTGCTGCCCCTTCCAGCACCCACTCAATTCTAGTGGCATCTTTATGTGCTGGGAATGTAACAGTTGACAAACAGACACCAGCTATGACTCTTTCCACTGAGAGAAGATAGAAAACAAAATGGACAATATATCAAAGAGCGTGGCTTCTGGTTTCCAGGGCTGTGAAACCAAGAGATTGGGGCTTCTTCTTTTCCACTTTAGTGAACAGAGTGGGTCACTAAGGCAGCAGAGCAGAAACAAATCTGACCACATTGAGCAGCCTTCCACAAGCCACACACTAGCCTAAAGCCTCTTCCTGTTCCCCATTGCTGGGAGGATCTAAGCCCAGCCCCAGCTTGCTATCTGTAGTCTGGAAACACGGCCTTCTTCATAGGACTTGATCCTGACACGCTCCACAGACCTAGTTCTCAGCTCCAAAGCCCTGATCACAGTCGCATCTCCCCACATTAGAGGCATTATTGATAAATGGTCCTCATCAGTGACCCTCTCACTGGGGGAGTTATTTAGTCAGTGATAACTATGATGGGAAGGGACATTAGGTGGCGATCATCTCCCGGGAGGGGATTTTGTGATCCATGACTACCTCACTGGGAGAATTATTTGATCTGTGATCATCTCTCCCACCAGATTAAGATTCCAAAGTAAGAACTTTATTGGATCCATTCACTAAGCCATAGTTGAGGTCCTGAGCCCAGTGGGCCTGACCAGCGTCGGTCAAGTTCTGAGTCACTGCAGCATGAAATGTGGAGACGTAGGACATCGGGAGGGAGCACATTGCTGTGAAAGGGGCAGCACAAGTCAGGATACTATGATGAGCTCTGATCTCCTGAAGACATGCTTTCCTGGTCTGGCTTCTTCATTTCCAGGAAATCCCTTAAAGCCAACTTTGTGTGTGTGCATGTGTGTGTGTGCATGTGTGTGTCCTTTTTGATTTTGTTTGTCTTGGATCATGTATTTCCTGTGTTTTCATGGTTTCCTTAGGTTGGAGTTTACCTTCTAGCCCCTTCTGGAGGGCTTGATTTATAGATATTGCTTAAATTTGGTTTCATCATGGAATGTCTTCTTTTCTCCATGTATAGCAATCAAAAATTTTACTATGTATAGTTGTCTGGACTATAGTGGTCTCTTAGAGTCTGCAGCACATCTGTCCCGGCCCTTCTGGCTTCCAGGGTCTCCACTAAATGGTTAGGTCTGCCTTTATATGTTACTTGGTCTTTGTCCCTTGTAGCTTTTAATGTTTTCTTTGTTCTATGTGTTTAGTGTTTGGATTATTAGGTGCTGAGGGGGCTTTCTTTTCTGGTCCAGTCTATTCGTTCTGTAAGCTTCTTGTACTTTGATAGGCATCTCCTTTAGGTTAGGGAAATTTTCCTCTCTGATCTTGTTGAAAGTATTTTCTGGGCCTTTGACCTGGGTTTCTTATCCTTCCTCTATTCCTATTATTCTTAGGTTTGGATTTTTCACAGTGTCCCAGGTTTCCTGGGTTGCGGTGCCAGGAGTGTTTTAGACTTAGCGTTTTATTTGACTGATGTATTCACTCTTACCGTGTCTACAATACTTGAGACTCTCCCATGTCTTCTACTCTGTTGGGGAGGCTTGCCTCTGAGATTCCTGTTCAAGTCCCTAAAATTTTGATTTCCAGATTTTATTCTGTTCAGGTTTTCTTTATCAATTCTATTTTTACTTCCAAGTCTAGAATGATTTTATTCAGTTCCTTCCACTGTTTGTGTTTTCATAGATTTCCTTATGGGATCTGTTGGTTTTCTCTTTAAGGACTGCTATCAAATTAATAAAGGCTGTCTTAAGGTCTTTTTCAATTATGTTGGAATATTCAGGGCCTGCTGTGGTAGGGTTTCTGGGCTCAAGTGGAGGGAGACATATTGTCCTTATTGTTTTTGATTGTCTTTTTATACTGGTGTCTAGGCATATGGGATTAGGGTGCTGATGTCTGGTCTTGACTTTGTTGGATGGATGTTCTGTTCCTTGGTTTCTGTTTCCTTTCTGGCTCTTAGGAGAGTGTGGTGGCTGTGTGTTGCTAGTAGGAAAAATTTCTGGGGTCCTGACAGGTATAGACAGTGGGGATTCCAGGTAAAAAGTGTTTCTGGGTATTGGGAGCTGAGACTTAAGAATGAGGAACAGCTAGAGCCAGCGGAGGGGCTTCATAAGAAGGAGGAAACAGAGTGTTTCTCCAGGAGCTTCTTAGTCTGTCCCCTGGGCATGGGAAAGAGAGTGAGGGGATGTCACAGTGGCAAGATTGCTAAAGGCCTTAGGATGAGACTGGGGGATTTGAAGGAAAGGTGAAGGCCTGCAGTTGACTGCTTCCTTGGCTTGGGTAGCCTGTGAGATAGCGAATGTGCCTTCCGAATGGGGCACATGTGTGTGTGTGTGTGTGTGTGTGTGTGTGTGTGTGTAAGAAGTGATGAGTGTAAGCTCTGTCTAGTACACTGGAGATGGGGTAGAGGGGAAGGGAAAGTCTCTGCACACCGTCTACTGTAAACTAGAGGTATGGCTGGGACACTGGATTTGGAGGAGCCAAGGGAAAGGTGAAAATCTGGTATTAGCCTCCCTGTTTCCTGACCAGAGTGGCCTATAGTTTCCCAGCTAATGCCTGCGTCAGTTGGGGGCTGGGAAAAGGCAAGAGTTTGGGGAAGGAAGTTAGGAGGAGAAGATCCGAGGTATCCACTGCAGATGAGGGGTGAGGTCAGGAACGGGGCAGGACCGCCACAGGTGCTCTGCTCTAGAGCTGGGGTGAAATTGTGGCTTTGCACTTGGATGAATGGAGAGAAATCTGCAGTTAGATTAGCTGCTTCAGTTGCCAGAATGACCTGTGGGTTTTCAGGGATGGCCAGCTGGAATCAGGGTCTGGGACACAGCAATGAACATGTATGTGTGTGTGCCGGGGGGAGGGGAGTGGGAAGGGGAAAATCCGTGGGATCCATTGTTATCATTTGCTGTTTGTTTTTGGCAGTTCTTTCTTTGTTCTGTATACTAACCTGTCGGAAATACAGCTGGAAAAAATTCCCTCTCGTTTTGTAGACTTTCCTGACAGTTTATTTTTCTGGGCAGAAGCCTTTTGATTTAATGGGATCCTATGTGTCAATTCTCAGGACCAATTTCCTGTGCTCCTGGGATTCCATTCAGAAAGAAAAATCCTCCCTACATCCCGACGTGCGTTTCCTGCATTTTTCTCTAGCAGTTCCAGAACGCTGGGTTTCAAATTAAGATCTCTGAGTCGCCCGGCGGTGGTGGCGCACGCCTTTAATCCCAGCACTCGGGAGGCAGAGGCAGGCGGATCTCTGTGAGTTCGAGGCCAGCCTGGTCTACAAGAGCTAGTTCCAGGACAGGCTCTAAAAAAGCTGCAGAGAAACCCTGTCTCGAAAAACCAAAAAAAAGAAAAAAAAAAAAAAGAAAAAAAAGATCTCTGAGTCATCTGACATTTTCCGCAGGGCGAGAGATGTGGATCTAACGCCATTCTTCTACAGGCACCCAGCTTTGCCAGCAGTCATGGAATGGACTGTCTTCCAGGATATGTTTCTGACACCCTTGCCAAAGATCTGGTGTCCGTGGCTGTGTGGTCCTCTGTTCTGCTCCACTGCTCTACAAATTTGGATTTTTGCCCTAGTGGCCCTATGTATGGCACGGAGATTGAGGCCAAGTGATGTGAAACCTTTAGCTCTGTTTTACTGAGGATTACTGTGGCTGTCTGTGTTCTTTTGTGTTTGCATATGAATTTTGGGTTTGTGTTTTTTGTCTTGTTTTGTTCTGTAAAGAATGTCTTTAGAATTCTCGGATGACTAGATTGACCCTGTGACAGGAGAATCATTTTCACATTATTGATTCCTCCAGGGAGAGGCCCGGAACCCTTTCCATCATCCAGTGTTTTCTTCAGTTCTGTTTTTCTCAGTGTCTTAAAGTTTGCATTACAGAGGTCTTTTACCTCCGTGGTTTGGCTCATTCCTAGATATTTTTGAAGCTATCATGATGGGATATTTCCCCCAATTTCTCCCTCAGCAAGTTCATTATTGGGGCATGTAGTAGCTATTGATTTTTCATATGTTGATTTTATATTCTACAATGAAACACTGAAATTGTTTATCATAGCTCAGAGTTTTCTGGGGCATTCTGCGGGGCCTTTTAAGTATATAATCAACCCCCACACAAATAAGATAGCTTAACTTCTTCCCTTCCAATTCTTATCCCATTTCTATCTTTCTCTTGTCTTGTTGCTCTGGCTGAGGTTCAGACTGCTGAGTAAGAATGCAGATTGAGCACCCTGTTGCCTAGACTGTAGTCGAGAGGTTCTTAGTCTTTGCGCAGCATTAATTTGGCTGCAGGTTTGTTGAACACAGACTTATCGTGCAGAGGTATGTCCCAGCTCTTCCTGGCTTCTTCAGGACTTTAATCAAGAATTTGTCAATTACCTTTTCTGTGTCCATCGCTAACTCTTACTCACTTGCGGCGTCTGGCAGGTTTGGGAACAGAGTTGGCCAGCTGGCTGCAAGTTCTCTTCACCCTACATTGGTGGCTGGTAGGTGATTGTACTAGTCTCTGTGGACCGTGCATTCAGTTTTAATTCCAAACCTAAAGATGATGCTCTTAAGGCCAAAAGCTAGGCCTTTATGGAAATTTCAGAAATAAGCATGAGGCGTGAAGAAAAACTTAGGTTAACGCTGCCAGCTCTCTTTCTCTGTTTCTCCAGCAGCAGTCCTGGGGGACTTTGCACAGTCACGATGCACACACACTTTGCACAGTCACGATGCACACACACCTTGCACAGTCACGATGCACACACATTTTACACATTCATGATGTACACACACTTTGCACAGTCACGATGCACGCACACTCCTTTTGATATAAAACTGTCCAAGGCAGCCCTTCTGCCACCACCCTTTCCCCAACAGCCCGTTACTACTGAATCACTTTTTAAAAATTTATTTCAAGGAAAGAATAATCACATCATTGTCTCATGACCCTGTTTTTTGATTTCTCATAATTTCTAATGCTCAGAATTAATCAGACATTAATTAATGAGTGAGAACAGGAGGCACATTTTGGCGTGTTGATTCATGTCAAAGTTCAAACTCACTACATCTCTGTTTCCCAGTATGAATGATTATGCCATATTTCAAGGCAGGAGGAAAAGTTGTGACTGAAATGTATTTCTAAATCAAATAAAGAAAAAATTTGCCACCACCTCCTTCAACCGATGTTCTGAATAGAGTCACTCAATAATGATAGTTTTATTTATTTATAGAACAAACATCCTCTAGGGTGCAATAAACTAAAGGATGAGCAAAATGCAAGTTAAAATAAATAAATGGAGCTTTGCTATGGAATTCTGAAGCAAAGATTAGTTGAGGGAATGACAAAGGAGAAGAGCTGAAATTTATTTTTATTTTTTATTTTTTTGGCTTTTCGAGACAGGGTTTCTCAGCAGCTTTAGAGCCTGTCCTGGAGCTAGCTCTTGTAGAGCAGGCTGGTCTTGAACTCACAGAGATCCAGCTGCCTCTGCCTCCTGCGTGCTGGGATTAAAGGCGTGCTCCACCACCGCCTGGCTAAGAGCTGAAATTTAAAGAGAAGTTGGGAAGGGGCAAAAATTAAGAGGCGATGATGTGGCCTTTTCATGTGCCACTTGCCTTCCCTCACACACAGTGCCTGCTGTGACCCAGAGAGTACCTGTCTGGGTAGAAAACTGGCATATTCCCCTGATCACTTTGAATACGACCCCTGACGCCACACATTCTCTGCTATAAGGACCAACTTTCACGCCTTCCTTCTCCCCTCTCTCTGGTTGCCTTTCTAACCTGTATATGGTTCCCTGGACATGGAGCATTGGTGGCTCAGTGTGGTTTCCCACCCAACTCTCTTAGGATGGGTCAGCAGTGCACTGGATGATTGCTCTCAGCTTCACAACACTGAAGAGACAAATAGAGAAAGACAGAAAGACCAGTCACACACACACACACACACACACACACACACACACACACACACACACACACTCTAGACCACAGGAAACAAAGTCAGTATCAGTGGATGAGTCCTGGCTGCCAGAAGTCCCTGGAGTACTGGGGAGCAGTCCTGGCTGCCCTAATGTTGGCTTTTCTACAGAAATGTGCCTGAGCTCATGCATAGTCTTGCCATCCCTGCCGGTGGGGCGGATGAGGCATCCTACAGCCACAAAGTTGGGAAATGGGCCTCGTATCTAGCATGATGTCTAAAACACTAGTTCTGCCAGCACTGCATCGACAGGACAACACGCAAAGCCCCAAAATGCGCCTTGCTCTTTTTTTTTTTTATTTTATGAAACCACTTTCTGTTTTTGAATTTCCGTTCTCCTCTGTGTAAAGGAAACTACAGAGTATTGGTCGTGAGGTGTGTACAACAGAGAGGTCCAGAATGGTTCTCAGCTTTGAATCTGTGCAGCTAAGTGGGTGGTGGCACTGAGGTGGGGGGGGGGGCAGGTTTAGGAGTAGTGAATGAGGAGTCTTGTTTCACACAACAGGTAATGCGTTGTTCTGTGGATTACATGTGCATAAAGAGCTGAGCCAGTCGTCTGAAATGTTATAGATTGAGGTTAGAAATAGCTTTTTGGTGTTCGCAGATCTCTAACGCCAGTGCCTCCTCTCACTCGCCAAGCTCCAGCTGAAGGAGAAGAAGGGGATAAGGGGATCAGGAAGGAGGTGTCCATACCAAGACTTCTGCAAAGCAGAATGCCCACAAGTCCACCAGAGGTTAAGTACTCAGGAAACAACTCGTTTTAACAGCCGCTCGCAAGAGTGCGCCCTCTACTGGAGAGGTGAAGAAACCTCATCCTTACAGGCCTGGTGTGACTTTCCGTGAAATCAGACGCTGTCAGAAGTCCAGTAAACGTCTGATTTGCAGCGTCTGGTGCGAGACACTGCTCAAGACTTACAGATCTGTGCCTCCAGATCGCAGCTATTGGCGCTCTGCAGGAGTCAAGTGAGGCCTGTCTGGTTGGCCTTTTTGAAGATATCAACCTGTGTGCTATCCATGACAACCGTGTAACAATCATATCAAAAGATACCTAGCTAGCAGGCCGCATACACGGAGGACGTGCTTAAGAGTCCACTATGAGGGGAAAACACTTCACTCTCAATTTTCCCCTCTTCTTCCTGTAATCAGTAGTTCTGAATGTTAGATATTTTTTCCCAGGGGGTCAAAAGGCAACTAAGTGTATGATTGTGATTGGAAAAATAGGGAACAGAAATCAGGTATTGGCAGTTTCCCCATTTTCATTTGTGTGTGAATTTTTAATATAAATGCGAGACATAAAGCATTAACACAAGCAAAATATTTCAATGAATATATTTCAACAGCTCAACTTTATAACAATTATAAATAAACCTGTTAAAATTTGCCAGCATTTGGAATTTAAAAGAATAAGTAAATTTCTTATTGATGACAGCTACTGATATTTGTAGCATTTTTTGTTATACAATAGATTCCATCTGCTCACTATACTTTTCTGAGTTGTCCTACATGCAAGTACATGCTTTTAATGTTGTCTCTCTTCTGTGCTGTTCCTGTAAGTCTGCTATTAAGAAAAGAAACAAAGGAAGAAAGGAAGGAAGGAAGGAAGGAAGGAAGGAAGGAAGGAAAAAAGGAAGGAAGATATTTCTTCAGCTATTTAGGACTAAATTAGACAAAATACATTTACACTCCTAGGAATCTCTAAATGATTGTGGGAACTGGGTAACTATATCAAATATAGTCATTAATATCTTAGCAGATTCTTTTCCTACAATGTGTCGATACTGTCTTCAATAAGTTGGATAATATAAGGTTTAATATATAAGGTTTAATAGTCCTTAGAACTATTGTTATGGAAACAAGATAGTGTTTTATACTGGTAGTCCTATTTCCCAGCATTGGCGCAGGGGTTGGGGGCAGTGGGAAGTGCTGGCATTGACAATGTAAGAACAAAGTTTGGACACTAGAGGGTGCCAGGAATGTGTCAGCGAGCCCAAAACTTAAACTGAGGTACCTCTCAGTTTCTTTCTCCTGCCTTCATCCTCCTAATGCAGAAGTCAAGGCTCCTGAGCCCCACCCCTTCCAGGCCACCTACACACGATCACACGATCACCTTTGTCAGACATGCTTCTTAAAGGGGGTCCCTAGCAAGTTAAATGTACATGGGAGAAGAAAGGGGAAGTTAAGCAGGGCGAACACAACGGAAAAAGAGGAAAACAAGAAAGCAAGCAAGATGGGGGAGGGTGAACAAGAGGCAGCTGTTACGATGAGTGGGAGAATCCCGGAAAGCCAAGGCCCAAAGAGGCCGGAGAGATGGTTTTTACCGGCCCCTCCATTTCCGGAGTACTCTGCCCATCTCTTGCTGCTGCGATACAGCACTCTAACAAGAACAGCTTAAGGAAGCATTTATTTCGCGGCTTGGTTCTAGGCAGGGAAGTCACAGTCATGAAGCAGCTGAGAACATTGTAGCAACTGCCAGAGTACTGTCACCTTGGCAGGGAGCGGAAGGAGGTGCGCATGCGTGTGCAGCTCACTTTCTTCTTTTGACGCAGCCCAGAATCTCAGCATAGGGGAAGGTGCCACAGAGAGTGAGTCTTCCCACCTCTGCTAACCTAACTCCAGGATTCTTTCACAGGCACGCCCTGAGGCCTGTCTCCCAGGTGATTTCATGGCTCACCAGTTGGAATTTGAGATTAACCATCACACCCACGTGAAAAATCAGAGCTATTTCTCTGAGTTAGGGGCCTCCCCATGTTGCTATTCTGCTGATGTTCTTCTCTGCTCCGGTGTACCATCTCCATAGTGTCAAATCTCAAAACTGGTTTTCTCCTTGCATCTCCACATTAAGTTTAAATTAGGAACAGTAAGGAAATAACGGGTAAGGAAGGGAGAACAGCATGGAAGAGGCATACGAAGAAGGATTGCTAACACTGAAGACCTTTGAAAAATGCCACATGGAAACCTACAGCTGCAGAAGCTTCCTAAAATTCATACATACCTAAAAATAGTTTAAGTAGAGTTACCCTTTGATGTGAGGGACCATATATCTCCCCAACACCATAGGATATGGCAAATAAAAAGCCCAGTGCCAGTTTGGGTTACCCCGTTTCAGTTGGTTGGTAGAGTCCCACAGTCCCCCCAAAACCATTGTAGGCTCTTAGTTACTCTCCCGTATTTAATGATAAGACCCTATTTCTGAAGACACCGTGTACTTGAGTCATAGGAGATGAAGAAATCAAGCTGGTACTGATGTAGAAGCTTCATTCCTATTGGCTATCTTTTATGGTTTTGGAAGGTTCTAGACATGCTGTTCGGAGAAACACTCATCAATAGTGTTGTGAATCCTGCTCACTACAATGGTTGGCCTGGTATACCCACTAGTGCAATAGTGGCACGAATGTTAGAGCTTTCTGGTTGGACTTTGAGCTCACTCCAGAAAATGGGACTCATGTCTGGTATCATTAACTGGGAAAAAAAATCATGGCTGGCAAGGTCAGAGACCCTGGGGGAATCTAGTGCTATTATTCTGCTAGATGGCCACAGTCATAAACTACTCCTTAAGTTCTTGTCTTTATACCAATAAATTAGTGCATCTCTCAGTCCTCATCAAAGAAGCTTAGTTTTGCGGTAGATTGTGGTTAATACAGAGACCTACAGCTGGTCAGCATGTACCATGGAGTAGCCAACTCGAACTAAGACGTCTATACCACAGCTCCTCCTACCAAGGCATCATGGAAGAAGGTTTGGGAAGACTAGGAGAGCCAGAGGAAATAGACACCTCCAGTGAAGCATTGTTTGCTGAACATGACAGGGCCATTGCACCCATGAACTCACAGTGACTGCAACAGAATGCACAAGACCTATGCGACTTCATGCCTGTCAAAATCCTTGCATGGATGGGAAGGACCACATGAAGTCCCAGCCCTAGCTGAGAAGCTATTAGCAATTGATGGCTTCCTGGGGAGGGAGAGTCCGCTTTCTTTAGGGATGTGATTCCTGTGATCCTATACCCTCGTACATACAGGCATATGAACTCTGTGTTTTTAAAAGGAGACAGAGAAGAGAGAGAGAGAGAGAGAGAGAGAGAGAGAGAGAGAGAGAGAGAGAGAGAGAGAGAGAGAGAGAGGGAGGGAGGGAGGGAGGGAGGGAGGGAGGGAGGGAGGGAGGGAGGGAGGGAGGGAGAGAGAGAAAGAGAGAGAGAGACAGAGACAGAGAACATGAAGTTGGAGGGGAAAGTTTTCTTCAGGAGCACAGGAGAGGGAATTGAGGTAGATTTGAACAGAACACATTATATGCATGTATAATTTTAAAAGATCAACAGCAAAAACTCATAATAAAATAGAGCAATTATAATATAATTAAGACATAGAAAGATTTATGGAAATTTCTACTTGTATTTTCAGACCATAATTGGTCATGGTTAACTAAAACTATGGAAAATAAACTGATACATTTATTCTCAGTAAACCTTAACAGGAACATTCACCTTCTCTACACTTTACAGAGTCCCAAATACACAAATGCAGACTAGCACCATGTCATGCATATAATGATGCATCTCAAACCAGTGTGCTAGGAACAAATGTCTGAATCTAAGACAAGATTACAATAATTGAGTTCATGATTACAACATTAAAAGGACTTAGGGTTATATTAGTTCTCCTAAGACTCTTTTAAAAATTAAAATGTTTTTCCACCATGACAAATTATAGATGAAGAACATAAATTTTGGAGTCACACAAATTTGAATTTCAGTACTGACTTTTCTACTTGCTAATTCATAAACAAAATTTATAAGCCTCTTCCCTCCTCATCTACAAAATAAAAACAACAGCAATATGTCAGAAGATTGTAAAGGATTCAAATATCTAAAATGTTATTGGTAAAAATTTCTAGTTTATTGTATCCTCCCAATAAACAGTTTCCAAATGCTCTGTCAAACCAAGGGTTAATACCCTTGACTGACAGGGGTTCTTATAAATGGCATTGGCAGGGTATGCACAAATGATTCACAAGAAAAGTCAATCTGTGCAAATAAAATACAGTTAATAAGTAACTGAAAAATTAAGGTCACAATAACAAATATTTTCCTGCCTTTTAAAATTTCTCGTTTCATTTAAATGCAGCCTTCCTTAGCAGCTGTCTAAATTAAGCACCTGAGCATTAAAATGGACACTTTCTCAAGTGTGGGACAATGCAGGCATCATGGGGAGGAGGGCAATGATGTGCTGTCTTCTGGACGGGACAATGTAGGCGTCATGGGGAGGAGGGCAATGAAGTGCTGTCTTCTGGATGGAGGAGGGCAATGATGTGCTGTCTTCCGGATGGGACAAGGCCATTGCACTCTTGAACTCACAGCAGCTGTGGTTGTCTATTCAAGACCTGTACAAGCTGCATCGGGCTAAATTCCATCATAAATGGGGTAGATGTCTCCAGGAAGAGTGGATAGTTGCTGGGGGAAGGAGAATCACTCATTTTTGAGTATGTGGCCATTGCTAGGTTTTCCATGCTCCAGTGGATGGGTCCCACACCCATAGGCAGTCCTAACTGGATACACACACACACACACACACACACACACACACACACACACACACACACAAAGTATGTGGGGCTCTGCAAACACCAGGGCTGGCAAAGTAACAATCTGCCTGAGGCAAAAAGGAAGTCCAGTAGTTGGTGTTGGTTCATACTTTGAGATTCTGACACTGACATATTTAGGCATATTTAAGTACAGCACAATTTTGGAAAAAAGTGTCCCGATTATAATTAACTTAATTCCATGCATACAACAAAGCTAAGACATGTTTGTATTGAAACTCTTTACAAAGTACAGATGTCCTCTTCCATAAAGATGGGTTCTGTTGACTGAGAATCAATAAAGATAAAGGTCTATGGAGGAAGAGTCTGGGATAAACAAAATAGTCGGTAGACTCAGGTGACCTGGCCTTACAGATAGCCCAGAACACCAGGCTATTAGCTATATCCATTCTCAGCTTTTCTGGGTGGAAAACAGGTATACATCGCCTTCCTTTGAAGAGACAATCCTGTGTTTAACATTCCTGCTTTATCTATGAGCTCAAGGACCTCAGGCCCTCTACAACAAAGTAGGCAAGGAGCATGAGGTGGAATTGGGGAGACAGGAGGTAGATATGTCCATCATCCTCTGAATAAATAACATGCGAGAGATTCTTAAGATGGTTTAATAATAAAAATAAATGAAAATAAAGGATAACAAATAATCAAATAAGATTTCAAAATCTACACGGATACAAGCCAACATACAAATAAATATGAGATACAAAAGAAAATCAATTAATAATTAATGTGGGAGGAATAACATAACTAGGGAAACGTCACTAATTTTTAGCCATCCCAGTAACGATTCTTTTAAGCAAGAATCACTGCTACTAGTAGGGCATTATATATTTTCAAACATCTCTCCACAAGATACTAATTTCAAAAGGTGAAATGATAGCTTTACTTTACTGAGGACATCTGACAGGTGTATCACATGAGGAAGTGCAGTGCTGCCAACAATGGGACTGTGGATGGCACTGGTCTCTGCTGTGATGCCCCGGGAACACAGCATCCTCTCCAGGAGCTCCAGCCAGTGGATCTGATGCTGGAGTCAGCAAGCAAGCCTGCAGGACTCTACAGAGTGACCCGCCTGCACTCTCCAGTGGTCCAGGCCAAGAAATGCAGAGGAGGACCTGGCAACTGCTCTTGACTGAGAAAGCTGGGAAGACAAAGATGCTAAAGAGCGACCTTGGCTTTTCTTTTGTTACAGGGACATCACTGGAGCAGCTGGAGAAGGGAAAACAAACCCTTTCAATTATATAATGGTATCATAACCACGCTGCTTTCTGATTTCAATAATATTTTATTCTTTTAACCAGGAGGAGAAATCTTTAATATTCTTTTTTAAAGAATTAGAACTTGAAAATCATTTAGGATGGAAAGAAATTGGGTAACAGATATATCTCATGCTCACCATGGAAATCTAGGATCTTATTCCAAATGTGCTCCCCAGGCTAGATCAGGGTCCAGAACTACAGTCTTCATGCATCCTGCACACAGCCTCCAGGCAGAGCCTTCCAGTTACTCAGAAAAACTACCAATCTTCCTTTTCCTTCTCTTTTACCTCTTGTTCTTTTGGCTATTGGCTGAGGCCTAGGCATGCTTTCCTTGATGTTCTGGACCCTCCTACTTACTCTCTGAGAACCCTCCCCCTAACTTTTGTCATGTGGCTGCCTCCCATATCTATTAGGCTTCCTGATTTCCTGGACCCTAGTCTAAAAGGCCCGGCTCTTTCTTTCTTTCTTTCTTCCTTTCTTCCTTTCTTTCTTTCTTTCTTTCTTTCTTTCTTTCTTTCTTTCTTTCTTTCTTTTTTTTTTTCGAGACAGGGTTTCTCTGTAGCTTTGGAGCCTGTCCTGGAACTAGCTCTTGTAGACCAGGCTGGTCTCGAACTCACAGAGATCCACCTGCCTCTGCCTCCCGAGTGCTGGGATTAAAGGCGTGCGCCACCACCGCCCGGCACCGGCTCTTTCTTTTTAACTGCCTAACCTGTTTTGTATCCCCGAGACTAAACTCCTTTTTCCGTGGCACCACCAAAAGACACGTTCACAGCATCAGCCTCCTCCAAAATTTCCAGTACCAAAAACTTCCCCAAAGCTTGCTTGAGGAGGACACTGCCTCTGCAGCCAAAGGTGGCCACAACACGACAACTGCAGGCCCCTTCTCAAAGTCCAATAAAAGCAAAATCAGAAAGCTCAACCATGGCCATGCCATTTTGCAAAGTCCCTCCGTCTTGGTTAAACAATGACAATGCCTCAAACTAGAATAATTTGGCTCCCAGGATTAAGTAACTCAATTTTCTTCATGCTTGCCCTCCCCAGCTTGCTGACCCCAGTATGGCCGGGCACAGTGGATGTTTATCAATCACCCAACATTCTTCGACCCTTGCTACTTCTAAGAAAGGCCAGCTGCAGGCCAAGAAAGGGAATTTTTCAGTCTTCTTCTCTTTTGCTATAACTACCCCAGCCTGTGAGTGGACAATGGGCTTTGTTTCTCACACTAGAGACTGTCCCTCCACAGGTCTTTTCCCCGCCAAAGCCTGTGTGGTTAAGCCAATTATTCCTTGGCCTTTCTTTCCTTCTTGTCTCTTCTCCCACTAAGCACATTGATAGTAGCAAGAATCCAGGTGGCAGAAGGAGTTCTGGCAGCCCTACCAAGCCAGGTTTAACCACCCATTCTCAATTAGGCAAATTAGACAGCTACAGTAATGAAAAGCAAGGAAAGGAGATTTATTCAAAGTGGTCAAACTAGCCAGAAGAACAAAGAGGTCCAGAGCTGTCACTCCTGACCCCAAGTCCATCTTTGGGGTCCTGAGATGAAGTTTAGGTTTAAATAGAAGGCAAGAGGTATGCACAACTAAGCAGTCCTGGACAAGGTGTGGCCCTGTTCCTCACCATTGTCTCTCCTGTCTCTGCTCAAGGCTCTCCTAAAAAGTGTGACAAGTTGTCAGAACTATGCACCCACCCCAGGGTCCGAGACTCCAGTAGCAACTACAGCAGCCCTGCATTTTCTCCCAACTGGCTGGTATTTAACTAAAATAAATTGGTGTTGCTTATGCTGTTATCAGGGTTCTCTTACTTGAATCTTTCATTGCTAAATACTGTAAGAGGTTTGAAATGTTTTGAAAATGATAATTCTCCCTATAATTATTCATAAAATCCAGTAGATAGGTATAGTTGTCTTAATCTGGCTGAAAAAACATGCTCTCTATGAAGTTGTATTAAATGACTAACAGGAAGCCACCACACCACACATCCGCCCCGCCCTGTTAGGCTTTTCAGGGGAGGAGCATCTTAGATAGTAAGTGGTCTTAGGTTTTGTTACCCCTCCCTCCCACAGCCATCTCTCACAATGTCCTTTCATATGTATTTACGCTGTAGGGACAGCTCCTTCCCCTCCTCTGTGCCCATCTGCCCCTCACGGTCATGCTCTGGTTCCCCATGGAAGAGGGTGTTGAGGGAGCTTCATTAGAGCTGACTGTGTTCCCAGGGCAAGTGTCTGCTCTCTGTGTGCTTATGGGGGAGGGGAAGTGGAAACGGGGTAGAAGGAAAGACTGGCTTTTCTCACCCACCTCCTCCCAGTGAGGGAAGAGGCTAGCTTTTCTTGGAAATGACTGATTCGGGGGGCTTCTGATAAGTGATTCTGTGGGTGTCATCCACCAAGCCCACTTGTATCACCAGCCGCACGATGTGAGCAATCCTTTCCTGGACACTCTCCTCATCCTCCCAGCCAAGCCTTGGTTTGAGGCCGCAGCCCACAGGTTACCTGTTTTGCCCTCACTTCTGTCCCCATTCCTAGTGTGGATGTTTCGAGGGCCAGCTGCTTCATTTCTGTCTTCACCCCAACTTTCATTCCCCAAATGAGACTCCCACGTATTCACAAGCAAGCCTCTGGCCGGTCCATGCAGCCTGTGCTTCATCTCTGGGTCTACCCGACGCCACTTCCTACAGACCTGCCGCAGCATGTAAAGCTCCATCAAAGTATGTCAGGATATCTGTGGGGACACCACTGTGCTGGACACAAATCACTGAGACACAGAAGGATGCTGTGCTTTTTCTTTGAAGCTCATATATATATATATATATATATATATATTTTTGGTTTTTCGAGACAGGGTTTCTCTGCAGCTTTAGAGCCTGTCCTGGAGCTAGCTCTTGTAGACCAGGCTGGTCTCGAACTCAAAGAGATCCGCCTGCCTCTGCCTCCCGAGTGCTGGGATTAAAAGCATGCGCCACCACCGCCCGGCTTGAAGCTCATATTTTACACATCTCCCTGTGTCGCAGACCAGCAGGCTGCAGTAGTGCCTCCCTTTCCTTAGGAGTGAACGTAGACATTTGGGCAACAAAGCAGTTCTGTTGGTGGCTCGATATCCTTAGGAATGCTTCGAGAAGAGAAAGGCTTCCATTTCCCCCCCTCATTGCCTTTTCTATGAGATAGGTAGGCTAGGGCAGAAAACTATGCTGCCTCTTTGCCCATCCCCTTCTTAGATCTAACTTTAGCTCCATTTTGAAGCTTTCACCAAAGAGTGTGACTTCAGTCCCTCTCTAGTTCCTAGGCAACCAGAGTCCTCCCTGGAGGACCACAGGTGCAAAAGCTCCTTGACTTCTAGTCTTGTTCTTCAGAATATAAACATTTATTCCTGTGTTCCCATCCTCAAAGTGTATGATCTTTGTCTCCTTGCCTTTGTGCTGGGCCCAAGCAGACACACTGGTTACTTGAACACCTGTGCTGTGATCTGTTTGGACAAATCCAGTGACCAGAACGTCATTGCTTTCCTCAGTGAAGTTCAAGCCGCCGTCCTTGGACACTATGACTTTTTCTGCCATTACTTGGTGAGCTGCACCCTGACACACTTCCTGCTAGCAGAATTTGGCTGTTTTGCTTCAACTCCTACCTTTTCAAGCAGTTTCCTTTGCCCGAGAATCACCTCCAAGAGGGCTGTGCCCAAAAGGCCTTTCTTGGATTGTTTGTCACGCTGCTCCTGGTCCTGTTGGTGACGTGGAGCTTCATGGCAGTATGAAGACTATGACAGCAGCCCATCCTGCTGGCACCAGAGGCCCAAGCGAGAGAGCCAATCCCTGGTTTTAATTCCATATGGTTACCATGTAGCTCCCTCAGGCAAAAGGTTATTTCTCCTTCACTTCTCTTAGCGAACCCTAAACTTTCTCAGGCCTGTCTTTCAGGACTCAGGGCTTCCAGGGCTTTCTCTGGGCCCGGACTTCCAACCCTGTGTTGGACCGTTGGAGATCTACTCATAAAGCTCTGCTCCTGTCAATACTCACATGGGGTAGAATCAGTCAACATCCAGCCAGGGATGAAGACAAAAGGATAGGCAGAAGGAAGTTTGTAGCAGGTGTCCTAATGAAATAGTGGAAGTGCCAACCATCTACACGACCCCAAATGATTACCTGGTTGAATAAATGGCAGCATAAGCACACAATCAAAAATTAGCTGGTTAATGCTTATAATTCGTGGTGATTCTCAAAGATTCCAGGGATGGCCTGCATCAGAGTCACCCAGGGGCATAGGAAAAATGCAGATTTCTGGACAGGAATCCCAGTTACTGAATCATAAGTCCTGGGAACAGATGGTATCTCTTACGGGCTACTCCAGCGGCAGTGCATATTAAACTTGGAAAAAGCGAGGGTGTGGAAGTTAGTTAATCACGAGGAATAATGATCCTGGTACACTGTCCAAATTTAACTGTCAGTACAGCAGATACGGAAGTGGAAGAGTCAAGAACAGCTGTATATATACATTTATACGTACAGGTAACAATGTGGATTACTGTGCTCTTAGCCAACTCAAAACTGTGACAAGAGCTGCAACTCGCTTTATCACTAGTCACTTGAAAAGTGAAGGCAAGGGAGTGGCCATGGAAGAGCAACGTCTGTCCTTTCTCTTACGTCTCTATGACTGCTCCACACACCAGGCTACGGCCCTTTCAAGGCAAGCTGTTTTAGAGCTGAGCCACCTCCTCAGTCCCAAGGCCACATCCCAACACAAAGTTAAAGGATGCAACTAGACAAGCAGGTGAATAAACCCTTCCCAGAAAGGGATGAAGATGGCCAGCTGGCCGCTGAAAAAATACTCATCATTAGTCACTAGGAGTATGTAAAGCAAAACCTCAGTGAAATGCCATTTCCCACCTACTAGAGTAGCTGAGAAAATACACGTTAGTTAAGGGAAATAGTAAATTTTTGCAGAAACCAAAACAGAACCCCTGTTATTGTGATGCCAGTGAAACCAATGGTATGTGTGTGTGTGTGTGTGTGTGTGTGTGTGTGTATGTGTGTGTAAAATTACAGAATTGTTGCAGAAGACAATCTGGCATTTGCCCAACAAGTTAAACATAAAATTACCATATAGCCCAGAAATCCCAGTTATAGGTATATTTTCAGGGGAATTGAAAACAGACATTCAAATATCTATACATGAACTACTAATAAAGGATATTATATGTGATAGTTAAAATGCTTAATGAGTATCAACTGAAAAAGATTAAACATAATGGGGTATATCTATACAATGGAATATGGTATATTTATACAACAATATTATTTAGTCATAAAAATGAATGAAGTCCCAAATCATGCTACAACAGAGATGCATATTTAAAGGGTTTTTCTTGGTTAGAGAAGCCAGATATCAAAGGTCACATGTGACAGGCACAATGGTGCTTGTTTTTAACCCAGTCACTGGGAAGGTGGAGGCAGATAGATTTCTGAGTTTGAGGCCAACATAGTCTACATAGTGAGTTCCGGGACAACAAGAGCTAAATAGTGAGACCCTGCCTCAAAATAAGTAAATAAATAAATGGTCTCATGTTATATGGTTCCATTTACATCGACAGTGGGTGCAGAAAATGCCCCCCATAGCTTACTCCCCTACCATATTTGCAATCTGAAGACTGCACCCCTGAAGATGTTCCTACCTAGATTAGCTAAACCTGCCTCCTTGATCCAGCTGGGTGTGATAACCCTGCATTCTTGTTCATCTGTATGTAATAACCCGCCTCCATGATCACCTGTATATAATAAACACCCTGAGCTTCTGGGGTGCTAAAGCTTCTGCATCAGAGATAGGCTACCCAATCCATCTCCCTCCTTCCCTCCCTTCCTCCAGCCCCCCCCCCCCGTGCTTGTGTGTGATTTCTTCATTCCCTTGCTACCCCAGTCAGATCAATCCTTGCAGTTGTGGAAGGAAATACAAGGATGTGGCAGGATTATGGTTAATGGCAGTCAGTCCAAGTGTGGTGGACCATGCCTGCAAGTCAGCACCTTTGATGGTGGAAGCAGCAGGGTGAGACACCTACAGTTATTTATTCTCAGATATATAGGAAGTTGGAGGCCAGCCTGGGTTTTGGGAAGCCCCATTTCACGAAACAAAAGTAAATGAAACTGCTAGTGGTTAATTTTATGGCATGAATTTTATTTGAATAAAAGTCTCATAAGCTTCCAAGGTCACTTAGCCAGTAGCCTTGGAAAGTTAAATCAAAGTTTTGAACCTCAGAGTCTGAGTTGCCCATGAGGCATCCAAGTGAAGATTCCAGAATAGAATTAAGACCACCAGTATAGAAGTGAGGGGAGAGATCTAGGCTAGCAAAGGATCTGAGCGCTGTCAGGCTGGATTCACACACGTGAGTGTGGGCTCTCCTCAGAGCCCTTTGGACTGAGTGAAGCGAAGCATAGCTCTAGGGAGAAATCCCATCCCTGTCCCATTTAGTCTTCTCTGTGGTTTGAGCTTTGCATTCACCTGCCATATGTGATGGAAGTGGTATGTGGTAAGGACACTTTTTATCTGCAGTTACCAAAGCACATTCACAGAGCAGAACCCTCCTTGGCCTCCATTTCTCTGTACCCGGTGCAGAGTGCAGACGTGTCCTTTCTCACCTTTGCAGTCCTTGATACGAGAGTGTGTGGAGTTTTGTTTAGAGAGATAACTTATGAAGGATGTATCGCGAGAAGAGATGTGATGTGTCTGAAATAAACCAGATCACACTTTTCCTATATCATCTTTCTTTTTTTTCTATTCTATGCTTGAACCCAGGTCCCTTCATATGCTGAGCAAATGCTCAGCCACTGAACTACCCCAACCCCTTCCAAATCAGTCCTAATATACGACTTGAAATTCATCTCAAGTCTCAATTAGTATCTACACTAACATTTTTGTTTGTTTGTTTGTTTTGGACATTTTGTTTGTCCCAAATAGCTCATGCCTGCCTCAAATTCCCGATCCTCCTTCCTCCACCTTCCAAGTAATCACTACACTCAGCTTAAACTGTCATAAGAAAAGGGTAAACCCTGATTGTTTTGGGTCTTAGATGAAGGATATATGAAGCATTTATTGTACTATTTTCTCCATGTTTATGTTGAAATATTTATTATAACTTTAACATTATGGGAATTGAGATTCCATTCAGTTTTGTTTAACAACAGTTTTGTTCCAGTCATTCAGCTAGGAAGTATCTGGAAGATAGACTGGTTTGGTGGTAACTTCCTGTTACAACAACAGTTTAAGACTGCTTGCAAGAAATAATATTCAGTACAGTAGGAAGATGGCTAACAATTGTCCTTTGGGTCAAGAAGTCAAGGCAGAGCTGCCTCAACCACCCCACTCCATACCCAGATTTCCCATATCCTCCTTCAGGGTATAGCCTGCTGAGTAACCCTATCAGAACCTTATCCTCCCACAACCTTCCAGATCTAATGTGGGTCCTATAACCCCGGCCTAGTCTGGCCACCTCACCATGCAGTAGCAAACTTCTAGACTTCTGCAGGGTCCCATATATACACGCCCTGGCCTAGTCCCATCATATCCTTCTGCATTGCGGCCAAGTTCTAGTTATCCATCTGGACATGCCCTGCCTGCGTCCACCCACAGGACCCTTTGCTCCACCTCCACAACCCTACTTCCTACCCAGACTTGCCACATCCTCCTCCAGAGTCTAGCCTGGTGAATAACCCTGACTTCCTCATGCACACCCTTTCCACAGCCTACATGATTTAGCCTGGGTCCCACAACCAGTACACCAGCCTAGTCTGGCCTTCCTTGTATTCAGTGCAGAGGAGCAGCAGGCTTGTCCCACTGTACTCCTTATCTGTGAGCCAAACCACAGGACTCTTCCATATCTTATCCAACCTTTCCACTCAGACCTGTCTACCCACACAAGACCAGCATGGACCAGGAAGCACATCCTATAAAACAGCCCAGTTCCCTCTGTCCACCTGACTTCATTCCACCTAACCCATTTCCAAACTCTAGACCCAATATACCCCGAGAACGACAACACCAAAAATCAACAACACAATGATCACAAGTACCACACATTTCAATAATAACTTTAAGTCTAATTGGTCTAAATTTTCCAATCAAAAGACACAGACTAATTGAATGGATAAAGAAACAAAATCTATCTATCTGCTGCCTAAGAAACACATCTTAATTTTAAAGATAGGCACTATCTTAGAGAAAATGGATGAACAAAAACACTCCAGTCAAATGGGACCAGAAAGCAAGTAGCCTTTACTATCCTAATATCTGACAAAATAGACTTCAAATTAAAACTAATCAGAAGATATAAAGAGATACTTCATTCTAATCAAGAGAGTGGTTAACCAAGAAGATATTACTATTCTAAACAGAACACACCAAACTCGGGGTGCCCAATTTTATAAAAACAAACAAACAAAAAAAGCTCCCACAAAACTATACTAGAATTAAAGACACATATTAACATCAGTACATAAATACCCCACTTTTTCCAATAGACAGGTCATCTGGACAGAAAATAAACAGAGAAACATCAGAATTAATTAACATCATACATCAAATATCTACAGAATATTTTACCCAAACACAAAAGACTTCACATTCTGCCCTGTAGCACATGAAAACTTTTCTAAAATAGAACAACTTCCTGGGACAAAAAATAATTTTTTACAAGTTCAAAAAGATTAAATCATCCATTCTATCCCACCTGATCACAATGCAATAAAGCTTCAAATTGACATCAAATAAAGACCTCTAGTAAATACATAAACTCTTGGAGATTAAACAACTGCTTATAAAATGATAGATGGTTCAAAGAAGAAACCAAGAAAGAAATAAAAACTTCCTGTAACTAAATGAAAATAAAAACACAACATAGAAAGCTTGTCTCAAAAACATCAAAAAAAGAAAAGAAAAAAGAAAAAGAAAACAACAACAACAACAACAACAACAACAACAACAACAAAAAACCCAGGACTGATAAAACAATCCTGAACTCTAAAAGAACTGCTGGAGGTCCCATCATTCCCCATTTCAAGTTTTACTACAGAGTTATAGTAATAAAAAACTGCATGGTAATGACATAAAAAACAGATATGTTGATCAGTGGAATTGTACTGAAGACCCAGACATAAATCTACACACATAAATCACACATATGGATATCTGATTTTTTTTTTTATAAAGAAGCCAGAAATAAACACTGAAAAAAAAACCACAGCATCTTCAACAAAATGATGCTGGTCAAGCTGGATGTCCACATGTAGAAGAATGCAAACAGATCCATACTTATTGCACTGCATAAAACTCAAGTCCAAGTGGATGAAAGACTTCAACATAAAACTAGTTGTCTCCACTGACAGAGGAGACAACTTTCTGAACACAGCACCAATAGCATAGGTATTAAAAGCAGCAATTAATAAATTAGACCTCATGAAACTGAAAAAGTTCTGTAAGACTAAGGACACCAGAGTGCTGGAGAGAGTGGCAGTCCACAGAAAGGGGAAAGATTTTTTTTTTAGCAACTCCACATTTGATAAAGGATGAGTATCCAAAGTATATAAAGTTCTCAAAACCCTAAACATCAAAACCTAAATAATCCAATTAAATAATGGGGTACAGATCTAAACAGAGAATTCTCAACAGAGGAATCTCAAATGGCTGAGAAACACTTAAAGAAATGTTTAACAACCTTAGCCATCAGGGAAATGCAAATCAAAACCACTTTGAGATTCCATCTTACACCTGTCAGAATGGCTAAGATCAAAAACACAAGTGACAACTCATGTTGGTGAGGATGTGGAGCAAGAGGAACACTCCTCCCCTGTTGATGGGAGTGCAAACTTGTACAGCCACTATGGAAATCAATATGATGGTTTCCCAGAAAGTTGGTAATTGATCTACTTCATGATCTAACTATACCATTCTGGACATATGCCCAAAGAATGCCCCATCCCACCACATGGACACTTGCTCAACCATGTTCATTGCTGCTTTATTCATAATATCCAGAAACTGGAAACAACCTATATTTCCCTCAACAGAAAAATGGATAAAGAAAATGTAGTACATTTATTCAATAGAGTTATTACTCAGTTGTTTAAAAAATGACATCATAAAATTTGCAGTCAAATAGATGGATCTAGAAAAAAATCATCATGAGTGAGATAACTCAGATACAGAAAGACAAATACGGTATGTATTTACTTATAAGTGATACCATTAAGTAAATGATAAGAAGCCACAATCTGTAGACCTAGAGAAGTTAGGTAAAGAAAAGAGATCTGGGGGTGGGGGTGTGTGGTTCATGGATCTTCTTGGGGGATAAAATAGATTTTATGGGCAGACTGGAGGCAGTTAGGGACAGGAGCAGGATGGAGGAATCTGGCGTGTGTGTGTGTGTGTGTGTGTGTGTGGAATGGGGTGGAGGGAGAGATGGCTGGAACTGTAGGGCATTTGGGTGGTGTGTGGAAACCTAGTGTAATGGAAACTTCCTGGAATCTATAAAGGTGATCCTAATGAGGATTTCCAGTAATGGGGTTACAGAGTCTCTACTGACTATCTTTTGTAACCAGGCAAGACTTCTAATGGCAGAACTGAGTTGCATTCAATTGAGTTGTTGACTAAGGGAGTCCCATGGAAGTTGGATATGACAACTCAACAGGAGGAAAAGAGTCTAAAGAGTAGACACAAGAGTCAGAGACCCACTCATTCACACACTCAGGAATCCCTTAAAAATATTAAACTGAAATCTGTAATATATATGCAGAGAGTCTGATGCAGATCCATGTTGATCCTGTGCTTGATGCTTTAGTCTCTATGAGTTCTTAGGAGCTTTGCTCAGTTGATTTAGAGGGCATTGTCTTTAATCCCCTCTGGCTCTTTCACTCTTTCTGC
Organism: Arvicola amphibius; assembly: GCF_903992535.2. Taxonomy (NCBI): domain Eukaryota; kingdom Metazoa; phylum Chordata; class Mammalia; order Rodentia; family Cricetidae; genus Arvicola; species Arvicola amphibius. The sequence goes on from NC_052059.1 coordinate 57,706,281, forward strand.
TTCCTCTTCTATGGGGTTCCCTGAGCTCTGAAACTTTAACATTTCAAACACAAGATATCTTTTATTTCCCATGTGTTGATGCAGTCTTGAATCCTGCATAGTGTGTTCTTAAACTGGCAGGGGATTTAACCTCAGCTGACCATTTTCAAGCCATCAAGTAATGGCTCCAAGGTTTTAATGCCATGGTCACCAAACTGGCAGGCCAGGAGGTCTGCTGACAACATCACTTCTCCATTGCTCTTCCTATGCAGGTCTCCTGTCCCAGACAGCCCTCTTCCTACACTCTATCTAACTATTATTTTAGATAATTTCTAACAGACTTTAACAAGCTCAGAACATAGACTTACTTAAAAATAACTTAATAGAAAGAAGGGAGGTTGATAGTTCTTTCCCATCTCTCTAGATAAGAAGACAATCCAAAGAAAAATAAAATATTAATCTTTCCACATTTAACAAGTCTCAATGGTCTTTGTTCACATCTGCTAACTGGATAGCTGATACTCCGATCTACAAAGACCTTAGCCAGCCATGGTTCCTGAGATTTACTGTCATATACTCTCTATGACAAAGTATTAAGTCAGCTCAACAGCATTTTTAAAAAAATTATTTTTATCTTTGGTTAAGTTTGCTTAATTTATTATTTATCTATCTATTTATATTTTATATATGAGTGCTCTGTATATATACTACATACCAGAAGAGGGCACCAGATCTCATTATAGATGGTTGTCAGCCATCACGTGGCTGCTGGAAATTGAACTCAGGATCTCTGGAAGAGCAGCCAGTGGTCTTAACCCCTGAGCCATCTCTCCAGCCTGCTCAAACAGCATTTTTACATGATTATTTCTCTCAAGACTTTCTTTTCCTGCTTAAAAGGGCCCATAGGTATGGGTCTATTCTACCTTGACTAAAGGTCAGAGAGTTGGAAATCTGTTCCTTCAAGGTTATTGCCAACAGTTCAAATAATAGGCATGGCTAATATTCATACCTGGTATTTCAGGTGTTAAGAAACAGATCTGTTTCTACCTCTGTGGGTTTGGGCTTTGGTCTGGGACATCAAAGGGAATAGGCAGGAACCTGGAACCTATGCAGTCCGAGCGTGAGTCTGGGACCTCTGAGGAAGTAAGCAGGTTCTCTGCGGGTCCTGGCACACCTGAGCCTGGGACCTCTGAGGCAGTAGACCAGAACCAGAAACCTTTCCAGGTCCAACTCCAACCCAGGGACTTCCGCAGATGGGAATCCAGACCAGGATTTACAGATACAGGTCAAAGCTGGTAACCTAGGACAAAGTTGCCCTGAGGTAAGGAACTCCACCTTGGACAACAAATTTTATGGGAGTGGGACTGAATGAGCAAACTAGGACAGAGAGAGCCTGAGGAAACAAGCTCCACCAGGAGCAGAAGCCAAAAGCAAATCCAGTCCTGGGAGCCAACCCAGTCCCAGAACATTGGTGGATCAGAACTGAGCCAGTGACCAGATCCAGAGTCAGCAATCTCCACCAGAACAGGTCCAACTCCAAGCCAGGAACTTCTGCAGGAGGGGTTTACACATACAGATCAAAGCCAGCAACCTAGGCCAAAGCAGGTCTGAGACAGCAAACTCCAAGGGAGCAGAGCAAATCACAGAACTGAGCTATCTCCAGGAACAGGAGTAACCACCGGGGTAACCAGAACTGTGACCCTGATTGTACCACAAAGAACAACCATTTGAGCTTTGGATTCACTGGCACCTAGAAGGTTATTCAACAGAATCTCAGACAGCCCCAACCATAGCTATTAGAGGAAAAGATGAGCAGAAAAGGTAAGATCACATGCTACACCACAAAGAGCAACACAATACCAGTAAAACCTAAAGGCCCTACAAAAGTAAGACCTGAACAACCAAATATGGATGAACCAGAAGAAAGTGACCTAAAAATAACTTCAAGAGAATGTTTGAAATTCTTAAAGATGAAATGAGAAATTCCCTTAAAGAAATTGAGGAAAAGACAAACAAATAATTGGAAGATACCAGCAAATCACTTAAAGAAAACCAAGAAAAAGAAATCAAACATATAAAAGAAACTATACAGGACCTGAAAACTGAAATAGAAACAATAAAAAAACACAAGCTGAAGGAATTATAGAAACAGAAATCATGAAAGAAAAGATCAGGAACCACAAATGCAAGCATGAACAGCAGAATACAAGAGATGGAAGAGAGAATCTAAAGTGCCGAAGGTACATACAATAGAGGAAATAGACGTATCAGTTAAAGAAAACATTAAATCTAACAAAAGTTTAACCCAAAATATTCATGAAATATGGGATACCATGAAAAGCCAAATCTTAGAATAATAGGTATAGAAGGAGAAGAAGTTCAACTAAAGGCATGGAAAATTTATTTAACAAAATCATAGAAGAAAACTTTCCCTACCTAAAGAAAGATATGCCTATGAAGATACAAGAAACTTACCGAACAACAAATAGAGTGGATCCAAAAAATTACTATTGCCATATAATAATCAAAACACTAAACATACAGAAAAAGGAAGAATATTAAGAGCTGCAAAGGAAAAAGGCCAAGTAACATATAAAGTTATACCTATTAGAATTACACTGGACTTCTCACTGGAGACAATGAAAGCCAGAAGGTCATGGTCAAGCATTATGCAGACATTAAGAGACTATGGATGCCAGCCCAGACTACTATACTCAGCAAAACTGTCAATCACCATAGAAGGACAAAACAAGATATTCCATGACAAATCTAGATATCACCAATACCTAGTCACAAACCCAGCCCTACACAAAATACTAGAAGGAAAACTCCAATCTAAGGAAGATGCCTACACCAACAAATACACAGACAATTGATGATCTCATAACAGCAAATCCCAACGAAGAAAAAAAATAACACAAATTAACATCACCAACAATGAAAACTAAATTAGCAGGAGATAGCAATCACTGGTCATTTATATCCCTTAATGTAAATGGACTCAACTCACCTATAAAAAGTCACAGGCTAACAGATTGGATACAAAACCAGAATCCATCCTTCTTCTGCATATAAGAAACGCATCTCACCCTCAAAGACAGACATAGTCTCAGAGTAAAGGGTTGGGAAAAAAATATACCAATCAAATGAACCTAAGAAACAAGCAGGTATAGCTATTCTAATATCTAACAAAATAGACTTCAATCTAAAATCAGTCAAAAGAGACAAAGAAGGTTATTTCATATTAGTCACAGGAAAAATCCATCAAGAGGAATTTTCAATACTGAATATCTATGCCCAAATACAAGGGCACCCTCATATGTCAAAGAAACACTTCTAAAGCTTAAATCATATATTAAACCCCACACACTAATAGTGGGAGACTTCAACACTCCCCTCTCACCACTGGAAAGGTTAATCAGACAAAAAAATGAACAGAGAAATAAGAGAACTAACATGTTATGACTCAAATGGACTAAACAGACATCTATAGAATATTCCATTCAAACAGAAAATAATATACCTTCTTCTCAGCACCTCATGGAACCTTCTCAAAAATTGACCACATAGTTGGTAACAAAACAAACCTCAACAAATAAAAAAAATTGGAATAACTCAATGTACCTTATCAAATCACCATGGTTTAAAACTAGAAGTTAATAGCAATACTAATTCCAGAAAACCCACAAACACATGAAAATTAAACAATGCTCGCCTGAATCATCAATGGGTCAAGGAAGAAATAAAGAGGGAAATTAAAGACTTCCTAAAATTCAATGAAAATGACCACACAACATACAAAATTTATGGGACACAATGAAAGCAGTGTTAAGAGGCAAGTTCATAGCACTAAGTGCCTACACAAAGAAGCTGGAAAAATCACACACTAGTGAATGAACAGAACATTTGAAAACATTAGAACAAAAAGAAGCAAACTCTAAGAGAACTAGATGGCAGGAAATAACCAAATTAAGAGCTAAAGTCAACAAAATAGAAACAAAGAAAAACAATACAAAGAATCAATGAGACAAAGAGTAAATTGACAAACCTTTATTCAAACTAACCAAAAGGCAGAGAGAGAATATTCAAATTAACAAAATCAGAAGTGAAAAGAGGGACATAACAACAGACACGGAGGAAATACAGAGGATCATCAGGTCATATTTCAAAAACCTGTACCCACAAAATTGGAAAACTTAAAGGAAATGGACAACTTTCTGGATAAATATCACTTACAAAAATTAAATCAAGACCAGATAGTCAACTTAAACAGACCTATAACTGCTGAAGAAATAGAAACAGTCATCAAAAGTCTCCCAACCGCCGGGCAGTGGTGGCGCACGCCTTTAATCCCAGCACTTGGGAGGCAGAGGCAGGCGGATCCCTGAGTTCAAGGCCAGCCTGGTCTACAAGAGCTAGTTCCAGGACAGGCTCTAGAAACTACAGGGAAACCCTGTCTCTAAAAACCAAAAAAAAAAGTCTCCCAACCAAAAAAAGCCCGGGATCAGATGATTTCAGCTTAGAATTCTACAAGACTTTCAAAAAAGAACTAATACCAATACTCATCAAATTATTCCATACAATAGAAACAGAAGGAACATTGCCAAACTCTTTTTATGAAGCTACAATTACCCTGATACACAAACCAGAGAAAGATATCACTAAGAAAGAGAATTACAGACCAATCTCACTCATGAACATTGATGCAAAAATACTAAATAAGATACTGGCAAATTGAATCCAAGAACATATCAGAACCATCATCTACCATGATCAAGTCGGTTTCATCTCACAGATGCAGGGATGGTTCAACATACAAAAATCTGTCAGTGTAATCCACCATATAAACAAGCTGAAAAATAAAAAGCACATGATCATCTCATTAGATGCCAGAAAAGCTTTTGACAAAATACAACATCCCTTCATGATGAAGGTCTTGGAGAGAGCAGAGATACAAGGAACATACCTAAACATAATTAAGGCAATATACAGCAAGCCAACAGCCAACATCAAACTAAATGGAGAGAAACTCCCAGCGATTCCACTGAAATCGGGAACAAGACAAGGTTGTCCACTCTCTCCATATCTATTCAATATAGTTCATGAATATTTTGGGTTAAGCTTTTGTTAGATTTAATGTTTTCTTTAACTGATACGTCTATTTCCTCTATTGTATGTACCTTCGGCACTTGAGATTCTCTCTTCCATTTCTTGTATTCTGCTGTTCGTGCTTGCATTTGTGGTTCCTGATTTTTTTTTTCACGATTTCTGTTTCTAGAGCAATAAGACACCAAAGGGAGATCAAGAGGATACAAATCGGAAAAGAAGTCAAATTCTCACTATTTGCTGATGATACGATAGTTTACATAAGTGATCCCAAAAATTCTACCAAGGAACTTCTACAACTCATAAACACTTTCAGCAATGTAGCAGGATACAAGATTAACTCAGAAAAATTAGTAATCCTCCTGTACACAGATGATAAAAGGGCTGGGGAAGAAATCAGAGAATCAACACCCTTTACAATAGCCACAAATAGCATAAAATATCTCAGAGTAACCCTAACCAAACAAGTGGAAGACTTGTATGATAAAAACTTTAAATCTTTGAAAAAAGAAATTGAAGACACCAGAAAGTGGAAAGACCTCCCATGCTCTTGGGTAGGCAGAATTAATATATTAAAAATGGCATTCCTACCATTCAATGCAATCTACATTGAATCTACAGATTCAATGCAATGCCCATCAAAATCCCAACAAAATTCTTCAAAGACCTCGAAAGAACAGTACTCAACTTCATATGGAAAAGCAAAAAACCCAGGATAGCCAAAACAATTCTGAAAAAAAAAAAAAAAAAAACTTCTGGAGGCATATCAATCCCTGACTTCAAACTCTACTACAGAGCTACAGTACTGAAAACAGCCTGGCATTGGCATAAGAATAGTCAGGAGGACCAATGGAACTGAATAGAAGACCCAGATATCAATACACACATCTTTGAACACCTGACTTTTGATAAAGAAGCAGAAAATATCAAATGGAAAAAAGAAAGCATATTTAACAAGTGGTGCTAGCATAACTGGATATCAACATGTAGAAGAATGTAAATAGACCATTATCTATCACCATGCACAAAACTCAAGTTCAAACGGATCAAAGACCTCAACATAAAGCCAGCCACACTGAACCTTATAAAAGAGAAAGTGGGAAGTACACCTGAACACATTGGCACAGGGAACCACTTCCTAAATATAACCTCAGTAGCACAGACACTGAGAGAAACAATTAATAAATGGAACCTCCTAAAACTAAAAGGCTTCTTTAAAGCAAAGGACACAGTCAACAAGACAAAATGACAGCCTACAGAATGGGAAAAGATCTTCACTAACCCCACATCAGACAGAGGGCTAATCTCCAAAATATACAAAGAACTCAAGAAATTGGATACAAAAAGATCACATAATCCAATAAAAAGTGGAGTACAGACCTAAACAGAGAACTCTCAATGGAGGAATCTAAAATGGCTGAAAGACACTTAAGGAAACGTCAACATCCTTAGTCATCAGAGAAATGCAAATCAAAAAACTCTGAGATTCCATCTTATACCTGTAAGAATGGTCAAGATCAAAATACTGATTACAACTTATGCTGGAGAGGTTGTGGGGAAAAGGGAACACTTCTGCATTGCTGGTGGGAATACAAGCTGGTACAACCCCTTTGGATGTCAGTGTGGTGATTTCTCAGAAAATTAGGAAACAACCTTCCTCAAGAACCAGTGATACCACTTTTGGGTCTATATCCAAAGGATGTTCAATTGTGCCACAAGGACATGTGCTCAACTATGTTCATAGCAGCTTTGTTTGTCATAGCCAGAACCTGGAAACAACCTAAATGCCCCCCACCAAAGAATGGATAAGGAAAATGTGGTACATTTACACAATGGAGTACTACACAGCAGAAAAAAAAATAGTATCTTGAATTTTGCAGGAAAAGGGATGGAGCTAGAAAACAGTATTTTGAGTGAGGTAACCCAGACACAGGAAGACAATTATCACATGTACTCACTCATAGGTGGTTTTTAAACATAAAGCAAAGAAAACCAGCCTACAAACTTTAATCCTAGAGAAATTAGACAACAACGAGGACACTAATCTACATGGGAAGTAAGATCTGAGTAAATTGGGAGCACAGGGACCTTGGGGGAGGGCTGAAGAGGGGAGGGGTGAGGCATTGAGGGGGAGCAGAGAAAAATGTTGAGCTCAATAAATATCAACTAAAAAAAAAAAGTCCAAGGATCCAACCAGGTTCCTACTCCTTTTGGGAGATAACAATGGTTTCCACCCAGGGAGTGGTTTGCCTAAAGAATGTTTTGGCCTAGGGTGTGAACCTTAGTTACAAGTCTTGTTTTGGCAACAGGATGTTTACCTAAGAATGTAGCCGGTAATCCTTCAGCTGGTCTGCTCATTCCTTGTATCTTGCTAATGCAGTTTTTGTTTTTAATCTTATTCCTACCTCTTGGGGTTGGGGTATTTTAAGCAAATGGATATTGAACGCGGACAATTTTTCAGTATTCACTGGAACTCCCTCATGATACTATCCTATGTTTCTGTTTTATTATTTCCACTCACATCTTCATTCTCTTTACTTATTTTTCTAATTCCCATGCCCCTACCCTGGTAAGTGGTATCCTTGTTGAAGCAAGTCTTCAACACCCTTTTACTATTAGACTTCTTGATTGCTCTTTGTAGCCCTTACGTAGACAAAGTTGAGACTCACTAGATGCTGGCTGGCATGCAGGTTTTGTTGTTCCAGAGACAGACACTTAAATGTGGGTAGGCCTCCAAGGTGTTCTATATATTGTGGTCTTCTCACTGAGGAATGGACACGCCTCTGGTGTTCTCCACACAAGAGAGAAAAGGCCTCAGAGCTCCGATGGAGACTTCCATTAGCTTGCCATGTATCAAAATGTTCCTCTAAACTAGAAGCATAACTCTTACATGTAGTGAAATTATGCTGGGAGGATTGATTATTCCTGGAGTTGATTGAGCTCTATACCTAAGCAGGAATAATTGGACTGGCCCCCTCTTGGGCTTCTTTTTGTATTTCAAGGTCAAATCCCAGCAACCCTTCACCAACTTCCTACTCCCCTGGCTCTTTCTAATTATTCTGGCTCTTTTATTTTGATATCATTTTCCCTCTTTTACTTCTGCTTTGAATTTATTTTAGGTTAAGATCATCTGGTATTCATAATTCTTTCAGTAAAAATGTTTCTTTCTATGAAATCAGAGAATGGTCTAGTCACATTCCACAGGGAACAACGGTTGCTGTGAGAAGGGTACCCGGTCAGTTCCAGGTGTATGGTGCTTCCAGAGATGAGATCTCTAGATGAATGGGCTGATACTGAGCACTCTGTAGAGAAGGTGACATCTTTTGGAAAGCACTGTGAGAAGGTGAATCTACAAGAGCACTTCCTCAGAGAACCAGTAGCTACTTCATGGGCAGCAATGTAGACATCAATAAAGCCTTTTGGTGGAAAGAGAGAGGGAGCTAGTAAAAGGGAAAACTAAAGGCAGGGGTAAGTCCTTGAAGTTATTATCTCTCTGACATAGATAATCCCTCTTTCCCCAGACATAATGGCCAATCTCAAAGCTGGATGAGCTGGATGAGAAAGGCCAAAGCAAAGATGCCATATTAAAAATCTTTCTCGGAGTGCGGAGGACATAGCTTTGTGGTAGAGTGCTTGACTAGCTAGCATGTGCAAGGCCCCATGCTCCACCACCGTTACTAAAGAAAGAATGTCTTCTGGAAACCTCAATCACCGACTTTGATCCGTTAGAGTCATGTCATTGTGTAAACCCACAAACAAGGGGGCCTGGCGTACTCAGCTGTGTACATTTCCACTCTGGGATTCATATTGTAAAACAGACAATGAAGCTACGTGCTTCACGTCTGCAACTCAACATAAAAGGACCATGGGGCTATAGCACCCGCTTTGATGCGGTTGCCTGCTCATCAATAAGGGGACTCCTGCAGTCAGACCTGTGGCAGTGCACAGGAAGCAGTCTGTCTCACCCCACCCACTGAGTCCTCAGGTGGAACAGCTGGAGGGTTAGTGCAAAAGCCACAGCCTGTCACTGAGCTTCATTGTGGCAGCTTAAACATCCATGTCTTTTAACGTCTTCCAGCCAGGGACAGGAAGCCTGTTCTGAGATGATAGTGGGACTGAGACATTCTTCAAGTGCTTTGCTGCTACAGTTGAGTGTTAGCCTAACTCAGGGGACAGCTCAACACAGGAAAGCTCCCACAACCCTCAGATCCTGCCATTGCAATACTTCCTCTTTTATTCCTTCAAGTGATACTCCCTCCTCCTGACCTAGCCTGATCGGTGCTAGGATCAATACAAGCTACTCGATTCATCTCTGAGACTTTTGTCTCTTAACTTATCTCTAGAAAGTACAAAGATGTTTCAGATGTAAGAATTATCACACTGAATCATTACCACCACCTCCCCCAGGAGGTAAAGGAGATGTGACTTCCTCCTGGATAGAAGAGGAACTTTAAGGGACCGAAGTGGCAGTTACCATGAATATAGTGTAGATAGACAAGTTCCCAGGGGGCTTGAAATTCAGTAAAATGCACAGGATATGTTGTTTTCCTGAATGGAATTTCAACGGTCTACGTGGAAAGCAAGCACATTTTACCAGCAGACTGCATGGGTAGATCTGGTTGCCAGATCAGTCTCGGCAGAGCTGTTACCCTGGCTGAGTCTTGTTTCTGCAACTGTAAGACAATGACATGAACAGTGCAACATCCTGCTCCTGTAGAGTTAAATGAATTAAATAACACCCTTGAAACTAAACCTGGTACACAATAGGTTCCTGGTGAGTATTATCTGTTCACACTTATAAAGTCTCTACCACAGGGAGCACACGATGACACAGCTCACACCGGTTCACCTTGCTCACCCTTCTAGGATTCTCTGAGATGGGAAAGATGGACCAGACCTTAAAGGAGGAGAGAGATATTGTTTGCTTCTCGTGACCTCTTGGTCAACCAGGGCTGTTTTACACTCCATGTACAATCATGAACACACACACACACACACACACACACACACACACACACACACACACTTCCATAGACAATCACACATGCATACACACACTCCCAGACAGACAGACAGACAGACAGACAGACACACACACACACACACACACACACACACACACACACACACACTATGATCAGAGGAAATTTGGAGTGAGAATAAATGGAAAGAACAAGGAAGAGAAGGTTTAAATAAAGTGTACTAAGTAAATGGGACTAACAAATAAGAAAGGATGCTAATTTTTATTTTTTCAAGATCACAAGTCAGGTGGTTAGCGTCCTTTTTCTCCTTCTGTTTTCTCTATCTTAATTTACCCAGAAAGATAGTAAATGAAAGCCACCACACTTGACTTGGGCACCTTACTTCTTTTGGGGTGAGGCCTGTAATGAGAGAGAGAGAGAGAGAGAGAGAGAGAGAGAGGGCCTCTCTCTCCTGGAAGTTTCAAAATGTCTCAGCCTCAGAGGCGAAACTCCAAAGACATAGTGAGCCTCTACTGTCTGTGGCAGTGCCTCAAGATCAAAAGGTTACTGGCATACCATATCCTGAAATATTGGGAGTTCAAAGGAGATATTCCATCTAAATGCAAACTATGACAGTACATCTGATAAACTGTATAAAAGAAGTAGAATGATACATATATGAAATGCCCCTTTAAACATTCATAGGGAGGGGCTGCTAGAGGTGGTAGAATTTGCATTGAATCGCAACCAAAAAGAGATAACAGGTTCCAGGCACACTGACCACACAGCCCACACAACTGCATCTTAGAGAGAAGGTGACATTTCTGGTGACTTCAAGTAACCCTGCATTGCTCTGAGACCAAATTGGGAGCTGATGACAGGCCCGGGCTCAGCCCACTGAGTCACCCCGCCCCCACTTTTGGCTTCTGAAGAAGTTTAGGTTTTACTTTCTTCTCTATGTAGGAAATTGAAAGCTATTAACTAGGTTTTAAAAAATATTGAGATTTATTTATTTTATTAGTTTATGTGTATCATACACCACAGGCCTGGTGCCTGTGGTCTGTGAAGATCATAAGGGGACGTTGGATCCCTGCGACAGGAGTTAGGGATGGTTGTGAGCCACCATGTGGGTGCCAGGAACTGAACCCGGGTACTCCGCAAGAGCAACTACTGAGCCACCTCTCCTGCCTTATTAACCAGAGTTTTATAAAAGTCAGATGATCAGGTTAAAAAATGGAAACCTGACTCTGGTAACTGCAGGTAGCTAGATGGCTGAAAACACCAAGAAGACCCATGTCGAGGTGGGGAGGGTTCAACTGCCCCCTGCGTGCGCATGCACCAACATGCAGCTGGAAGGAGAGGGCAGAGGGCCCCTGGCAGGAAAGATCCAGCAGCCTTAGCAATGGCGTTGGCACAGTAATGAGGAAAATGAGAGGCTGAAGAGCAGTGGAACTCTGTTGCAGCAGGCAAAGGGAGGAGATGGGATCTGTAGGCAGGGCTGATGAGTTACATAGCATCTGCCAAGCTGCTGAGATACCCTACTTCAAATGCTTAGCAACAGCAATACAGGCCTGCAGGGAGAGGATGACTTTAGATGTGAGGATGAACATCATCTGGCTCCTAACATTTCTAAGGAAATTCGTGGGGCTTTCCAGGAAAGTATCCCGCTGTAGGCCTGGAGGACACTGAGAAGAAAGCGTGAAGTGAGCTAGCATCCAACTCCTGCGGTGATTGCCACAACTTGACCCCAAAGTTTCTACGCTCCCTGGACACCCAGAAAAACCAGGTGGAGTCCTGGGGGAAAAGGCATGGCTAACAACTAAAGAAGCGATCTTGCCTGGAGGGCCACTGTGGGGACTTCACAGGAGATGATGTTAAAGGAAGGAAAGTCAAGCCTCTTGGCCTCAGGTCATCTATGAGCCTGAGGACACTGACACTGCTTATTCTTCACTGTGTTCCATTTATGTGCTGTCCTGAGTGACAGAAGCCAATAGCGGGGCTGGGGGACACAAAACAAAACAAAAAATCAATTGCTCAGGGTTAGAAACAGTGTGGGAAGTGGGGTTTTAACCATGAGCAGTTAGGCTGTTTCACAGTGAAGCTTATAAATGACTCAGTAGGTTTTCATTGTGTTTGCTCTCCAACTTAAAAACAAAAAAGGAGGGAGACATCTGGAGAGATGACTCAGTGCTTAAGAGCACTGACCGCTCTTCCAGAAGACCAGGGTTCAATTCCCAGCACCTACATGGCAGTTCCCAACCATTGGTAACTCCAGTTCTATGGGCTCAAATGCCCTCTTCTAACTTCTAAGGGTACCAGGCACACACATAGTACACAGACAGGCAAGCACTCATATACCTATACCTATACCTATACCTATACCTATACCTATACCAATACACATACACATACATATACATATTACTTAAAGGATGACTTATACCCTATTCTAAGCCCTCAGAAACCTCATTTTCTTTGTTTGATTTTTTTGAGACAGGGTTTCTGAGTAGCTCTGGCTGTCCTGGAACTAGCTTTATAGGCCAAGTTGGCCTCAAACTCAGAGATCCACCCTCTTCTGCCTCCTGACTGCTAGGACTACTGACATGTGCCGCCACGCCTGGCTAGAAACCTCATCTTCAGTTGACATTTTTAAATAATTGAATTTTAAAGAAAGATTTCCACATCATGTATTTCAAATTTTTAGTCTATTATCTATGAAATCGAATTGTTTTCCTCCTTTGGAGAAGCTAATCAATAATACACCTTTGAGATTTTATTTCTGTTGACACATGGAAATACAGCTCATTCATTTTGGTATTTTAACTCCCAAGAAAATAAGTGTTCATTCTTAACCTAGTTGGCTTGTTTCTAGTTTATCTTCTGGAACAGTTGTAGGCATGTCCTTTAATGGGTCTGTGCATTACACACCCACAAACATCTCTAAGGATACCATTGCAACAGGGTCCTCACTACTGGTTCATGATTACTTTCAAAATTCATTCATCTTCGGGGGAACACATCTGTCAAGCCTCTTTAATATATAAAGTTGAATTGATTGTCTCCCCATAATTAACATCTTCTAGAGAAGATGCCTTTCACCAGGCAGAGCCTTATAAACATTGCCATTGAATCCAAACTTACTTTGGCATTTTATGATGGCTCTGTTGAACAGAAGATTCAAATGTTCAAAGACTTAAATCTATCAACTTATTCCTATTGTTTTTGAATTCATATGTTTGATAGAAAAAAGAAAAAATCAGTTTGGGCATGATTCCTCATTATTTTTTTTTTGTAACACACAGCACTCTAAAGCATCAGGACATGTGAGCCTCTAACTGGGTGAATTCTCAGTAGCTCGGAGAATACTTCTCATCTTCAATTGTACATTTTGCGTAACTGCCAAATGCTCATTTCCCAGGAAAGTTTTGACAACCCTATACAAAGATCAGGTTAACCTGTCATACTGTCTTGTGGTTATTTTTCTTCGGAATACTTGCCCATCATTAATAAGCATGTGTGTGCGCGTTCTGGTCTCAAGAGGAGAAACGCATCAGCGTTCACCGTTTGGCTCCCAGTGTGTTCCGTTTGAGTGAAAGGATTGTCCTGAGCCAGACACTCCATCTCTTCCTGTGTGATGTGAAGCCCTTCTCTAGAGATTAACTCTCCAGGGCTGCTGTAATTTGGCTTCCCCCATATCAGCACCCAGAATGGAAAGTTTCAAAACATTCAACAGGTTTGCCTTTGTCTGTGATCTCAGGCCCATAACGATCTCTCTCTGAGGTTCCAGCTGTGACTATGATGACTGTAAAAAGTCAATGGCTCTTTTGACAGAGTGAAACTCAGAAGGGTGGATTGCGGTGAGAACATTTCATTGTATGTTTATGGTTTTTGACTAATTAAATGAATTTTCAGCCACAACTTACCCCCTGGTATTTTAAATTCTTTCTCTAACACATTTTCACGGAAATTCTTTTTATTACTGTATTTAAAATGCTGAAAGAACTGTCAAAAATGTATTATTAATTGATTGATTAGGCTATTGGAATGTCTACTATTCATCTAGAAGCCATAATATTGAGGATTTTATTATATAGGCCTTCTACACACACACTTCCACCATCAACCTAGTTCAGGTTTTCCTCAGATATCAGTGGTACCTTCCTCCCTTCCATCTGTCTAGAGTTCAAGCTGGATTTAGATGTCCAATCATGGCACTGATATGGATGACCAGGCATGGATTTACAGTTGTTTTATAGAAGAATGGGGAAATTAGGATGGAAATCACATGAAAAAGATAGTTAGCCAAGCATTGTGGTACATGGCTATAATCCCAGCACCCAGAAAGCTGAGTGGCGGGAGCCATGTGACGTCTTCAGGGGACAAGGCCTGAGAATAACATGAATGGCTCTCCTTGTGGCAAGACCCTGGAGATCCTAACCCACTTGGCAAGGACCTATGGACAGTTTGCTGCATGATTCTGGGCATGACCCCGGGAGTGTGTGTGCTTCTTGCTCTCCTTGCTTTCACCATGTTAGCCATACTGCTGGCCTGAACGAGTTACAGTAGGTCATGAAGTTTAATATTACATGATTGTATAACTGCTATGGAATGATTGATTTTAACCACAAGAGTTTTAAAGAAATGTTCTTAAATAGATAGCAAGAGTTAATGGGAACATGCAAGGAACAGGGGATGAAGTAGAATAATAGAAAACCACAGTTCCCTCATTTTTAATAACTGTGCCAATACTCCAAGAAGTTAAACGAGATGGACATAAAAACAAGGGACAAGCAGTACCAACTATTAAGAGTAACTCTCCAGGTTATGTTGGCTAGAAAATAAATGAAAAAAACTTGGTATGCCCCCAGAGGGGATAGAGTAGTACAAAATGTAAAATGGATTGATCCAGCTTTGGCTGGTGAGTGGATCATGAGAACCCAGACCTTACCAGATGTAAATATTAACCACCAGAGGCAAAAGTATCTTTTGCCCTGCATGAGGCTGTAAGTACATGTGCTGCCAACTGGGCACACTGTTCTACCGTAGGTGTGCCTAGTCAGAGAAGTCCCTTTGTAGCTTGCAAGACTGCTGATGCTTCTGACGGTCGAGCTATGGATGAAAAAGGTAATGGCTATCACTGGGAGAGCTGGCAGATGGAAGGGGAAAGAAGCAAGGGGCAAACTGGCAATTATTGTAACCATTTTTAGAAAATTAGGAAGTGAAAACTGTTTGTAAAACTGTTCATGCAAACCATTGAAAGTGTAGAAATAAAGACAGTCCAGGCTATCCATGGCCACTTGTTTGAGCAACAGGTGGTCACTATTTCTTCATGGTGCTGACTCCACACATCCATCCCAGGTCCATGGTCACATCTGGAGGAAGGCTTCCAGCAGCTGTCGCAAGAGGATCTGGAATTCAAGGCCAGCCTGCAGTACACAGCAAGTTCCAGGCTAGCCTGAGCTATTCAGTAAGATACTGTCTCAAAAAGTAAATAAAGCGAGGGTTGGTGAGATAGTAAAGGATAAAAGTTCATTTGTTGTATAAAATGACCACACAGGGCTACACAATTAATCTCTACTCTTAAAACAGCATGTGGAAGGCTTGAAGGAAGGAGGGTGGGTGTCGTATCAGTTGGAAGTAACCAAATATTTAAAATAGACGAAGGAGATAAGATCATATGACAGATACCAAGTCATCAATAGAGTCAGAAAAACCCTCAGGAATCCAGGCTTTCCCAGCCCCTGACCCTGGCAGGGACAGGGAAATGCAAAAGTGTTCCTGGAGACAAGTTACTTTTAAACAGTTCTCCCCAACCCAATGCTGCGGAGATTCCGCGAACCTCCGGGAAGCCTTTCTCTTGTGGTCCTCAGTCTGCATCTGTCTTCTGAGTGTCCCTAAGTCAATTGTGAACTGTCCAGTGCTTTCTCACTGCCCCCTCCTTTCTGTTTTGTGTCACTCTCTGCTCTCTTCACAGTTTCCTCAGGAAATGAAAACCCTGCATACCCCATGTCCGAAAGGTATCCCAGAGCACACCTGACTGCTCTTCTAGAGAACCCAGGTTCAATTCCCAGTACCCATAATGGTGGTTCACAACTGTCTGTAACTCCAGTTCTGGGGGGAATATAACACCTTTACACAGACTTATAAGTAAACCATCAATGCACATAAAATAAAAAAATCATAAAAAGGGCAAACACATATTTATGAGTTGCATTTTTAAAAAAGTTATGACATTTCACAAACTCCCATTCCCTCTAATTCTCTTCAATTTTGTGCTAATGTATGGCCCAGACAATTCCAGAATCTCAAGCCCTTGCTGATCCATTTGCTCCAAAAGTTATTTTTGCTGACTCTCACTCCGGTTGGTATATTTTCTTGTGGTCTTGCTGGTTGTTACTCTCAGAAGGGAGGTTGTGTAAAGACAAAGGGAGGTGGTCTGGTGGCAGGGATCAGGGATAACAGGATCTCAGACCTAAACATTCCATGAGGTCACCACGTGATGGTCAAACAACACACAATGGACAAACAAATGAGAAGAGACTAGGGACATGCTAGTGGAAGTGTCCTGAGCCAAAGACAGAGCTCAATGCTAGAGCTAAAGAGAAAGGTAATCCACAGGGCTCTTTGCTCCCTGGAAGCAGGGATTAAGGCTTTTATTCCTTATCATGAATATTAGCACCTGGTGGGAGCCCTGACCTTGTCAAGCTGTATTAATGAAAGAGTGTCACACTGCAGTAAGCACTCTGACACTAGAGGTTATCTAACGCAACAGGACTCCTGGGCTTCTTTCTTCTTTAGTGAGTCTCACGGTAGTAAATGAGAGATTTAAATAATTGCCAGTGTCTTAATGTTTATATTATTTGGCAATAATTCTATTGAGAAGATATCCTAAAAACATATGTGCACGTGCACACACACACACACACACACACACACACCTTTCAGCACAATAATGTTCTTCTCAAAAATGGGCCACACCTGTACCCCCAGGGCTCAGAAAATCAGGCATTCAGCCAGGGGTGGCGCACACCTTTAGTCCCATCACTTGGGAGGCAGAGGCAGGTGGGTCTCTGTGAGTCTGAGGCCAACCTGGTCTATAAGAGCTAGTTCCAGGACAGGCTTCAAAGCTACAGAGAAACCCTGTCTCGAAAAATTAAAAGAAAAGAGAATCAGGCATTCAAGGCCATCCTGGGCTACATTCTGAGTTCCAGAGCTAGCCTATATTATATTAGACCATGTTTCGAAACACCAAAAATAAAACAAAATGTGACATGGATGAACATTTCTTGAGTCATACATAATTAACAACACAATTTACAAAACCTTCTGTGTAAATATAATCCTTTTTTATTTTTCTACCTCCTCTGCAGGGTGGGCATGATTTGTCTGGTGAACATAGCCAGAGCCATTGGAGAGCTGGGAAAGAGAGGGGCTGCTCAGTCCTACCCTCCCTCTGGGCACCTCTCGGATCCCAGGCCAGCTTGGAGTTTCTTTTTTCAGCTCTGTTTGACACTTCAGTGGTCACCTTGATGGCTCCAAGCCCTACTTCCTGCCAGTGTAGTTGACCTTGCTCTGACCCAATGCCCCCATTCCTTCAGAGCTCATGTATTTCTACCAGGACTTTAAAAAATGGATTAACAGGATGCCCGTCTGTCTCATGCCCTTCCTGGCAGGCTCTGAGTGACCAGCACCTGCTGACTCCAGAACACAATCATAGAGAGTAGCCAGGCAAACTTTCCCCCACAGCATTTGGCCCCATCTCACATCTGCATAGCTGAGGCCATCAGATCCAGCCAATGTCCCCTATGAGGTCAAAGTTCACTAGACAGGACACTCAGTAATGGCAGCCTCTTAACCAGTTTATTTTTATTTATTTATTTATTTATTTATTTATTTATTTATTTATTTGGTTTTTCGAGACAGGGTTTCTCTGTGGCTTTGGAGCCTGTCCTGGAACTAGCTCTTGTAGACCAGGCTGGTCTCGAACTCACAGAGATCTGCCTGCCTCTGCCTCCCGAGTGCTGGGATTAAAGGCGTGCGCCACCACCGCCCGGCTCTTAACCAGTTTAAATCACCAATTGCAAAGTGGGTCACTGTTCTCCCAGGCTCTAGCTGCCAGTTTAGTAAGAAACAAACTTGCCACAGCAGGACTGGAAAGGACTAGAAACCACTAGTTTTATGATTAATAACCAAACAAATAGATCTTGTGCATCTACTCAGTGCCAGATAAAGGACATTCAAAAGCAAGGATGATGAACGCTGTCCATTCTCTCATGAAGCAATCTTGAGGACTGCCATCGGAACGTCCCCAAGTGGAAAGCCCACACAGAGGAGACCCAACTTGTTTGAGAATAATCACATTTACCTCATAACCTACAGGTGTTATGTGTATTGCCATATTTGAGGTCAGAACAGCAGTATCTGGGGTTGGAAATAACATGGAGATCTTCTGGTTGGGAGGTTTCCAATTCTATACTCAGTAGAACCTTGCCACTGGGCGAGGGAGAGATGCAAGAAGAATAGAGCCAAGGGAGTTATCCTAGGGGAACAAACCCAGCAGGAGAGGCATTTCTAGGGTGCCCCACAGGGTATGCAGGTCACTACAAACCATGAAGTGGAACAAATATCACAGGTCCTTGTATTTCTTCAATAACACCAGATTTGAGGGGATTCATGCAGTGCCAGATAAAGAAGGAAAACAACCCCCAACTCACAAGCTGTCATGCTTAGTTTGCAAACCCACGGTGACCCTTGGAGCCCAAGTCTACAGAGTGAGACACTTCACTGATACCAGGCTCTAAGGTACCCTGAAAATTCTATCAAGATATGACCAGAAACCATCCTCTAGAAGACTTGATGCCAATCTGGGTCACTGTTTTGGAGTTAAGTCTAGCCCTAGTTGTAAGTGAATGTCCCCTCACCAAAGTAGATACACCTCTCTCTCTCTCTCTCTCTCTCTCTCTCTCTCTCTCTCTCTCTCTCTCTCTCTCTTTCTCTCTCCATCACACATCATCCTCTCTCTCTCTTTCTCTCTCTCTTTTTTACACACACACACACACTCACACACACACACTTACTCTCTCTCCCTCACAGTCTCTCTCTCTCTCTCTCACTCACACACACACACTTAACTCTCTCTCACAATCCTCTCTCACACACACATATACACATACACTCTATCATATACACACATACTCTCACATGCTCACACTCTCACACATGCATACTCTCTCACACACATACACACACTCACACATATATTTCTCTCTCTCACACACACATAGAAATTCCTTCCTTTAGGTTCCCGTGACCCTCATGTCTTGTCGCCCATAAAGATCTTTACAGCAGACTACCTTAATGAACTGATTCACCTTCATAATGAGGGAGAGCAGTTGACTTTGCATCTTCTTGAAAATACTCCTGAGAAAACGTGTACCAAGATAATGTTTGGAAAGATTGAAATAAAAAATACAAACAGAACACTTTAGTAGCAATACACCCGCACACACCCACATCCACACCCCCACACAAACTAACATAAATTTATGTATAGCTTAATACACACATGTATATAAATACATATGTAAAGGTTATAGATATAGTTTAGTTTAGTCATGGAGAAAAATAGATGGTAGATAGATGATTTCAAATGATACCTTAACTCTCTCACACACACATACACACATACACACACACACACAATTTATTTGAGGAAATGCCCCTACAGTTTAATTTTTAAAAATCCCATGTCATAGCTCAAATGATAAATAAAAATCATGCAGCCTGAAAACTGACAAGAAAGCTCCATTAACTGAAGAGGATAGCAAGGCCCCAAGGCTCTAGGACAAGGTGTTTCCAGCTGAGAGACACTCAGAAGGTCAAGAGGCCCCCAAAGTGATTTTTGTGCTTGCAGTCATGGCAACACAGAACCAAGACAGATGTTCTCCAACCTCTCTAGTTCCTTGGAGAGAAAGCACTTGTGTTCCCCAGAACAGACATTCTCAGGTGAACTAGATTATTAAGAGCACTTTCCTCTACTGAAATCTGCCTACTGTGGTTTCTACCACTTCTCAGAGTGGTAAAGAAGTTTTTCACTGTAGTAGGCACGTATTTCACATATGTGTGTCCACATGTTTCTGGAACCATGTGACCTTTGGGTACATCACTTGACATTTTTGAGTCTCTTTGTCTTTAGAATGTGATAGATGAGCAATTCCATGCAGAATGTAGAGAAGTCAGTGAGAGCCTGTGCAACTCCCTTGTGTAAGCTTAAAACACTTTAAGGTACAGATTAATCTGAACACTGCTTGCCTGATTTCTTCTCTGACATCTCTTTCACTGCATTTGTATTTAAGACATGTATTGAAACAAATTCTGCTACCAAATGGCAGACTCGAATTATTTCAGGAGGATTGAGGAGATGACCCTGTAGCTAACACACTTGCTGGGCAAGCATGTGGGCATGAGTTTGGATCCCTAGCACCCACATAAAGCTGAGCTGTGGCACATTACTTTAATCCCAGAACTCTGGAAATAGAGGCAGGCAGATCTCGGTGAGTTCAAGACCAGCCTGAATCACATAGCAAGTATCAGACTAGCCAGGACTACATAGTGAGAACCTGTCTTAAAAAATTAACAGCGGTTACAGGAATCTGATTTGCCTCATATATCTGTAACCCTAGCATTAGGAGGTAGAGATAGGTGGATCCCAGGGCCCCGTTGATCAGGTAGTCAAGCTAAAACAATAAACTTTAGGTTCAGCGAAGAAACTATCTCAACAAGTAGGCTAGAGACAATATTGAGGAAGACATACCAACATCAGCCTCTGTCCTTCACACATGCATGCACAGGCATGCGCGCGCACACACACACACACACACACACACACACACGTACACACACGTACACACATGCACGCATGCATGACCATATGCATGCACACTACACACACACACACACACACACACACACACACACACATTGTTTCAGATATCTATGATGTGCTGCTGCCCCAGATATCTATGATGTGCTGCTGCCCCAGATATCTATGATGTGCTGCTGCCCCATCTCATCTTTTCTCTATGTAAGTCATTTGGGAATTGATAATGTTCAGGACACTTTTCTGAGATACCCAGCATGTAACAGGCTGATCATCTTCTTGGCAGCAGGTCTTTTCTCCCCTCCTTAACTCTTATAACGTCAATGGGGAAAATTAAAATGCCTATCTCCCTTCCCCCTGTGAAGATTGGGTCAAAGGTGACATTTCTAGAAAGGAAGGAGCTAAATTAAAGGCAT
The DNA here is from genome assembly GCF_903992535.2 of Arvicola amphibius. NCBI lineage: Eukaryota > Metazoa > Chordata > Mammalia > Rodentia > Cricetidae > Arvicola > Arvicola amphibius. The sequence goes on from NC_052059.1 coordinate 57,727,622, forward strand.
GCACTAACACAAACTCTATTATATCCTAACCCCACCATGTCCTCAAGAGTTATTGAGTAACTTGTGCAGATGCTTGTTATGCTCCTAGCTAAAGAATTAAATCTTTAGTATGTGATACCAAAAGAAGTCAAATGTATGGTTTCTTAGAGCTCTTAGGAACTATTCAGCGCTTTGGTAGATTGACCATGGCCTACCAACTGATCCTCAACCTTCCAGACTTAGAAACTCAAAATGAGAAAACATTAAAAGGGTCTGGAGTTTCTAGACAACTTTGGGGGTTCTGGTAAGTGATCACAAGTAGAAATGTGGTCAGAACAATGTTGTCACCAATTCCCAAGTGTCACGGTGGCGCAGTAAAGCAACACCACTCTGCTAATCGTACGGATTTCTCAGAGACAAGCTTCTGCAATATGCAGTTTCTCCTAGGGAAGACCTGGTCCTTTTATTTCATGTGTATTTAAGGGTCTTTTGTGAGTCATTTGGTTGGAAACAGAGAAACTAAATAACCAGAATTCCTCACAGTGGAGCAGTCACGCCAAGACTGAATGATAGATGATATGACAGGAGAATTATTAGGCATGATAAAGAGAAACCACACATTTTGCATTTATAAATTCAAGCTTCTGGTAAGTGATTAGGCAGCATATGTCTTACCAGCCTCAAACCAAACTGTTTGCCACATCCTAAGAAGATGTGGTCAGAAGGTTCACACGTGACACCTTGAGAGAGATGAGGAGGTGAGTTTGTCATTCTAGAAGGTTAAGATGTGAATTCTACCTTCCAGCTTGTAGAAATAAGCCACTTTTAAGAATGGAAGTGGCCTTGGTGGGCGATGTCCACACTCCCCAGTTTTCAACACAGAATTACAAAGGAAACAAAGAGTAATGGTCACGTAGGAGACAGTTTACAGGAAATATTTTTTGAAGGGATCTTAGACGTTAGAAAGTCACAAAGGTTTTTAGTTTCTTGAAAGTATTCAGAGCTGAGGGAACCTTGGAGAAGGAACTAAAGGGAATCAGTAATGACCCATGAAAAAGTAGAAAATATTTATAAACACACCAAAATTTTAACACTGAAAAGGACAATAACTAAGATGGAAGCTTCACTACTGGGATTCAACTACGAATTCGAGCAGAGAGAGAAATCAGTGAAACTCATGCTGGAGTCGTGGCTCAGCAGTGAAGAATGCTTACTCCTCAGCAGAGAACGTGGATTCATTTCCCAGGGTCCATATAACATGACTCACAACTTCACAGGTGCCTCTAATTCCATCTCCAGGGTATCCAATGCCCTTTTCTGTCCTCCATGGGTACTGCATCCATGTACACACACACACACACACACACACACACACACACACACACACACACACACAGACACACACACATCTGAATGTAATTAAAAATAAAATAAGTCTTTTTTTTTAAAGATCACAATATCGATGCATTCCAATAGACTAGCTCAAGGAGGAAATGATGTCTAAGTTGGGAGACAAGAAGTCTGGTGAAATGTGACATTCAGGCATCATTAAAAGATAAGGATGATCACAATTTGTTTATAATTCTGTTCTCAAGAAACAAAACCTAGGAATCCATAGGATAGAAGAATGAACTGAGATTACAAAAAACTAAAGGTATAGAAGACATATTACATAAAATTATAGAAGAAAATTTCCCAAATCCATGCAAAGAAGTAAACATCTAAACACAAGTTGTATTTAGAAACCCAAGAAGAAATGAACAGGAAAGATCCTCTTCACAACACATTTTAGCTACAATGTGAACACTACAAAACAAAGACAATAGCAAAAGCTGAAAGAGAACAGGAACTCATTTACGAAGACAAATTCACCATAATGACATCGGACCTCTCAGCAGAAATCATGAAAGTTAAGACAGAATGGAATGACCGATTTCAAGCCATAAGATTAGTAAATAAAAATGTCAACAAAGATTATTATGTCAGGAAAGTTTACTTCTCAAAATTAATAGAGTAATAAATACAAGATAAATACAAACTAAAGCAATTCATGACCACTAAGTCAACATTGCAGAATATGCTTAATGGAATTACATATGGGAACACTGTAAATACAGGTACAGTGTTCATGTATTTACAGTGTTCCTGTACCATCCTCTCCCTTCTCTGCATTTTGACCAGTCTGTAGATGTCTGTAATGGTCTCCATCTGCTGCAAATGAAACATACTTGAGGAATTAGAGCTACACTCATCTGTGATGTGAGGGTTGTTATGTAGAGTGCAGTAGGGAACCCCACAGGTTTAAGAAAGTGTCAGTAATAGGTTTTCCTCTACTGGGCTCCATGACCTCACAGACACAGGTAGTTGACTAGGTTTCTAGTATCAGACACGAATTCCTCCTGCTGAGTGGGCCATATGTCTAATTAGACAGTTCTTAGTTACTTCCAGGATGTTGGTAACACTCTTGCAACCTTGGGTATATCTTACTGTGATGGTCATTGTTGTGGTTTTAGAACTAGGTAGGACTATTAATAGCTATTTTCATGGGCAGCTTGCATAGCACCATTAGATATTCTGAGAGCTAGTTCTCCAGGAGGAGGCTTCCAGGGCAGTTCCAGCCTGAGTCCTCCAAGTCCGTTGTCAAAAGTGTATGGTGTGCTCATCTTTTTTTTTTTTCTGAGAAGAAACTCATTGTACAAGGGAAGATTTTCTTTACTAAAATTTGATTATTTTTCTCTTAGGAAATTCCAGATTAAAGTACCTTCGACTTTGTATTATTTGTTTTCCCTCATTAACAATTGTTTGAAATAAAACCAAGGAGGTGAGAATTTTAAAATTCTATGATGGTGTGACTGTGCGGTCTTGGTGACCTGATACATTGGAGAAGAAGACATTATTGAGAATGTTCACAGTATGAGTCAAAACCATCATCTATTATGGAATCACAGATGAAATGATGGCCTTTTTGGACATGTTTTGTTGTGTTATATGAGTAAGTCATACTGTCTCTAATGTTGGGATGAACTGATTCACTCCTGTAGCATGAGTTGATATTTTGGTTCCATGGTTCCTTTGTTATTACAGGCTGATTTTTAGTGAATAATGAATACCTATTGGTAGTTAATATACAGGGCATTTGTTTATACCAAATAAATATTTTTCATTCTCTGGACAGATTATATAAAATACTAAGAGGTAGTTGGGAAACAGCTGGATAGGTAAAGTGTTTGCCAGGCAAGCGTGAGGACCTGAGTTTCATTCCCAGGACCTGTGTGAAAAGCTGGGCATAGTGATAACGCCTGTAATTCAAGTTCTGGGAGATGGAGACAGACAGATAGACACCTGAGATTCATTGACCGGCCGCTTTAGCCTAATCACCAAGCTAAGTGAGAGACCATGCCTTAAAACACAAGACAGACAGAGCCTGAGAATGATCCTCAAGGTTCACCTCTGCCTACACACACACACACACACACACACACACACACACACTCACACACACACTCACACACACAGAGGACATACACCCAGAGCACACACACATAGAGCACGCACACACACACATACATACACACACACACACACACACACACACACACACACACAGAGAGAGAGAGAGAGAGAGAGAGAGAGAGAGAGAGAGGGAGGTTGCTGAGTTTTAGCGCCTGGCTTGCTTCCTTATGTTATACCATATCAGCAATTTAGTGACCTGACTGTCCTTTAGGAACTTTTTCAACCTTAGTTCATAGGTTTTCATGGGACAAATGTCAGCTTTCCTGAAGAAGTAAGAAATACTCAGGCTTTAGTCAGCCAGTGGTTCAACTCTCAGAGCCTGCACCAATCTCTTATTTTTGGTCAATAAATGTCAAATGTGGATTACTTCATAAGAAAGGGCTTTGTCACATGGACGTTTTGAAGCTATGGTGTCAAATAGGTTGACAGGTGTTGGTAGACCTATCTGTTACTGCCTTATCCATCACTCCACCATTGCCCTCCCCAAACTGTACTCTGGTCAAGGATGCCCCTGGTACCCCCCCCCCCCCTCCACACACACACACTAGGTGGTCAGTTCACACTTGGTTCTAGTACAAGAGATGAGCCTGAATGCAATCTGTTCTTTTGGACTCAGCAGTGTGACATGGAAAGCATTGGCCTTCCACCACCGGGAACTTGGGTTTCTGGGACTCTGATACAAGCCCCGCCCCATGTACCCTTGTGTTCCTGCCATGGGCTGTAACTGGTGGCTTTCTGAGTCATTGCTGTGGGTTCTGCTGTGGTTACTTCATGGTTCTCACACAAACGCTCAGAAGACGTCACCAGGCAGAGGCAGCAAGGGTAGGAGCTTTCATAGAAAGCCTTCTGTGATAAAGCATCATAAAAAGGAAGGAGGCACAAGGTCACTGAGCCCACTCCACCTCCTTCATCTGCTAGAGGTTAAAAGAGAGCAAGGGCAAATTCCCAGACACTGGGACCTACTCGGCCTTCTAGAGATGATGAAGCTCCTCCTGCTCCTGCTGGCCTTCTCTCTGCCCCCCAGGACAGAGGCAGGTGAGTGAACACCTCCTTAGTGGTCAGTTGTCACCACTGGTGGGAGGGCAGTGGCCTTTCTCAGGAAGAGCCACTCAGTGCTAGCCCTTCCCTGAGCCATATCTTGTCATCTGGAAAGTGGATTTTTTTAGAAGTTAAAAGGTAGAAGGTAAAGAGTAGGAACCTGCAAAGCAGAGAACACTATGTTCTCCTGGAGCAGGCAGAATGGGCCTGGCTCCTGCATCTCTGGTGATACAGGCACTTCCTCACCAAGCACTCATTAGAGAAATCTAGATCCCAGAATAGGTGGGGATGTTGGCGCCAGGATAAGTGCTTTTGCTGAATCCCACGCCACTAGGTCCTTTCCTTCATCTCTGCGCCTCCCAGGCTTTTGTGGTTCCACAGTGTTCGAGCATGAGATGCTCCCTGGGCAAGTGCTAATTTCTCTGCTTTCTAGAATGCCAGCAGCTGCATCTAGGAATGAGTGGGAGTCCTCACTCACGAAGCCAGTGACATTTGCTGAGCACCTACTACATGCCACGTCTGAAGAAATAGAAGGCCACGAAGTCTAGACTGAGCCTTGTCCCCTAGAAAGCAGCCCTGTTCCATCACAGGCATCACAGGGCTGGGGAGGGCGCATGGTTAGAGTCTCTGGGAACAGAAGTCAGGGGACAGACATGATGGTCCTTAGCCTTTTCTTGCCCAGAGACTTAATCTTGCCTCCATCTATGTGGAAGAAAGATGGACAGACCAAAACCCACCTTTCTCTCCTTTTAGCACAGGGGAACTTGAGGGATTTCCTTACAGCCTGCTCCTAATTCCAGGCCTCCCCTGGTTCCTAAATGCCTAGCAAGTCAGGAGCCATTACACAAAGCCCATCTGGTGGGCTAGCAGGTGCTTACAAAATGGTTGGCTTTCTCTTCAGGGGAGATCATCGGCGGACATGAGGCCAGGCCCCACTCTCGACCCTATATGGCGTATCTTAAGATCATGGATCAGAATTCTCAGAGGACATGTGGTGGCTTCCTAATACGAGAGGACTTTGTGCTGACTGCTGCTCACTGTTCAGGGAGGTGAGGAGCAAGAAACAGCCCATACCCTCCCAGGAACATTCCACGGAGACCTTGCCTTCTTCCTAAGGGGATTGGGATAACAGAGGACCCAGCAAGTCTCATGAGGGAGAAGCAGCCTGGCACCAGAGTGGCAGCTAAGGAATCAAGCACATTTAGACCGGGGGAGGGGGGAGTGGTTAGCGTCACAGGACAAACTGAACAATACAATGTGCTTTATCAGCACACTGACCCTGAGCAATGTGGTGTACCCATGGTGCTTCAGAATGCTATCATTTTTATGACTAATGGGCAGAAGCCACAGTCACTCTGTCCCCTCTGTTTCCCACAGCTAGAGCGCCACCATGGTTGGCACTTCCTTCCCTTCACACCTCCTGGGCTGCATCCTCTCTGAGTCCACGTCTCTTATCTACATTCTACTCTCTGTACAGCTTAATCAATGTCACCTTGGGGGCCCACAACATCAAAGAAGAGGAGAAGACCCAGCAGATCATCCGTGTGGCAAAAATCATTCCACACCCCACATATGACGCTAAGAAAATCCTCAATGACATCATGCTGTTAAAGGTGAGACCTGTTACCCTCAACATATTCCAGGGATTGCCCCTCCCCACCCCGCTCTCATCCTGTTACTTCCCTCCCTGCCATCCTGGCTTTCAAAGGGTCCCAGGCCAACAGGCTCCTGGCTGAGATGCTCTCTCTTGCCTCTTCCCCCACAGCTGGAGAGGAAGGCCAAGAGGACTAGAGCTGTGAAGCCCCTCAACCTGCCCAGGCGTAATGTCCAAGTGAAGCCAGGGGATGCTTGTTATGTGGCTGGTTGGGGAAAGATGGCCCCAACAGGCACCTTTCCAAAGACACTACAAGAGGTAGAGCTGACAGTCCAGAAGGATCAGGAGTGTGAGGCCCACCTTCAAGGCTTTTACAACAAAGACGTTGAGATCTGTGCAGGGGATCCAAATATCAAGCGAGCTTCCTTTAGGGTAAGTTGGATTGTCCTCCTCTCTAGGATCCATGGGAGGAGGAAATCAATCTGGGACCTAGAGACCAAGCATCAGGGACTCCTTTGCTCTCTGGCTGTGATCTTTCTCCCTGGAAACAGTAGGAACCAGCAACTAGCTAGGGCCTCAGAGCTGACAAGGAGCCTTGGTGAAGAGAGTTGGTATAAAGCAGGATTTGCCTGTGTCATTAACACAAGCCGGGGTCTCCTCAGAGCAGGCACCCACATTTGTCACCGTTCTGGTCCTCCATGTTCACATCAGGCTCACTCACCTGTCCCCATGTTCTTAAACAATAGCCTGGAGCTGAGAGTTCCACACACCTTCATAGAGAGTGGATCACAGACCTGGTGAAAGGGCAGAGGCCTGGGCTCAGGAGGGAGGTGAAACAGTAACCCTGTCCATAATCAGAGTAGGGACCCCAGGGACCCCAGGCCTGCCCTCTGATGTTCCACAAGCAGAGCACACAAGTCATATGGAGAGGAGCCTTGGCATGAGAGAGCGGTTGGGACTAGGGTGAGCAACAGCTCAGTCCTCTGTGACCTTTCTCCATTCACAGGGGGATTCTGGAGGACCTCTCGTGTGTAAAAAAGCAGCAGCGGGCATCGTCTCCTATGGACGTGCTGATGGTTCAGCTCCAAGAGCCTTCACCAAAGTGTCAAGTTTCCTATCCTGGATAAAGAAAACAATGAAACGCAGCTAACTACAGAGCAAACCAGACCCCTCCCTGACTTACCATCTTCCCTACAGCTGAGTCCAGAATTGTGCTAGGACAGAAGCCAGCATCTTAATAAAGGTCTCTTTGCTGAATCGGAAGACTGGTTTCATATCACAGGGACCAACCCTGTGCTAGGCAGGCCAATGACATACTTCTGCTTTCTGCTAACCCCAACACCGTACCCTCCCAAAGCTCAGGCGAGGCCATTGAGCAGCTCCTTTGAATGTGTCCCACTGTGCAGGGCCTGCCCTTTGGACAGGCCCAAAGCTGAGTGTGGGTGTCTCTTGTCTTGGGGCTCAGGGCGAACTCTTTTCCTTCCCTGAGTCATATGGCAGAAAGGAGAGGGAAAACATCATGGGTCCTGAGGACAGGGGAGACAGAGCTGAGGTCACTGTGGATGGGCCTTCCTGGGCAGGGCATCTCTGTCCCACAACTTCACCATTAAGGTGACAGCAATTCCAGCAAGCCCTCTTGCTCATCTAGAATTTGTTTCTCTGTCCTCCTCTGGGTACAGGGCTAAGCTTTGTCCAGCTTCCTAGTTCCACCCTCCTCACTTCATGCCTACTCTAATGGGTCTATCCATGCTTTACAGATTATGCAGATCTGAGGACATTCCCACCTTTTATTCTCCTTCAACCCAAGCCATGTGGGTTCCTTCCATTAAGGCCTCAGCCCTGTGGTTCCAGCCCAACTTAAACCCTGGTAGAGAGGTACTGCTCAAAGGCCCAGGACAGAAGTGCCATCACAGAGATTCCATGGAAGCCAGGGCTCTCATTGTCTCTCTTCAGAACCCTGTACCCCACCTCCCATATGCCTAGGCCTAGGGAAACTCTTCCCAGTCAGCTCAGTTCTTCCTGTGAGCCCAGCATCCATAGCATCAGGGTCACTCAGCAGCCTGAGCCCCTCTGAGCCTGTTCATCTTAGTCACTGCTGGCCTCCAGGTTAAGACTCCCTGCTGCTCACGTGGCCTATGTCAGTCTTTGACATCTCGAACGGTAAATAGCTAGAAATCTCTACTTTTCCATTAGTCAGTTCTGAAATGTATAGGGTTTGGAAATGACTATAGTCTATTATCTTCTACTGGGAAACTGTTCAGAAAAGAATCATTTTTACCTAGGGGAGAGGGCAGGGGGAAGAGAATGAGACAACCAAGACAGCCTCGTTTTTATTTTAAAGGTAACAGATACAGAGTCATTATACACATATAAATCCTAAGAGATTCACATATTAAGAAGCATAATTCAGAAATTGAATTACACACGAACCAAGGTGGCTGGAAAAAATAGAAAAAATAAAAAAGTGGTGTGAAGAAATACTTCTAATATTTAAATGTTCTTGGTTACTGCTGCATCCATAGTTCCAAAACTACTTGGGATTCTCATTTTTAGGAAGATCTTGGCATGAGACCATAGCCAAAATGTGTGGTTGCTTGTTAAAGAAAAGTCTCCCTGTGTTGAACTCACATTGCTAAAACAATCCAAGGTGCTAGGCATGGTTGCTCATTCCTTAATCCAGCACTTGGGATGCAGAGGCAAGCAGATCTCTGAGACCAAGGCCAGCCAAGGCTATAGAGAGAGACTTTGTCTCAAAACAAACAAATTAAAAATGCTTAATTAACTCAAATAAACTTCAAACTTCAAACAGCTTTGGCTTCAGGGTCTGATCTTGTCAAATACTTAACAGATAGCATGACTGGTAGCTATAGCTTAATGGCTCCCTATCCCAAATAGACAGAGCATCACAATCTTCTTGGAGATGAAGCAAAATCTCTCTTTGGGTCAGGTAACTTTCAAAGACATGCTTTTATATAGAAAAAGATGTAGGTGGCACACAGTTTCTGAAAGAGAACTGGAAAACAAACCCTGACTTAGAGATGTACTAAGATATACTAGTTCTTTTGGAGACAAAAAAGCAAGAGAATCAAAAACAAGAAAGCAAGCAAACAAACAAAAAACAAGCCCAAAGAAGAGGCAGAATCAAAGAAAAACATATATTAGAAATCATACAGTCACATATGTATTTGGTTTAGATGTTATATTTACTTTGAAATGTTTTATGGCTTAAAATAACTTTGAAAATCATTATTGTGTTTCTGTTAGAGAGGAGACAGAAATAAATTTATACCAAAAGGTAGTAACTGACCCAACAACCAGAATCAACCATGTTAGGAGGGAGCCTGAACTGAGCCTAGGATTCCCTGGCCACCAAGGCACAAGTGACCTCGATGTCTTCTAATGTGTGGTCAGTAACTTCCTGGCATCCCACACAAAAGATGAGGCCATGCTCTGACTCCCCATGGAGAGAAACCCCTGGGCTCCTCCCACAGCTGCATGGTGAAGGTGTTCAAAGCCCCCTTGCTTTGCTCCCTTGAGCACACATTGGAGTAGATTCAGAGGCGGTAAATGCCTTAAACACAGACTGCTTCAGATTCCTCTGCTCCGTGGAAGTATCTCTCAGCCCTCATATTTGCATAGAGCTCATTCTGCTCCCCTAACATCTGTACTGATGTTCTGTACCTGGGAAAGGAAATTCTTCAACTCATCAAGACCCAACTTCTCTACTCCCCCAGGCCATTGCAGTCCAGCAAGCCAGAGAGAACTGTAAGACACCTCTGGAGGACATAGACCCAGGGGTGTAAGACTCCCCTGAAGGACACAGAGCAGACACAACAACACAAGGTCTTTTGGTTCGTGCTGGGGAATCCATACTGGTGTACCTCCATTGTCCTGTCCAATGTCATTCATTTGCCAGCACCATTTTCCATGAACTTAGAGAATATAGAGTTTCTGTTCTGTATTTGTGTCCCATGCCACCTTTCTGTGGTGGTTTTTAGTGAGGATGTCCCTCCCGCTCCAGACTCATGCATTTGGGTACCTGGTTCCCAACTGATGATGTTGTTTAGGGAAGGCCAAGGAAATATGGCCTTGATGGCAGAAGTCCATTGCTGGGGCAGGCGTTGACTCACACCACTCCCAATTCTCTCTCTGTTTCTCTCTCTGTCATGCCCATGGTTGTGTGTAACTTAGTAAATGATATCATTCCTTATTGTCGTGCTCCTGCTGCCATACCTTCCACTGATGCCTCACCTGGATCCCTATGTCCTAGTCTTTCTCCTAAAAGCTGCTGTAGTCATGGTGCTTTATCACAGTAATGGGAAAGTAACTAATACACATGCTTTTCAGCAGCACACATATTTTACCTTGACAGAAATGTAGGCATGGATTCATTTGCCTTATTTCTCAGGAGTATTTGGCCTGAAGCATTGTAGGAGAGTCCACAAAGAACACAATCCCTCTGCGGGATCAGGCTGCTACTCTACATCATGTACTTTGTCTGTTAAACATGGAATGACAGCTACAACACATGGATTCCAAATCACAGAGACGTGCAGCCAACTCCCCTCATAGAAATGACTGCACTCAATGGTTTTAACATCTGTGAGAGATATGGCAATACTCACCTGTAGTTTCAGCCCTCCATGGCTGAGGAGGATAGAACTTTCAAATTGAGCCTCAGTTGCAAAGTAAGATCATGTCCAGAGAATGGGCTTCTCTCTATACAACCTTGAGTTTGGATTTCCCAGAAATCTTAATTCCTGAGAAATGAGTCCACTATAAGTAATGGATTAATTTATAGCTAGGTTATTAATTCTGATTTCCTGGGGAAATTGATTTCACTGAATTATCTCTCACAGTGTAATGAGTCCTAGTTGGGTGGTGGTGGTGCACACCTTTAATCCCAGCACTTGGAAGGCAGAGGCAGGCAGATCTTTGTGTTTGAGGCCAGCCTGGTCTACAAGAGTTAGTTCTGGGACAGGATCCAAAGCTACAGAGAAACCCCCTCTTGAAAAACCAAAAAAAGTGTAATGACTCCTAACAAAAGTCTCTGATAAATCTGTGTAGTACAAGAAAGGAACAACCACCAAGACACCTTAACTATCAAGTTTAGAATCACTGTAGCAGAGAGAGAATCCTTGTAGTTTAGACACTTGGGGTCAGAGTTCCCTGAACATCTTTCTAGAGATCATTTAAGTCCCCCTTGATGTGGGAGTCCCCTCTGTGTACTTTGATTACCATTAATGAATAAAGAAACTGCTTTGGGCCTGTTGATAGGGCAGAACTTAGGTAGGCAGGGAGGATGGAACTGTATGTTGGGAGGTAGAAGGCAGAGTTGGAGAGACGCTATGAAGCTGCTGCCAGAGTCAGACATACCAGAACTTTGTTGGTAGGCTACGACCTCGTGGTGATATACAGATCAATAGAAATAAGTTAATTAAGATGTAAGAGTTAGCCAATAAGAAGATAGAGCTAATGGGACAACCAGTGATTTAAATAATATGGTTTCTGTGTGATTATTTTGGTTCTGGGCAGCAGGGACAAACAAGTGGCTCTCTTCTCCAACATCCCCTCCCCACAATGACTCTCCAGCCCATTTGTTCCAAGACCCTGCTAACTTAATGTCAAGGATCATGACAACCTGAATTCACTGCAATATGACACCAGGAAACCATATTGTGACATCTGAGACCTTCCTATTGTAGTATGCATGGTCTACAAGAGAGGTAAAAAGTTTGGATTTGATCCAGGCATGTCCTGCTTCCCCTCAGTGTCCTTAGAATGTTAATTAATGCAAGTCATCATGAATAGCTACTACAGAACTTTCACGGAATTTCACCTAAGTAGCTGATGTGTTCCCCAGTATGGAGAAACATTTGAATAAATAGAATTCCTTTTGCTTATCTGTCCTTTTTTTGTCCAATACCAATATTTGCATGTTTTATAAAGCCAGTTTCTTTATTAAACAACGTCTTTAAAATTTTACATTAATTGTGTATTTTCAGGCTTGAAAGTGATGTTATACGTATATGATGTCGAATGATTAAATTAAGTTAGTTGACATCCCACAAACTCAAATAGTTTCCATTTGTGTAGTGAGAACATACATTTGTTTGATAGATGTTTGGAAATGCACGATGCATTATTAACATACTGTGCAGCAGATCTCAAAGAATTGTTCATCACCCTAATTGAAATTCTGTGCTCTGTGATCAAGACCTTCCAATTCTAATCTGTTCGGCTCCATGAACCACTATTATCTCCACTTCAGCAGCTTCTGTTGTTTTAGATTAGATACAGTAAGATTATGCATTATCTTTCTACTGTCCCTAGCTTATTTGTCTTAGGATCATGTCTCAGTTTGAACTGTATTATTGCAAATAATGAATTACACCATCCTCTTATCTCTGGATAATGAGCTGGAGAGATGGTTCAGTGGTTTAGAACACTTGTTGCTCTAGCAGAGGATTCAGGTTCAATTCCCAGCATCCACATGATGTCTCACAAGTATCCTGACTCCAGCTCCAGGGCATCCATTGTCATATTCTGACCTCCATGGGCAAAACACACATGAATACATGCGTACATACACATAAAGACACAGATAGACACACACATAACACACACACACCACACACACACACGTACACACACACACACACACACACACACACACACACACACCTGTGTTCAGAGCAAGACCAGCCTGTCTCACCTCCCAGGGTTGATCTCACACATCTCTAACCATCTGTGCTCTAAACTCAGATCCTCAGCTCACTCCAGTCAATATCAGCCTTTTCAAGGGCTGGGTCCCTGTCTGTCTCACTTCCAGATCTAGCCCACTAAATAATCACTCAAGATCTAATCAAAGTCCTTTTTTATCTACAGAAAATCCTAGGGAATGTTATATAAAATCCCACTTCAGACTTCAGCAGGGAACCCAGTGCTGACCTTTAAATTAATATTACTGACCTTTAAATTCAATCTTGAAGCTCTTGCTTAGAGATGAACATCAATATGTAGTAAACAGGTAATCGATAAACATCATTTGGGATTCGTTATTATATTTAACTATGTATGAGAGTAAGACATGATTAATGGCCACAGGGTAAATACTTGCTTTTGAGATTTCTCTGTGACACCCTAGCAGTTTAGGAAAGTCAGAGTGAGTGAAGATTAATTCATCAGACTGTTCCAACAGATGGTTCCACAGTATGATGAGAACTCCCAGAGGTTACTAAGAAGACGTACTGAAACTCTGCCTCGCCAAATAGGACGCAGTATCAGCTCTTAATAAATACTGTATAATTTTGTCTGTGTATTTTTAGTGTTATAATTCTTTTGTGGTAAATTGGGTGTCATTATTATTTTCAAAAAAGAAAAGAGAGAAAGAAAAAACCCCAAAGAAATTAAAAAGAGATATTGCCAGAATGGAAAAAGAATGTAAGGGATAAGAAAAGTCAAACTTTTGTCTCAGTGCAGGCACAGTGGACTTCCTGGGGTCTCAGGCCCTCCTCAACCACAACCTTACCACCCTCTTTTCCTGGTCTTTATCCAGGAATAGCTCATAGGATGTCAATGTGGTGACTGTGTCATTTTTACCCAAACCAGACAACGTCCTGAGCTAATAAAGCCAATCAGAGCAGAGGTGCACAGGTTTAAAAGGCCTGTGAGATCACTGAGCGCTCACCTCCTTTGTCCTTCAAGGGCTGTGTCCACTCTGCCCTTCTCCAACCTGAGCAGCCTCCTAAGAAGATGGCAGCAGTCCTGATTCTCCTGACCTTTCTTCTGCCGCTTGGAGCTGGTGCAGGTGAGTGAACAACCCTGTTCCAGAGGTGCCATCCCATAATACCTCTGTGGAGTCTCTGCCCAGCTCTAGTCAGGAACTTCCTGCACTGAACCAGGAGCTTCCTGGACCTCAGGTCCCATTCCAAGCCAGACCTGGAAGCCTGTCACTGGCTAGATCCTCATCAAGGTCTGAAGAAGGGTGGTGTCCTCAGAGGACATGGTGGGTACTAGCTTCTCCCTGCTCTTCGTGTCACCTAGAGAGTGGATCATCCCTAAAAGGAGAAGTAGCAGAGAATGCAAAGTTACTAAAAAGTATACCATTAACTCTACCGGAACCCAGATCCTGGGCAGCTTTAATGACCAGTCAGCAATGGGGTAAGTGCACTAATTCAGGAGTATTAGCATCATTTAGTAACCTCAACCCTCAGGCTGCTAAAGAAAGAGGTCCAGGGTGACACTGCACACTCCACTAGATTTGAATTCTAGTTTTCGTTGGCCTCTCTACTTTCTGCATGTCACCAGCTATTCCCTTTATTCCAGCACACTCCTCCAATGTCCCCTAGGCTCTGAATTCCATGAATTCTGAGTCACCAGTCCTCTAGCTAAGTAGAAATCATTCATTATGCAGCCAGAATTATTTACTGAGAACCTAGAATATGATGGGCATCAGAACAGGAGAACTTTAGAAAATCACTCTCTAAAGACCTTGGGGTAAAAGGTGACAAAATTGGCTGAAATAAAGACATGAGAGATCTCCAAAGAATCACTAATAGTGAAAGATTAACATGAGCCACCCAGCATCCCCTTGGTCTCTACATTATGAAGAAAGAAGTTTTTCCCTCCATGTATTTGTAAAGCAGGAGCTGGAGGACAAGTCCTACCTAACCCTTCTCAGAACAGGGCACTGAGGCTTCAGACTCAGCAAAGATCAATCTATGTGCAAGGAATTCTGTCCACAACAGTCTTGGGGAACTGTAGCTCTCACCCCATCACCCCTCCCTAGATCTTCTCTCCTACCTCATCTGCTGCTCCCAGACACCTCATATTCTTGCCTTTCTTTCAGAGAAGATCATCGGGGGCCATGAGGTCAAGCCCCACTTCCGCCCCTACATGGCATTTATTTCATTTGCGAAAGATGATGGGAAAAGTGGTGGCTGTGGAGGCTTCCTGGTGAAAGAGAACTTCGTGCTGACAGCTGCTCACTGCAGGGGAAGGTGAGGAGAAGCAGCTGGCCCATGCTTTCTGAGACCCCAACAGGAGGTTTCATCCTCTACTCGTGGATGCTTTTGTGAGAGCTCACTGGAGGGCAGGGCTGTGACAATGGAAGTCTGTCATTAGGGAAATTTAGAGGACACAGGGTGAGAGTTCAGAGGCAGCAGCACAGTTGAGTTGAAAGCAACTACACTGGTCAGACTACAGCAGTGGTGGAGGTTGAAAATGCACATAAGAGTCAATGAAAACTTTGGAATATTGCTGAGAAGCAAGAGAGAACCTCCAGGAGCCTAGTGTCCTTGAGAAGACAAAAGCAGTAGTTCACACCCTGAGGCCCTTCTGTCCCCCTCAGCTAGAGCCCCACCCTGCCCACCCAGCCTCTTGCAGCTCCTGGACTGTGTCCTCTCTCACTCCACATCTCTCATCTGCACTGTGTTCTCTACAGCACAATGAGAGTCACTCTCGGAGCCCATGACTTCAAGATGCGAGAGGAGACTCAGCAGGTCATCCCTGTGGCTAAAGCCATCCCACACCCAGACTACAATCCTAAGGATGGCGCCAATGACATCATGCTCTTAAAGGTGAGAACTGCCCCCACAGCTCTGTTCTCTGCATGCTGCAGGGATTGCCCCTCCCCTCCTCCTCTCCTTCCCTCCCTGCCATCCTGGCTTTCAAAGGGTCCCAAGCCAGCAGGCTCCTGGCTGAGCTGCTCTCTCCTGATTCTTCCCCACAGCTGGAGAGGGAGGCCAAGAGGACTAAAGCTGTGAAGCCCCTCAACCTGCCCAGGCGTAATGTCCAAGTGAAGCCAGGGGACGTGTGCTATGTGGCTGGTTGGGGAAAGATGGACCCAAAGGGTGACTATTCAAACACACTTCAAGAGGTAGAGCTGATAGTCCAGAAGGATCAGGAGTGTGAGTCCCGCTTTCAAGGCTTTTACAACAAAGCCATTGGGATCTGTGTGGGGGACCCAAAGGTCAATCGTGCTTTCTTTAAGGTAAGTTGGATTGTTCTCATCTCTTGGCTTCATGGGAAGGGAAAAGCAATCTGGGACCTAGAGACCAAGTATCAGGGACTCCTTTGCCCACTGACTGTGACCTTTCTCAAACAGTAGGAAGGAACTAGTAACTAGTCAGGTCCTCAGAGCTGACAAGGAGGCAGCCAGTACAGAGGACCTGCACAGTCCTCCTGTTACCCAGGCCCCGGCTTTAGTAAGCTGTACTCTTTGCGTGTGTTGTTACCACAAGTAGGGGTCTCCTCAGAGCAGGCACCCACATCTTTCAATGGTCTGGTCTGCCATGCTCACATCAGGCTCACTTACCTGTCCCCATGTTCTTAAAAAATAGCCTAGAGCTGAGGGTCCCACACTCCTTCATAGGGAGTGGATCACAGACCTGCAGAAAGGGCAGAGGCTGGGCTCAAAAGGGAGGTGAAGCAGTAACCCTGTCCACAATCAGAATGGGAAGCCCAGGGGCCAGAGGCCTGCCCTCCAATCTTCCACAAGCTGAGCACACAAGTCATACTCCTCAGAGAGGAGCCTTGACATGAGAGGGAGGCTGGGACTAGGGTGAGCAACAGCTCAGTCCCCTGTGACCCTTCTCCATTCACAGGGTGATGATGGAGGACCTCTCGTGTGTAAAAAAGCAGCTGCAGGCATTGCCTCCTTTGGTGGTCCTGATGGGTCTGCACCAATGGTCTTCACCAGAGTGTCAAGTTTCCTATCCTGGATAAAGAAAACAATGAAACGCTAACTACGGAGCAAACCAGACCCCTTCCCGTAGTCTTCCCTACAGCTGAGTCCAGGATTGTCCTTGGACAGAAGCCAGCAACTCAATAAAGGTGTCTTTGCAGAATCATAAGACTGGTTTTCTGTTCATTCACATGGACCAACTCTGTGCTAGGCAGGCCAATGGCACACTTAATTTCTCTGCTCACCCCAACACCATACCCTCCCAAAGCTCAGGCACGGCCATTGCCCGGCTCCTTTTTGCTTGTCCCACTGTACAGTGTTTGCCCTCTGACAGGCCCAATGCTGAGTTTGGGTGTCTCTTATCTTGGAGCTCAGGGTGAATTGTTTTCCTCCTGTCATGTGGAAGTAAGGAGAGGCAAAGCACCATTGGTCCTGGAGATGTGGAGACAGAGCTCAGGTCACTATGGATGGACCTTCCTGGGCAGGGTATCTCTGTCCCACAGCTTCACCATTAAAGTGACAACAATTTCAGTATCCCCTCTTGCTCATTTAGAGTTTGTTTTCCTATCTTCCTCTGGGCACAGGGTCAAGCTTTTTCTAGTCTCCTAACTTTACCCTGCTCTCTTCATGCTGGCTCTGATGAGTCTGTCAACAGACTGTGTCTGTTACTTTTTAAATGAATACAATGAGGCTGTCTCGATTGTATTATTCTGTAGGAACTGCCCTATATCCTAGGTGGAAGAGGCTTTTCTGAATAGTTTCCCAGGAGAAGCTAATTTCTGAAAGTCATTTGTAAGTCTCGTATATGTCAGTGTTGATTGATGAAAAAGTAGAGATTTCTAGCTATTTACCCTTCCGGATGTCAAAGACGGACATAGGCCAGGTGAGCAGCCGCGAGTCTTAACCTGGAGGCCAGCAGTGACTAAGATGAACAGGCTCAGAGGGGCTCAGGCTGCTGAGTGATCCTGCTGCTATGGATGCTGGGCTCACAGGAAGAACTGAGCTGACTGGGAAGAGCTTCCCTAGGCCTAGGCATATGGGAGGTGGGGTCCAGGGTTCTGGAGAGAGACAATGAGAGCCCACACATCCATGGACCCACCTTGATGCCAAACCACCTGTAGCCTGTACCTTGAGAGACCCCTCCCTGCCAGGTTGTGATTTAGCCTGGCACCACAGGGCTGGGGCACTAATGAAAGGAACCACACTTGGCTTGGGTTGTAGAGAAATAAGAGGTAGGAATGTCCTCCGATCTGCATGATCTGTAAATGCCTTAAACACAGACTGCTTCAGATTCCTCTGCTCTATTGAAGTATCTCTCAGTCCTCACCATTTGCATAGAGCTCACTCTGCTCCTCTAACATCTGTACTGATGTTCTACACCTGGGAAAGGAAAGGCTGTTACTTCCCAAAACCCAACTTTTCTGCTCCCCCAGGCCATTGCAGTCCAGGAAGCCAGAAGTACTGTAAGACACCACTGAAGGATACAGACACAGACCAGAAGCAATAACACATGGTCTTCTGGTTTGTGCGGGGGAATACATGCTGGTACACCTCCATTGTCCTGTATAATGTCATACTTCTGCCAGCACCATTTTCTGGGGACTTAGAGAATATGGAGTTAACATTCTGTATTTGTGTCCCATGCCACCTTCCTGTGGTGTTTTTAGTAAGGATATTCCTGCTTTCCCCTTCCCTGCTAGGCTCATGTATTTGAGCACCTGGTTCCCAGTACAAGATGCTGTTTGGGGATGTTAGGAAATATGGCCTTGATGAAAGAAGTTGATTTCTGGGGCAGGTGTTGACTCACACCATTCCCAATTCCCTCCCTCCCTCCCTCCCTCCCTTCCTCCCTCCCTCCGTCCCTCCCCCCATCCCTCCCTCCCTTCCTCGCTACTTACCCATCCTTCTCTCCTTCTCTCTCTG
This sequence comes from Arvicola amphibius, assembly GCF_903992535.2. Taxonomy (NCBI): domain Eukaryota; kingdom Metazoa; phylum Chordata; class Mammalia; order Rodentia; family Cricetidae; genus Arvicola; species Arvicola amphibius. The sequence goes on from NC_052059.1 coordinate 57,746,356, forward strand.
TCATGCCCATGTTTGTGTAAAACTTAGTAAATGATATCATTCCTTATCATCCTGCTTCTGCTGCCATGCCTTCCACTGATGCCTCACCTGGATCCCTATGTCTTAGTCTTTCTCCTAGAAGCTGCCGTGGTCATGTTGCTTTGTCAGAGTAATAGTAAAGTAACTAATACACATGCTTTTCAGCAACATACATATTTTTACCTCGACAGAAATGCAGGGATGGATTCATATGCCATATTTCTCAGGAGTATTTGGCCTGAAGCATTGTAGGAGAGCTCACACATAACACAGTTCCAACTGAGTGACAACTGTCAGCAGGATCAGGCTGCTACTCTACATCATGTAGTTTGTCCTTTAAGTCAGGAATGACATTTTCCCTACAGCTACAATCCATGGATTCCACATTACAGAAATGTGCAGCCAACTCCCCTCTTAGAAATGATCAGACTCAAATGTTCTGACTTCTGAGTGAGGGATGGTGATGCTCACCTGTAATTCCAGCCCTCCATGGGCTGAAGTAGGAGGACTGATCTTTCAAACTCAGTCTCAGCCGCAAAGTAAGATCCTCCTGTCCAGAGAATGAGCTTGTCTGTATAGAACCTTGAGTTTGGATTGCACAGAAGTCTTAATTCCTGAGAAATGAGTCTACCATAAGTAATGAGTTAAGTTATAGCTAGGTCATCAATTCTGATGGCCAAGGGAAAGGAAACTCTCTGAATTGTCTCTCAGAGTTTGATGACTTCTAAAACAGTCCATGATATATCTCTGTAGCACGATAAAGGAAAGGCCACTAAGACACCTTAACTATCAAGTTTAGAGTCACTGTAGGAGAGAGAGAATCCTTGTAGCTTAGACAAGGTCTAAGTTCCAAGGCTAACTACTCCTGAGAAATATGGCAAATGAATTCATTCCTGCATTTCTCCCAAGGTAAAATATGTATGTTTGAGGTCAGAGTTCCATGAAAAGCTTTCCAGAGATCATTAAATCACCCTCTCCACAACAATTCCCCAGCCCATTTCATCAAAAACCCTGCCAACTTAGTGACATCCTGAGCTCACTGCAGTATGATACCAGGAAACCATGTTGTGACAACTGGCACCTTTTTATTGTAGTTTGCATGGTCTGCAAGAGTGGTAGAAAGTTTGGATTTGATCCAGGCATGTCCTGCTTCCCCTCAGTGTCCTTAGAATGTTAGTTAATGCAAGTCATCATGGATAGCTACTACAGAATTTTCATGGAATTTCACCTAAGTAGCTGATGAGTTCCCTAGTATAGGGCAAAATTTGAATAAATAGAACTCCTTTTGCCTCCCTGTGCTTCCCCCCCCAATACCAATATTTGTGTGTTTTATAAAGATAATTTCCTTATCAAATGTCAGGCTAAAAATATTTTATTAAATCACCCATTTTCAGGCTTAAAAGTGATGTTATACGTATATGATGTCAAATGATTAAATTAAGTTAGTTGACATCCTACAAACTCAATAGTTTCCATTTGTGTAGTGAGAACATACATTTATTTGATAGATGTTTGGAAATGCATGATGAATTATTAACATACTGTGCAGCAGATCTCAAAGAGTTATTCATCACCCTAATTGAAATTCTGTGCTCCGTGATCAAGACCTTCCAGTTCTAATCTGTGCAGCTCCATGAACCACTATTATCTCCACTTCTGCAGTTTCCCTTGTTTTAGATTTAGACACAGTGAGATTGTGCATTATTTTTCTACTGTCCCTATTTTGTCTTAGGATCATGTCTCAGTTTGAACTGTATCATTAAAAATGATGAATTACATCATCCTTTTATCTCTGGACAATGAGCTGGAGAGATGGTTCAGTGATTTAGAACATTTATTGCTCTAGCAGAGGATTCAGGTTCAATTCCCAGCATTTACATGATGTCTCACAACTATTCTGACTCCAGCTCCAGGGCATCCATTGTCCTATTCTGACCTCTATGGGCAACACACACATGAATACACGCACACATACACATGCAGACACTGGGAACACATACACATATACCACACACATGCACACACATACATTCAAAGACACGGTTAGACACACACACATATAACACACACAGGTGCAGAAACACACACAGAAATGCACACACACACACACACACACACACACACACGATGCACATACAAACATCCCTACACATAAAATTAAATAAAATTTCAAAATTTAATGTCTGGATAGCGCTCTGTCTTATATATGTGACACATTGTTACTATTCACCCATTCATTAATTTGGTATGGTAATTACTTACCATACTGCTACAGTTGGTATGAGAATGCAGATACTCTACAATATACTGATTTTAAATTCTTTAGCTATTTACCCAGAAGTGGGATTACTAGGTCACTTGCACATACTCAAACATGAACTGAAACACAGACACATATGCATAATCAAAATTCAAAAATATTTTTAATAAATATCTTCTAGATATGGCAAGGAAAATACACCAGTGAAATCTCAACAATATGATTGTTTAAACAAGACCTGAACAATGACAACACCAGTTGACCTTCCAAAGTGGTTGGGGAAACAGCAGGGGCCCCATCCCAAGATGAAGAACAACAAACTATAAAGTGCTGAGAGAGGGAGAAATAGTCTTCCTCAAAGATGAGTCCCCTTTATTAAGGGTCATCCAATCCTAAGTGTTCAGATATGAAAGAAATATGCTTTCAGGCAATAGTAAACTGAATCTGCAGGATGAATTTATATATATATTTATATATATTTAGAGGGTTTTGGGAGGATGAGAGAGAGAAAGAGAGAGAGAGAGAGAGAGAGAGAGAGAGAGAGAGAGAGAGGATGGAAGAGGAGGGGAGAGAAGAGAGGGCTAAGATGAGTTTGCCTCAGCAGGAAGAGAAAGATTGGGAAGTGGTGGAGCTTGTCTCTTAAAGGGACAGGGTACAGTCTGGGTTCATCCTGCCAGGTGACAGGGAAGGCCAGCATAATCCTAACATTCTCATCTTTCTCTTATCATTAAAAGGTGTGGAAGTTAAAGGGGATATCAGGTGGGATAGAAATAGGGGTGCCGGGCTCTCAAGACTGCTTGTTGCTGATTCGTGGGTGTCAAAATCTTGTAGGACCTGAAAAGGCTGGGATGCTGGCCGTGTCCTGTGGTATCGGATTGCTTCACTGCTGTCCAGGCTCTATGGAACTGTCCAGTGTCTCTTGGATCTGGCCAGGTGTTGGCAAAGCAGAGGACAAGATTAAGTTTAGGAAGAAAAAAATTTTTCTCTAGGTTCTAGTGACTGAGGGGGAGGGTGTCAGGAAAAGGTCGGAAGACTTGGGCTCGTAGGGCCTGGTAATTGAGGGAGGGGTACATCTGATCTGTTTAAGGTGAATCCTCCAGGTCGGTTCCCTGAAACTTACAAGAGTTCTTTGAGTTTGTGAAAGTATAAGTTTTAGACACACACTTTGTATAAATGGCAGTGTATTTATGCCAGAAATGATTGTGACAAATGTTTTTGCACAGTGAAAAGTATCTTTTAGATAGAAAATGACCAAAGAGAATTTAAAATCTTGACCTTGCAGTATAGTAGTGATAGTACAATGCCAAAGATAGATGAATACCTTATCAGAATTTTATTAATGTTAAGACTATGAACAGCAGCATAATGAGTGAGAAATATGATAACTTTATTTGTACACACTTCCTTGTACCCTGAAACATCATTTTAATCCTCAGCTTTTTTTGTTGTTTTGTATTTCTTTTTTTGAGATGGGGTTTCTCTGTAGCTTTGGAGCCTCTCCTAGAAATAGCTCTTGTAGACTAGGCTGGCCTCAAACTCACAGAGATCCACCTGCCTCTGCCTCCCAAGTGCTTGGATTAAAGGCATGTGCCACTACAGCCCGGCATATCCTCAGACCTTTATACCAACCTTAATAACTTGCTTTTGCATACCTTAAAACACTTTCTGACACCAGAAAACTATTTTAGAACCCGATACCTTGAGCTTTACATCTTTTTTTGTTTTTTCTTTTTAAAAAAATTATTAGCTTTTTTTTTTTTAAAAAATACCGATCCAAGTTCCCACTCCCTCCTCTCCTCCCATTTCCTCCATACACCCTCCCACGCCTCCCCCATCTAATCCTCAGAGAGGGTAAGACACACTGCCTTGTGGAAGGCCCAAGGCCCTCCCTACTATATCTAGGCTGAGTAAGGTATACATCCAAAGAGAATAGAATCCCCAAAAGCCAGTACATGCAGTAGGGATAAATCTTGGTGCCACCACCAGTGGCCCCTCAGTCTTCCCCAGCCATGCAACTGTCAACCCCATTCAGAGTGACTAGTTTGGTCCTATGCTTGTTCCTTCCCAGTCTGGCTGGAGTTGTTGAGCTCCCATTAGCTCAGACAAACTGTTTCAGTGGGTGAACCCATCATGGTCTTGACCTCCTTGCGCATATTCTCATTTCTTCCACTCTTCACCTGGACTTTGGGATCTCAGTCCAGTGTTCCAATGCGGGTCTCTGTCCGTGCCTCCATCAGTTGCTGGATGAAGGCTCTATGGTGATATTTAAGATAATCATCATCCTGACTATAGAGTAAGTCAAGATAGGTGAAAGACCCCAATCTTAGTCTCCATCTTAAGATGTTTTTGTGATCAACTAGGGAAAAACAGGATACCTATGAGTAGCAAAAGCAGCCTTGAGATCAGCTGCACCTGCCAAGGGGCAAAACAGGATATCTGTGTGCGGCAGGAGCAGTTTTGAGAAAAACACCCAGTCCTTTGTGTATCAAAGCTCAGGAGGCAGAAACTGGCTGAAAACTGGCTTAGTTTAGACTTGTTTTTGTTCTTAAGGTTCTGACAACTTGGTAACTGCACAATCTATACAGTTATAAGATATGCTGAACCAGAGAATACTGACAATTTACTGTACAATAAGCCTTACCAGTTAGTGCTGTGGACCATTTCTACCAAAAGGAAATGGACTTGTTTTCATCCTGTTAGACTTGTTTTCGTCCTGTTAGACTTGTTTTTATCCTGTTAGACTTGTTTTTGTCCTGTTAGACTTGTTTTTATCCTGTTAGACTGTTAGACTTGTTTTCATCCTGATGTTGATCCCCCCATATGTTAATTTGAGTTGACCAATGATATTGCTGTTGCTATGGTTCCCTGTTAGGTAACCCTGAGACCCTATAAATGCTTGCTGGAAAAATACCAAGGGGGCTCAGTCTCACTGGAGTATTGAGTTCCCCGTTGGTGCCTTCGACATTAAAGAAGCCTCTTGCTGTTTGAATCCATTGGCGTGGCTTATTGAGTCTGGGAGATCCTCCCCTGAACCCTAGAAATTAGGGTCTTTCAATTGGGTCCCCTCTCCTCTATTGCCCAGGGTCCTAAGTGGGGTCATCCTTTTGGATTCCTGGGAATTTCTCTAGAGTCAGGTTTCTGCTAACCCTATAATAGCTCCCTCGGTCAAGATATCTCTCTCCTTTCTCTCATCTCTGTCCTTCCTCCATCTCGACTATCCCATTTCCTCAAGTTCTCTTCTCCCCACCCCCTCTCCCCTCCTCTTTTCCTCCTACACTCCCCTCTCCCCTAACTCCCATGCTCCAAACCCTGCCAGTCAATTCTGTCCATTTCCAATTTCCAGGTGGATCTATATATGTTTTTCTTAGCTTCTCTAGGATCATGAACTATATATAGGCTCAATGTCCTTTGTTTATAGTTAGTATCCACTTATGAGTTAGTACATACCATATTCATCTTTTTGGGTCTGGGTTACCTCATTTAGGATAGTGTTTTCTAATTCCATCTATTTGGATGCAAAATTCAAGGTGTCATTGTTTTTTACAACTGAGTAGTACTCTAATGTGTAAATGTGCCACATTTTCTTCATCCATTCTCCAGTTGAGGGGCATTTAGGTTGTTTTCAGGTTCTGGCTATTACAAATAATGCTGCTATAAACATAGTTGAACAAATACTTTTGTAGTATGATTGAGCATCTTTTGAGTATATGCCCAAGAGTGGTATTGATGAATCCTGAGGTAAGTTAATTCCCAATTTTCTGAGAAACTGCCATACTGATTTTCAAAGTGGTTGTACAAGTTTGCATTCCCACCTGCAATGGATGAGTGTCCCCCTTACTGCAATCCTCTCCAGCATAAGCTATCATTGTTTGAGCTTTGCATCTTAAAATACCTATTATTTAAACATTGTAGGAAGTTATGCTGAAATCTGTTTTGTGAAGTTGTCCCTTTTAAATAGGCAAACCTCCAAGCCATCAAACTGCATCAGAGTTCTTGAGAAGGATGAAATTTTACCTGAGTTATTGCTTTAAAAATGACAGAGAACTTACTTGATTGGCTACCTAGACAGCCACTCCCCAGGGTCCTCCATGGTTGTTGAGGGCCAGGGCTTCAGGGTAACATTTGCCTTCTGCTGTCAGTGAGGGGCCTGCTGGGCTTCAGAAGATCCTGCAGAGGGAAGCATATATCTTAATTAAGGGAGCCATCTGAGGGTTGTCAAGAGACTTGACTCTAGAGGGGTTCCCGGGTTTCCAGGGAGATGCCCCCAGCTAGTTCCTTGGGCAACTGAGGAGAGGGAGCCTGAAAAGGCCAGTTCCTATAGCCATACTGATGAATTTCTTGCATATCACCATAGAACCTCCACCTGGCGATAGATGAAGAAAATGACAGAGCCCCACATTGGAGCACTGGACTGAGTGCCCAAGGTCCTGATGAGGAGCAGAAGGAGGGAGAACATGAGAAAGAAAGTCAGGACCGTGAGGGGTGCGTTCACCCATGGAGACGGTGGGACAGAACTAATGGGAGATCACCAACTCCAGTTGGAATGGGACTGATGGAACATGCGACCAAACCAGACTCTCTGAATGTGGCCGACGGTGGGGGCTGACTGAGAAGCCAAGGACAATGGTGCTGGGCTTTGATTCTTCTGCATGGACGGGCTCTGTGGGAGCCTTCTCAGCTTGGTCGATCACCTTCCTGTACCTGGGGGGAGTTGGGAGGACCTTGGTCTTAACATAGAGTAGGGAACCCTGATGGCTCCTTGGCCTGGAGAGGGAGGGAAGGGAGGTATGGGTGAAGGGGAGGGGAGAGGAGGGAAGGGAGGGGAGGAGATGGAAAATTTTAAATATAAAAAAATAAACCATAAAACCAAAAACGGAATAAATAAATAAATAAAAATTCAAATTGAAAAAAAAAAGAAGATCCTGCAGTTTAGGAGTTCGTAGGAAGACCAGCCTACTGTGCCCTGGGTAACCAGACAGTCGATTCCATTGTCTTGTTGTCCACTGTCTGGAGGTCTTCAGCAGTTTAGATGAAAGGCAGTTTTTCCTCAGTGGTTAGCGCTTTCACTTGATGAAATGAGTTATGGATGGATGTTCTTCTGTGCTCATTTATCTTCTTTGGAGGAAATGGGGTTGCTGCCAGAAGCCAGCCTGGCTTTCTGTTCCCAAACCCCTTTTAATAATTAAACATTTAAATGCCATATTCCCCAGATCTCTGAGTATTTGAGGGCTGTCTATAGGATTTATATGAGTAGACAATCTTTGCCTTTAGTTACTTATCTTAAGTACACAGGTAGCTAGTTAAGGCTTTACTCTTGTAATTAATTGTATCAGTACCCAGTACCCACCCACAATTAAAGAACTTGATCATGTATAAGATGACTCTTGATCATGTATAATATAAGATGACTCTTAACTTGTATTCCTCAACAGTCTACAGTAGGTTGGCAACTTCCATAAGATTAGGACTTTACCTTACATTCCTGTTGGGTTTAGCCTTACAAATAATGATTTTGAATTGGAGCTCCTTTAGTGTCAAAATTAAAGCTCTTAATGAGCTCAGGAAAGAAATCAAGATAGCCATTCTGTGGGTATCAAACATATGTTGTTACTTATCTAAATTCTCTAGAAGCTTGGTGTTGAACTTTTGGCAAAGACATAAATATTTCACTTTTGTTAATCTGAAATAGATCTTTGTAATCTTAAATTTTTATCGTTATATAGAATATATTTTAAAACAGAGTGAATCACATATAGAGTATGTTGTAACAGATTTAACCATATATTTATCATTTGGAAGTACATACCGAATTAAAATATTTGAGATTTATTGCTTCCTTAATCTAGAAGGAGAGGCAATGAACAGAGCTCATTAGGATTTCTTAAAGCATATTTTAGGGGCCTGAAGAGATGGCTCAGAGGTTAAGAGCACTTGCTGCTCTTCCAGAGATCCTGAGTTCAATTCCCAGCAACCATGTGGTATCTCATAACTATCTTTAATGAGAACTGGTGCCCTCTTCTGGCATGCAAGCAGAACATTATATACATAATAAATAAATCTTAGAATAATTTTTCAATAGTAAAGTACATGTACAAATATACACAGTTGAATTCATGTTGCATACACATATACACACATACAGAATTAAAGGTAGCTTATATTCATACATAACATTAAATCAAAAGTCACATGCATGCACACACACATATATTAAACAGGAGTTAAAAGCAGATCCTCTTCTGGGTTCTACCAAAAGCATGCCACTGCGCAAAACACACCAGATGTAACAGAGTCAGTATGAGGAATTTAGAGACAAAAAATGTAACTAAAAGGCAAGAGGAGGTAGAGCACCTTCAGTAAAGATGGCAACTAGGTTACCTGACCTGCCCTTAGTCAAGATGGCGGTGGTCACCAATAGCAAAGGTAGCGGCGAGGTCATCTGACCTGGCCTCTTTGCTCTTAGTCAAGATGGCGGTGGTCATGTGGTGCAAGTCTCAGAGAAGCCACATGTTTTTTAGAGCAGCCCAGCAAATTTTAAACAGGTTCAAATAACAAGAGAGACATACAGGACATGGAGAACATTCATTGAAAACAGAATCACATCTGTGTGTCCTCACCATTCACACATTCTTTCATACATGAAGTAGACAGGAAAATTCCCCAGCACTGCTAACCCACAGTAGGGTGAGAAGAGGGACCATCAGAGACAGGGCTCCCTGAACATTGGGGATAGGACAGGTAGAAGAGAGATAGATCCGCCCCAGATTGGGCTTCACTGTGGTGGAAGGCGGCAGGGGTGCCGGTGGGACAGAGTTTAGCAGGGTGGATTACACACTGGGAATGAAAGGCAGACAGACAAACAGAAGGGACAAAGATCAGAGGCCTCACTTTCAACTATGAATCACGGGCAGAATGTTATGAGAAGTGGGAGTGGCACAGTTTCCATGAGTGAGGAAGGGACCATCCTTTAGACTCCCGTGTCCCAGAAACTGACAAGGGAAGACCAGACATGAACAGCACGGGCTGCCCGTGCAGTCCCTCAAGCACAAAGGCAGGGGCCAGGGGCTCTGAGTCCCTGGGACTTTAGGTGCCCAGTAGTGGGTCTTTTGGAGCAAAGCCAGAAGGCGAGGGCCCCTCAGGGCCAAATGAATCCTTACTCATGAAAGCAGTGAGCCTGAACCTGAACTAAAGTGAGCTCCTGGTTTCTTCCCTGCCACAAGGGAAGAATGCAAGCCTAGGAGCATGGCTAGGGACACTGCCATTTGCTGCACTCTGTGTGAAATGGAGACCAGTCAAACTGCTAACTCAGACCCACGTCCGCAGATAGGAAAGGGGGTCCTGTCTGTCACATGATGAATTAACCCCATAGAAGAAAACTTCTAACCTATAGAAGGACATGCCTGTTAAAGTACAAGAAGTTTACAGAACACCAAACAGACTGGACCAGGAAAAATTTCCCCTTGCCACATAGTAATTAAAACACTAAAGATATAGAATAAAGAAAGAATATTAAGATTTGCAAAGGAAAAAGGACAAGTAACACATAAAGGCAGACCTATCAGAATCACACCTGGATTCTCAATGGAAACAATGAAAGCCAGAAGGTCCTGAATGGATGTTCTGCAGACACTAAGAGACCACGGATGCCAGTCCAGACTACTATACCCTGCAAAGCTTTCAATCACCATAGAAGCAGAAAACAAGATATTCCATGACAAAACCAGATTTAAACAATACTTATCCACAAATCCAGCCCTATCAAAATTCTAGAAGGAAAACTCCAACCCAAGGAAATTAGCTACACCCACAAAACATAGGCAATAGATAATCCCACAACAGCAAAACCCAAAGAAGGGAAACACACATACAATACCACGACCAACACAAAACAGAAAATAACAGGAACTGATAATCATTGATCATTAATATCTTTTAATATTAATGGTCTCAATTTGCCTATAAAAAGACACAAGCTAACTGAAATATGAAAAGAGCATTCATTCTTCTGCTGCATACAAGAAATACATCTCAACTTCAAAGACAGACATTACCTCAGATAAAAGTTTGGGAAAAGACTTTTTTTCAATCGAATGGACCTAAGGAACAAGATGGAGTAGCTATCCTAATAGCTAACAAAATAGATTTCAAATTTAAATTAATCAAAAGAGATGAAGAAGGACATTTCATATTCATCATAGGAAAGATTCATCAAGATAAAGTTTCAATTCTGAACTTCTATGCCCCCAAACACGGGCACCCTCATTTGTAAAAGAAACATTACTAAAGCTTAAATCATACATGAATTTAACAGATATCTATAGAACATTCTACCCAAACACAGAAGAATATACCTTTTTCTCAGCACCTCTAGTGATGCAACAGACTCCCCATGGAAGGCCTCACCCTCTGGGATGACTGGGTAGGAGGTGTGTTGGGGGGATGGTAGAGGAGTGGGAGGAGGGGAGGGAGAAGGAACTGGGATTGGTATGTAAAATAAAAGAGATTGTTTTTTTTAAAAAAGAATAAAAAATAAAAAAATATTGAGTACTATAGACTTTAGATGTAGTAAATTTTGGTTTGTGTTTTTGTTTATTTATAAGGTTTTATTTTAATAATGTTTCTGGGTAGGAAAGTGGGTGGATCTGGATGGAGATTGAGGGAGTCAACCATGCTCAGAATATATTGTATAAAAAATAATATTTTTCAGTTAAATATTTTTAAAAAGGAAAGAAGTAAAGAAAAGAAGTCACTCAATTAGTATAGACCAGCTCAGAGTGTTTTGGTGATCTGAGGGCTGCATGTCATCCAGAATTGGTATCCATACAGCCCAACATAAAATCATAAGCTTCCTGAGAACATTATGAGATGTGTGTGTGTGTGTGTGTGATTGTTTTAGTAACTATATTGTGACTCTTCAGCACGAAGTTTGTAGATGACAACATGTTCCTGTATCTTGTAAAGTGAACCTATGTGTGCTCTTGCTATTGACACGCATGGCTTTAGTTTGATGGTAGAATGAGACTTTAGCTGTTTCATCTTGCAACTGCAAATGGTCAAATTGACACTATAAAATTTGCATGTATGTGCTCCTAGTGCCGTAATAAATGAAATGCAGAAATTATCAATAATGTTTTATTCTACTGTTGCAGACAATGGGTGTTTAATGCTATTTAGAAAACCAGCAAGCATTCTTCTTCTTCATCAAGAGCACACACACACCATCACCCAGCTTCCATTCTTACACTCAGCTGTCACTTTGCACTGCATCTGCAGCTGAGATGTTGCCATATCAAACCTTGCTTTCTATTTTCTTGTTAATTTTCATAATAAAAGTAAATATAGTTCCTTATCAATTATTATTTATAATCACAGCATGACTTCTATAACATCCTATAAGAAAACAGAACTCAAAACAGAGAGAAGCTGGCGATGGTGGCATACACCTTTAATCCCAATACTGAAGAACAGAGACAGGAGGATCTCTTATTTCAAGCCCAGCATGGTCTACACAGCAAATTCCAGGACAGCCAGGACTACACAGATATCCTGTCTCAACAACAACAAAAAAAGAGAAGGAAACCCGAGAGGAACCCATAAAATTAAGAGAATGCAATCACCGCACTAGACTTATATTTAATGATATGTCCTTGCAGAGGTTATCAAGAAAATTTATGCACAAAGAAGAAGGTTTCAGTGGGGACCAGAGGGGGATAAGACAGGACAACTGTGGGTAAAAATAACCAAAGTACATCGACTACATGCATGAAGTTGCCAAAGAACAAAAAGTGGGTTTAAAAGGAAGTTTAGTTTAACAGATAAACCTTGCTAGCATTAATTATAAAGTTACACTTGATTCTGTCAAATCTTGTTAGTTTATTTCTTACAAGAAACCTGATATTATTTTGAAAATCTATAGTTTGAAAACTTTTTAAATGTTACTATTTTTGTTGGCTGGGAAATATTTCTCAATAAAATAAATGCAAATAAGAAAAAAAAAGGAAATTTAGTGCGAAAACATTAAATCATCATCAGGACAGAATTTCAAAAGGGACAAAGGATAAAATCATCTCCAAATGCCAGGAATTCCTAAAAAGTGTTCATGCTAACTATGGTGACATCATTTGCATTTCATAAGTTAGATGGTCAAACTAAGGATATCACCAAAATATTATCAAGCTACTTCCTATGTTATCAAAAATATTTGTGCCACAGCTTGAGAATGAAAACTGTCTTACAGAGGGAAGCTTTTAGTTGATTTGACTGCTCACTTCATCTTTAAGGGATAGCCAACCTGTCAACACTATATTTCAAACCGTAAGTATTCCTGGTGGAGGTGGAATTAAGGAAAACTCAAAGAAAGGCAAAGAAATGTCTGCATTTCAACACGGAAGAATACAGTTTTGTGACAGCAATGCAGCCTCGCTATTACATTTGACAAGAGAATTGAAAACAGATCTCAAGATTTTCAAAAATAATGTCACTATTTTGATAAATTACCAAGTTCATTTTACTCAGCATGTATGTTACGTGCTGATTTTCAGATGGAATGCCTAGAACTGCAATCTTCTATTCAACCTGAGAATATTTTTGCTCATGTCTCTTCGCAGACTTTCCAGGGCATTTATAGGTCCTTCTCAGAGACCAGCGCTCACACTTCACAACCACACTTTGTATTCACACTGGCACTTTCCCCCAGCACCTACATGTGTAAGCAACTACTTTTAAGAACCGAATACACAGGATTGGACAGATGCCTGTAAGTCTTAACAGATCACACTTCTCTTGCAGAGGACCCAAGTTCAATTCTGAGCACCCATGTTGAGTGTCTCATAACTACTTGTAACCTCAGCTCCTCTGGCCTCCAAGGGCGTGTGTACTCACATGTACATGCCCAAATCCAAGCACAGACACGAACGCAGACACATACATATAATCAAGGGGTAAAAATCTTTTAGATAAATGTTTCTAGATATGACAAGGGACCTATACCCATGAAATCTCATCAATATGACTGCTTAAACAAGACCTGAACAATGACAACACCGGTAGGTCTTCTGCAGTGTTTGGGGAAAAAGCAAGGGCCCATCCGAAGATGAAGAGCAACAGGCAAGTATAAAGTGCTAAGAGAGAAAGAAATAATCTTCCCTAAAGATGAGTCCCCTTAATGGTTTTCCAATCCTGAGTGGTCAGACCTAAAAGAAATACATGTTCAAGCAATAATAAACCAACCCTGAAGACTGGATTTATTTTTATCTCTTTTTTTTTTTTGTGTGTGTGTGTGTGTGTGTGTGTGTGTGAGAGAGAGAGAGAGAGAGAGAGAGAGAGAGAGAGAGAGAGAGAGAATGATAATTAAAGAATAAGAGGCCACAATCTGAAGGGGATGGAGAAACCTGGGAGGAGTTAGAGGGATAATGAAGGGGATGTTATAATTCAATTTTAATTTTCTTTTAATTTAAAATGTTAAACACACTCATTGTAAAATTAGAACTAAAATATCTCAGTCTGACCTTAGAAATTCACCTGAGTTCAGAGCTATGCCCGACAAGCTGGGGAGTGAAGCATTCCTTGCTCAAAAGCAATGTCAAATATCCCACAAAATTCATGTTGTCCTCCTTTGCTTTTATGATAAAACCATACCAATATAAATTATACTATTTATATGTGTTCAATTTCTTTATTAGATATTACAAACATGGAACCTGCTCCATAGTTTTGAAAGATTATATTAATGGGCACTGTATAATTAGGATTATTTTATTCTCTAGAATTTTGTTGCTTACCTGTATGTGCAGATATTGTGTCACTTATATATGGTCCCTTTCCAGGGGGAAGCACCTTCTTTCATTACAGCTTGCATTAGTAATGCATAGCTCAAAACAGTTACCCATTCTCTATGGCCCAGAAAACACAAAAGGCTACATACCCATAGACCAGATCATTAATTTTGATCCAATTAATATTAGGACTGCAGTTCACAACTAGGACAAGAAAACCTCTCTTGGTCATAAAGTAGGAAAGAAGGAAATTCAAAAATAAAACATAAAGCTGTGGTGGTAAAGCAGGACCTGACATGCTCTGGGTTATCTAGATGTGCATAGACACACACATGCACAGACACACGCATGCACACACACGCACACACACCTGTTCCTAGGGCAAGGCTAGTCTGTCTCTCCCCCCCAGAGTTGTTTCACACAGCTTCCACCTGTTCTCTTAGCTCAGATCCTCAGCTCGCTCCAGTCAATATCAGCCTTTTCAAGGGCTGCCTCCCTGTCGGTCTCACTTCTGGATCCAGCCCACTAAATAATCACTCAAGATCTTACCAAGGCCCCTTGGATCTACAGAAAATCCTAGGCACTGCTTCAGAAAACATCACTGCAGTCCTCAGCAGGGAAGCCAGGGCTCATCTAATCTCCCTGACCTTTAAATTCAATCCTGAAGCTCTTGCTTTGAGGTAAGTGCCAATAAACAGGTAACAAATACATGTCAATGTGATTCGTTATTATATTTTAACTATGCATGACAGCAAGATGTGATCAATGGCCACAGGGTAAATACTTGCTTTTGAGATTTCTCTGTGACATCCTAGCAGTTTAGGAAAGTCAGAGTGAGTAAAGATTAATTCATCAGACTGTTCCAACAGATGGTTCCACAGTATGATGAGAACTCCCAGAGGTTACTAAGATGTACTGAAACTCTTCCTCGCCAAGCATGGCTCTGCATAACTCTCACTAAATACCGTATAACTTTATCTGTGTATTTGTAGTTCTATAACTGTTTCATGGTAAACTGGTTATCTGTATTATTTAAAATGGAAAGAAAGAAACCAAAGAAACGAAAATCGATCTTATCAGAATGCAAAAGGATGTAAGAGGTAAGAAAGGCCACACTTTTGTCTCAGGGCAGGCACAGTGGACTTCCTGGGGTCTCAGGCCCTCCTCAACCACAACCTTACCACCCTCTTTTCCTGGTCTTTATCCAGGAATAGCTCATAGGATGTCAATGTGGTGACCATGTCGTTTTTACCCAAACCAGACAATGTCCTGAGCTAATAAAGCCAATCAGAGCAGAGATGCACAGGCTTAAAAGGCTTGTGAGGTCACTGAGCACTCACCTCCTTTGTCCTTCAAGGGCTGTGTCCACTCTGCCCTCCTCCAACCCGAGAGCCTTCCTGGGAATATGGCAGCAGTCCTGATTTTCCTGACCTTTCTTCTGCCGCTTGGAGCTGGTGCAGGTGAGTGAACACCCCGATTCTAGAGGTACCATCCCATAATACCTCTGTGGAGTCTCTGCCCAGCTCTAGTCAGGAACTTCCTGCTCTGAACCAGAAGCTTTCTGAACTTCAGGTCCCATTCCAAGCCAGACCTGGAAGCCTGTCACTGGCTAGATCCTCCACAAGGTCTGAGGAAGGGCGATGTCCTCAGAGGACATGGTGGGCACTAGCTTCTCCCTGTTCTTTGTGTCACCTGGAGAGAGGATCATACTTAGAGATGTTAAGAGAATGAAAACCTCCAAAAAGCACATCATTAACTTCTCTTAAGCCCAGACCAACGGCCCCTTTAATGACCAGCCTGCAATGGAGTAAGACCACCACCTCAAGAATATTATCATTATTTAGCAACCTCCCTACTCAATTGCTGAAGAAAGAGGCCCAGGTCAACAAATGCACCCTCCACTAAATTTGCAGTTTTGGTTGGCCTCTCCACTTCTTTCTGCATGTTCCTAGCTATTCCTGTCTTTGGCAGCACACTATTTCAATGGCCCATGGCCCTGAATCCCATGCTATCTTAGCTTCTAGCCCTACAGCCAACTAGAAGTCATTCATTCATGCAGCCAAAACTATTTATTGAGAACCCAAGATGTGCTGGGCACCAGAAGAGGAGAGTTTTTTTTTTTTAAATCCACTGGATAGGGGCTGAGTAAAAGGTGAAAACATGACACCAACCAAGACATCAGAGGGTCAGACAGACACATTAAGAAAAAAAGAGCAGTCAATTCCCTCAGGATTGCCTCAGTGTATCCTCATGATTTAGAGCTTGTCCCTTCATGCATTTGTAAAGCAGGGACAGGAAGACTAGTGCTACCCACTCCTTTTCAGAGCAGGGCCCCGAGGCTTAGGATTCAGCAAAGATTATTCTATTTGTAAGGAATTCAGTCTACAACATCTTGGGGAACTGCAGGTCCCATCGCCTTCACCCTCCTGACTTCATCTGCTGCTCTCAGACACCCCATATTCTGCCTTTTCTTTCAGAGAAGATCATCGGGGGCCATGAGGTCAAGCCCCACTCCCGTCCCTACATGGCATTTGTTAAATTTGTGGGTATTGATGGGAATAAGAGTCGCTGTGGAGGCTTCCTGGTGAAATCCAACTTCGTGCTGACAGCTGCTCACTGCAGGGGAAGGTGAGGAGAAGCAGTTGGCCCCAACAGGAGGTTCCATCATCTACTTGTGGCTGTTCCTGTGAGAGCTCACTGTAGGGCAGGGCTGTGACTATGGAAGTCTGTCATCAGGGAAACTTTGAGGTCAAAGGGTGAGAGTTCAGAGGTGGCAGCACAGTTGAGTTGAAAGCAACTACACTGGTCAGACTACAGCAGTGGCTGAGGTTGAAAGAGCACATTCAGAGTCAAAGCAAACATTGGAATATTGCTGAGAAGCAAGAGGGAGCCTCCAGACGTCTAGTGTTCTTGAGGAGCCAAAAGCAGTAGTTCACACCCTGAGGCCCTTCTGTCTCTTCAGTCCCCTCAGCTAGAGCCCCACCCTGCCCACCCAGCCTCTTGCAGCTCCTGCACTGTGTCCTCTCTCACTCCACATCTCTCACCTGCACTCTGCTCTCTGCAGCTCAATGAGAGTCACTCTTGGAGCCCACGACATCAGCATCCAGGAGGAGACCCAGCAGATCATCCCTGTGGCTAAAGCCATCCCACACCCAGACTACAATCCTATGGATAACTCCAATGACATCATGCTCTTAAAGGTGAGAAGAGCCCCCATCCTGTCCAGGGTTTGCTTCTCCTGCTCTCACTGCACTCCTTTCTTCTCTTCCATCCTGGTGTCTCAGCCCAGCTGTCAATGAGCCACACTCTTCCTTCTTCCCACAGCTGGAGAGGGAGGCCAAGAGGACTAAAGCTGTGAAGCCCCTCCACCTGCCCAGGCGTAAGGTCTGTGTGAAGCCAGGGGACGTGTGCTATGTGGCTGGTTGGGGAAAGATGGACCCAAAGGGTGACTATTCAAACACACTTCAAGAGGTAGAGCTGACAGTCCAGAAGGATCAGGAGTGTGAGTCCTGCTTTCCACGTTTTTACACTAAAGCCATTGAGATCTGTGTGGGGGATCCAAAGATCAAGCGTGCTTCCTTTAAGGTAAGTTGTATTGTCCTTCTCTTGGGGCTCCATGGGAGGGGAAAAGCAATCTAGGACCTAGAGACCAAGCATTAGGGACTCCTTTTCCCTCTGACTGTGATATTTCTCCCTGGAAACAGCAGGAAGCAGTAACTAGCTAGGGCATCAGAGCTGACAAGCAACCACTGTGAAGTCAGCTTGTTGCAAGGTTTTATGTGGATTTAGTTCACCGGCATTGGTGCCAGTTGTTGCAAGGAGAGGGCTGTTTGTTTGTCCCAGCTGCCCAGAAACAAAATAATCACACAGAAACTATATTAATTAAATCACTGCTTGGCCTATTAGCTCTAACTTCTTATTGGTTAACTCTTATATCTTAATTTTAACCCATTTGTATTAATCTGTATATAGTCATGTGGCAGTGGCTTAACGGCAAAGATTTGGCATGTGTGACTCTGGCAGTGGTTCCACGGCATCTCTTTGACTCTGCCTTCTTTCTCCCAGGATTTAGTTCAGTCTTCCCTGCCTACCTAAGTTCTGCCCAATGGACAGGCCAAGGCAGTTTTTTAATTCATTAATGGTAATGATGGCACACAGAGGGAACTCCCACATCATAAGCTGGTATAAAGCAGGATTAGCACAGTCCTCCTGTCACCGAAGCCCAGGCTTTAGAAAGCTGTGCTTCTTGTGTGTGTCGTTAACACAAGCAGGAGTCTCCTCAGACAGGCACCCACTTTTGTCAATGGTCTGGTCCTCCATGCTCACATGAGGCTCAACTACCTGTCCACAATTCTAAACAACAGCCTGGAGCTGAGGGTCCCACACACCTTCATAGAAAATCCATCATAAGCCGGGTGGTGGTGGCGCACGCCTTTAATCCCAGCACTCGGGAGGCAGAGGCAGGCGGATCTCTGTGAGTTCGAGACCAGCCTGGTCTACAAGAGCTAGTTCCAGGACACAGGCTCCAAAGCCACAGAGAAACCCTGTCTCGAAAAACCAAAAAAAAAAAAAAAAAAAAAAAAAAAAAAAATCGATCATAGACTTGGAGTCCGGACTCAGGAGGGAGGTGAAGCAGTAACCCTGTCTAAAATCATAGTGGGAAGCCCAGGGGCCCCAGGTCTGCCCTCTGATTTCCCTTACACAGAGCACACAAGTCATGCTTTATGGTGGGAGGCTGGGCTAGTGTGATATCAGCTCAGCCCCCTCTGCCCCTCTCTATTTACAGGGGGATTCCGGAGGGCCTCTTCTGTGTAACAAAGTGGTTGCTGGTATCGTCTCCTTTGGGTATAAAAATGGTTCAGCCCCAAGAGTCTTCACCAGAGTGTCAAGCTTCCTATCCTGGATAGAGGAAACAATGAAACACAATTAACTACAGAACAAACCAGGCCCCTTCCTGACTCACCATCTTCCCTACAGCTGAGTCCAGGATTGTCCTAGGACAGAAGCCAGCCTCTCAATAAAGGTCTCTTTGCAAGAATCAGAAGGCTGGTTTCATATCAAAGGGACCAACTCTGTGCTAGGCAGGCCGGTGGCACACTTCTGCTTTCTGCTCACTCCACAACCATGCACACACCTTGCCCAAAGCTCAGGCAAGGCCATTGACCAGCTCCTTCTTACTTGTCCCTCTGTGCAGTGCCTGCCCTTCTGACAGGCCCATAGCTGAGCTTGGGTGCCTCTTGTCTTGGGGCTCAGGGTGAGATTTTTCCTCCTCTGTGTCATATGGAAGAAAGGTGAGAGCAAGCACCATTGGTCCTGGAGACGGGGGGAGACAGAGCTGAGGCCAGTGTAGATGGACCTTCCTGGGCAGAGCTTTGTTGCCCCACAGCTTCACCATTAAGGTGATAGCAATTTCAGGATCCCCTCTTTCTCATGTATCCTCCTCTGAAACAGGGCCAAGTTCCTCCAGCCTCTTAGCTCCATCCCCTTCTCTTTTATGTCTGCCCTGAGACTCTATCAATTTCTATGCTTAGTAGTCCATGCTAATCTTTACATGTCACTACCTCTTATCCCCATACCTAGGACACCCAGATCCACATGTGGTTCCTTTCATTAGGGCCTCAGACCAGATGTGCCAGCCTAAATCATGACCTAGCAGGGAGGGGCTGACAAAGGTCCAGACTAGAAGTGGCACCACAGCAGACTATTGAGACCAGGGCTCTCAGTCTGTCTCCAAACTCTGCACCCCACCTCCCCCATGCTCATACCTAGGGAAGCTCTTCTCAGTCAGTTCATTCCCATTCCCAACCTCCCCATGTGCTCAGCATCCATGGCAGCAGGGTCTCTCAGCAGCATGAGCTCCTCTGAGCTTGTTCATCTCAATCATTGCCAGCTTCTGGGCTATGGTGCCCTGCTGGTCATTTGGTCGCTGTCAGTCTTTGACATCCCCAAGGCAAAAGAACTAAAAGTCTCTACTTTTCCACCAGTCAACACTGAAGTGTACGAGGTTTACAAATGGTCTTAGGCAGTTAGCTTCTATGGGAAATTATTGAGAAAATCAGCATCTACCCAGGAGTGGGCAGTAGGTAGAGAATAACACAACTAAGATGGCCTCATTGTGTTTATTTTAAAGATGGCCTCATTGTGTTTATTTTAAAGATGGCAGATAGAGAGTCAGTGTGCTGATTTAAATCCTAAGAGATGCACATGCTCAGAAACATAATTCAGATACAGAACTGAATGTGAGTCAGGAGGCTGTGAAATAAACAAAAATGAAATAAAAGGTGCGGGGAAGAACCTGTGATATTTAGACATTCTTGGTTACTGCTGCATCCATAGTTCCTCAGACTACCTGGGATTCCCACTGTTACAGAGTTCTGGGCATGAGACTGTAGCCAGAATATGTGTGTGTGTGTGTGTGTGTGTGTGTGTGTGTTTATATAAAAGTCTCCCTACATTGAACGCACATTGCTAAAAAAAAAAAAAAAACCTCCATGCTGCTAGGGATTTTTGAACATGCATTAATCCAGCACTTGGGAGGCAGAGGCAGGCAGATCTTGACTCCAAGGCCAGACGAGGCTGTAGAGAGAGACTTTCAAAATAAACAAATAAAAATTCTTAAATTAAAGCCGGGTGGTGGTGGCGCATGCCTTAAATCCCAACACTCGGGAGGCAGAGGCAGGCGGATCTCTGAGTTCGAGGCCAGCCTGGTCTACAAGAGCTAGTTCCAGGACAGGCTCTAGAAACTACAGGGAAACACTGTCTCGAAAAACCAAAAAAAAAAGTCTTAAATTAACTTAAATAAACAGAAAACTCCAAGCATCCTTGGCTCAGGGTCCTGTCCTGTCAGACACTTAACAGATAGCATGACTGGTGGCTAAACTTAATGGTTCCCTGTCCCACACAGACAGAGTGTCACGTTCTTCTGGGAGTGGAAGTAAAATCTTGCTTTGGATCAGGAAACTTTCAAGGAAAAGGTTTTATCTAGGAAGAGATGTAGGTGGCACACAGTTTCTGATAGAGATCTGGAAAGCAAATCCTGCCCTGGAGACAGACTATGGACCCAGCTCCTTTAAAGACAACAAAAACAAAGAAGAGTGCAGAATCAAAGAAACGAGTATTTGAAAACATATGGTCATATATGTATTCATGTTTATAAGTCCTATTTATTTGAGGAGATGGTTCTAAGGCTTCAAATAACTCTGAAAACCATTACTGTGTATCCATTAGAGAGGATATAAAATAATTCTCTACCAATAGAAAGTAACTGGTCTGACAAACAGTATGAACCATGTTGGGGTGAGGCTGAACTTAGCCTGGGATTCCCTGAAGAATCAACCTCAGGGTCATTTAATTTCCATTCAGTAACTTGGTGTCATCCCACAAACAGATGCGCCCATGCTCTGACTCCCCATGGAGAGAAACCCCTGGGCTCCTCACAGAGCTGCATGGTGAAGGTGTTCAAAGCCACATTGCTTTGCTCTTTTGAGCACACATTGGAGTGGATTCAGAGGCAGTATATGCCTTAAATACAGACGGCTTTAGAATTCTCTGCTCCGTAGAAATATATCTCAGCCCTGACGGTTGGTATAGAGCTCACTCTGCTCCCCTAACATCTGTACTGATGTTCTGCACCTGCGACAGGAAGTGCTTCAACTCATCAAGAGCCACTTCTCTCTTCCTCCAGGGCATTGCAGTCCACAAAGCCAAAGAGAAAACTGTAAGACATCCTTTAAGAGCAGACACTAGAACACAAGTTCTTCTTGTTCATGCTGGGGAATACATGCTGGTATTCCTCCATTGTCCTGTCCAGCGCCATACATCTCCCAGCCCCATTTTCTGTGGACTTAGAGAATGTAGAGTTTCTGTCTGTATTTATTTGGTTTCCATGCCATGTTTCTGTGGTGCTTTCAGTGAGGATGTCCTCTCCTAGGCTAATGTATTTGAGCACCTGGTTCTGAGTTGATGATGTTATTTGGGGATGTTAGGAAATATGGCCTTGATGGAGCAAGTCCATTGCTGGGGCAGGCTTTGACTCACACCAATACCAGTTCTTTCTTTCTCTCTCTCTCTCTCTCTCTCTCTCTCTCTCTCTCTCTCTCTCTCTCTCTCTCTCTCTCTCTCTCCCCCCCCATGCCTTACTCTCTCTCTCTCTGTTTGTGTGTGTTTGTGTGTGTGTCTGTGTGTAACTATAGTGTATGCCATTTGAGTATGAAATTTTTTGATGACAACATGTTCCAGTTCTGTGTAAAATGTGTGCTTTTGCTATTGTTAAACATGCATGACTTCAGTGTGATGCTTTCAGTGTTTTATGTTCTAACTGCAGACAGTCAAACT
The DNA here is from genome assembly GCF_903992535.2 of Arvicola amphibius. Taxonomy (NCBI): domain Eukaryota; kingdom Metazoa; phylum Chordata; class Mammalia; order Rodentia; family Cricetidae; genus Arvicola; species Arvicola amphibius. The sequence continues at coordinate 57,768,742 of NC_052059.1, forward strand.
GGCACCATTATAGTTTCATGTGTTCCTGGTGTTTTAATCAATGAAACATAGAGCTTACCCATGATATTTTAATTTACATTACATATAATGGGTGTTTAATGGCATTTGGAAAACAAGCAAGCATTCTTTTTGGATCACTAAGACACACACATCTCAGCCTTGCCTCACACTCCACCACCCAGCCCCCATTCTTACACTCAGCTGTCACTTTCGGCTGCATCCACAGTTGTGACGTGGAGATACCCAAGCTTTGCTTTCTATTTTCTTTTCAATATTTATAATAAAAACATAGTTTCTTATCTATTATTATTTTTAATTTCAGCATGACTTCTTTACCATGATGATAGAATATAATACAACTCAAAAAATAGGGATGATTTCTTAGTTAAAAGATGGCGGACACTTATTTTTTGTCAGGTAAATACAAAGCTCTGTTCAACGTTTGGGGATTTGCAAGTGTTCACAAAGGTGGTAACAGAAAATGTATTATATGCAAATCATGCTACCTAACATAGCTTTCAAGGATGGCGACACAAGGACAAAGCAGTGGAACTGAAAAGGACATCTTCTCAGTAACAAAAACAGTTATGTTTCAATTCAGGGTGCTGAGGATGTGACTCAGTGGATGAGAGCACTAGTTGAACAAGTAGAAGAATCTGAGTTCAGATCCCCAGCACCCACATAACAGATGCTGAGTGGGGCTGATGCACCTGTATCCTCAATGCAGAGACAGGAAGACTGCTGATGCTTGCTGCTAGCAGCCTCTACCAAACAGTCTGTTCCAGGTTCAGGGAGAGACCCCATCTCAAAGTAGTGAGACAGAAAACAGTAGAGGACCCCGACATCTTCCTCTGCACTTATACAGGCACAGGGGCACATACACTGAAATACATGTGTAGAAGGAGCTGCAGGCTGCGTTCCCATCTGGCTCCTAGCCGCCTGGCTAGCTTTACACGCAAAATAATTACATGGAAACTGTATTCTTTTAAACACTGCCTGGCCCATTAGTTTCAGCCTCTTATTGGCTAATTCTCACATCTTGCTTAACCCATTTCTATTAGTGTGTGTAGCACTATGAGGTGGTGGCTTACCGGGAAAGATTCAGCATGTCTGACCTGGTGGCTGGCTTCATGACGACTGACCCAGAGAGGAGAGGCATGGCGATTGCCTCACTTCCCTCTTCCTCCCAGCATTCTGTTCTGTCTACTCCACCCACCTAAGAGCTGGCCTATCAAATGGGCCAAGGCAGTTTCTTTATTAACCAATGAAATCAACACAAAACAGAAGACCCTCCCATATCATACATGTTTACACACAAGCACCACACATTAAAATAGATAGTCACACTGTTTTAGTTACGTTCTGTTACTGTGTTAAAACACTGTCCCAAAGAACACACATGGCCATGAAAGGGTTGATTTAGCTCACATGTCCCACCTGCTCTCCATCACTGATGGAAGTCAGGGCAGGCAGGTGCTCAAGTAGGAGCAGAGGCAGGAACCTCGGAGGAAAACTGCCTGCTGGTTCAGCTTGCTTTCGTACACAACCCAGGACCTCATGCCCATGGATGGCACTACCCACAGTGGGCTAGACCCAACTCAATCTATTAGCAAACAAGAAAGTACCCCCACAAACATACCCATAGTTAATCTAATGGGCACAATCTTGAACTGAGGTCTCTCTTCCCAGGTGTTTCTAGTTTGTGTTAAGTTGACAAATAGTACCCAGCACAGTCATTCAGCTTGGCTCTGTGGTAAAAAGCCAGACATTTGGTTATGTGGTTGTTTTTAAAAGAACAAAATAAAACAATCCCTGATGACCATTTGTCAATAGTGAGTCTGCTGAGAGGTGTTCAAATAGTGTTTCAGATCTGACAAGCTCTAAAGTAGTTAGGAATATTCATTTCTAAACTCATTTGTTCTCACCAGATTATAACCAAGTGAATTGGGGAAACTGAAAAAAAAATCTGTCCAAAGAAGTTTGAAGAACAGAACCATTAATTTAAAATCTTACTCTTTAGGGATTGATGACAGTGCTGATGCTAAATAAAACCTAACCTGCCGTTCTGATTATAGGTAGTGATGATGGAGCCAATGACACTGTAGAAATGGCTTATTGATTGACATTGAAAAACAGTAAATAAATATATTTTCATGGGCAAGTGCAAAAATTTGTTGAAGTGGTTTGTTGCAGGGAGGGGGCTGCTTGTTCATCCCGGCCGCCTGGCTAGAGCTCAGTTGGTAGAGCATGGGACTTTTAATTCCAGGGTTGTGGGTTCATGCCCCACGTTGGGTACCCAGCTAGCTTAGCCCTGAAATATCCACACAGAAACTGTAAAAAAAAATAAAAAAAAGGGGGCTGGAGAGATGGCTCAGAGGTTAAGAGCATTGCCTGCTCTTCCCAAGGTCCTGAGTTCAATTCCCAGCAACCACATGGTGGCTTACGACCATCTGTAAAGGGGTCTGGTGCCCTCTTCTGGCCTGCAGATATACACACAGACAGAATATTGTATACATAATAAATAAATAAATATTTTTTAAAAAAAAGAAACTGTATTAATTAAAACACTGCTTGGCCATTAGTTTTAACTTCTTACTGGCTAACTCTTACATATTAGTTTAACCCATCTCCATTAATCTGTGTATCGCCACATGGCAGTGGCTTACCGGAGATTCTAACTGGCGTCCTTCTCAGGCAGAAGATCCATGGCTTCTCTCTGACTCTTCTTTCTCTCTCCCAGAATTCAGTTCTGTCTTCACCTACCTAAGTTTTGGCCTATCAGGCCAAAGCAGTTTTCTTATTCATTAACCAATACAAGCAACACATAGAAAGAAGGACCTCATATACCAATTGTTTTCTTCATCCATGATCAACCCAAATAGTACAACAGCTACTGATGCCCAGAGATGGTAGATCAAAGAGACAGACCCAGTCTGGCAGTGGTGGAGAAAGCCTTTAATCCCAGCACTGGGGAGCAGAGGCAGCTGGATCTCTGAGATCAAGCGCAGCATGGTCTACAGAGCAAGTTCCATAACTGCCATGGCTACACAGAGAAACCTTGTCTCAAAAATAAATGGATGAATGAGCAAACAAATAAGTAAAATGAAGATGTATATCAACATAAGAATAGAGGAACTCATAAAATTAAGAGAAGACAGTGCAATCACCACACTAACCTCATGTTTAGTGATGTGTCCTGGCAGAGGTCATCAAGAAAATTTAGGCACAGAGAAGAAGGTCTCAGTGGGAATGTTGGGAGATGAGAGGGGATGATCTTGGGTAAAAATGCCCAAAATACATCGAATAATACATATATAAAATTGTCAAAAGAAGAAAAGTTCTAAAAGGGCATTTAATGCAAAATCATTAAAAAATGGGTGACATCATATAGATCATCGTCAATGCTGAATTTCATAAAGGACAAAGAATTAAATCATCTCCAATGCCAGAATTTCCTGAAAAGTGTTCATGCTAACTATGGTGAAATCATTTACATTTCAGAGGTAAGATGGCCAAGCTAAGGATATTACCAAAACATTATCAAGTTATGTTCAGTGTTGTAAACTATACTCATGCCAGAACGTGGGAACGAAACTTAATTACAGATTGATCTTTTAGTGCATTTTACTGCTCATTTAATCTTTAACGGGGAATCCAATTTCTCAATACCACGTTTCACACACCATAAGTGCTACAGGTGAAGTTTGAATTATGGTAAGCTCAAATTAAGGCCAATAATTGTATGCATTTCAACCCAGCTGAATATGGTTTTGTGAACAGAGATATAGCTTGCTATAAGGTTTGAGAGAGAATTTGAAAAGAGATATCATGATTTTCTGAAATAATATCACTATTTGGTATAATCACAATCCCATTTTTTATCAGCATATATGTTATCTGCCAATGTTACCTTCTGATTTTCAATTGGAAATACCTAGAACTGCAATCCTCCATTCAACCTAAGAATATTTTTGATCATGTCCCTTCTTGACATTTATGGGCCTCTCAGGACCTTCTCAGATGAGAGCTACCCTTCACAGTCACACTGGATTCACACCATCAGCATTTCATAGCATCTACATTTATGACTCACAGGTCTCATGAACTGAGCATGCAGGCCTGGAGAGATAGCTCAGAAGTCTTAACGGTAGAGACTGCTCTTGCAGAGGACCCAAGTTCAGTTCTGAGCACCCATGTTGAATGTCTCATAACACTTGTAACCTCAGCTCCTCTGGCCTCCAGTGGTGTGTGTACTCACAAGTACATGCCAAACCCAAACACAGACACATACACATAATCAATAGTTAAAATCCTTGATGTAGGGGCCCTCTTCCTTCTCGCTGAATGCCATCGACATGGTGTTCCGACGCTTCGTGGAGGTTGGCCGGGTGGCCTACGTCTCCTTTGGGCCTCATGCTGGAAAGCTGGTCGCGATTGTAGATGTTATTGATCAGAACCGGGCTCTGGTGGATGGCCCTTGCACTCGGGTGAGGAGACAGGCCATGCCTTTCAAATGCATGCAGCTCACTGACTTCATCCTCAAGTTCCCACACAGTGCCCGACAGAAGTATGTACGAAAAGCTTGGGAGAAGGCAGATATCAATACAAAATGGGCAGCCACAAGATGGGCCAAGAAGATTGATGCCAGGGAAAGGAAAGCCAAGATGACAGATTTTGATCGTTTCAAAGTCATGAAGGCAAAGAAAATGAGGAACAGAATCATCAAGACTGAAGTCAAGAAACTACAGAGAGCAGCTATCCTGAAAGCCTCTCCCAAAAAGGTGCCTGTTGCTAAGGCTACCATTGCAGCTGCGGCTGCAGCAGCAGCTGCTTCTAAGGGTAAAGTTCCACCCAAGAAGGCGACAGGACCTGCTAAGAAGGCTGCAGGCCAGAAGGCTTCAGGCCAGAAGGCAGCACCTCCCGCTAAAGGTCAGAAGGGTCAAAAGACCCCAGCCCAGAAAGCGCCTTCTTCAAAGGCAGCTGGCAAGAAAGCATGAGGCTGTACAAAGGAATAAAGGTTTTTTGACATGTTGACAAAAAAAATAAAATAAAATCCTTGATGTAAATAAATATCTTCTAGATATGAAAGGGAACTACACCTGTGAAATCTCAGCAATATGACTGTTCATATAAGACCTGGACAATGACAACACCAGTTGAGATTCTAAAGTGTTTGGGGAAAAGCAAGGGCCCCATCCCAAGATGAAAAGCAACAGGCAATTATAAAGTGCTGAGAGAGGGAGAAACAATCTTCCCCAAAGATGAGCCTCTCTAATGGTTATCCAATCCCAAGAGGTCAGACCTAAAAGAAAAATGTAATTCAAGCAATAATAAACCAACTCTATCAGCTGGATTAGTATTTTTATCTCCTCGTATGTTGATAGAAAGAGGGAGAATGATAACTATAGATTAAGAGGCCTTGAATCTGAAGGAGATGGAGCAACCTGGGAGGAGCTAGAGGGATAATGGCTGATGGTATGACTATATTTTATTTTTTCTATTAATTCAAAGTGTTAAGCACACTAACAGTAAAATTAGAATCAACATATCACAACACATCTTAGGAATTCACTGAGATTGGAGCTCTGTCCATCAAGCCAGTTGTGTTTAACAAGTCCATTTATTTTTCAAAAGCAATGTCAAATGACCCACAAAGTTTGTGTTGTCCTCATTCACTATTTTTGTTTGTTTGCTCTTTCCTTTGTTCTTTTTTGGAGACCGGGTTTCTCCGTGTAGCCTTGTGTGTCCTGGAACTCACTCTGTAGACCATCTGGCTTTGACCTGACAGAGATATGTCTGCCTTTGCTTGTCGAATGCTGGGATTAAAGGGGTGTACCACCACTGCTCTCTTTACTTTTAGGATGAAAGCATACTAAAATCTATCCCACTATTTAGTTATATTTAATTTCTTTATTAGATATCACCACATTGAAGCCTGCTTCATAGTTTCAAAATATTCCCTCCACATGGGTACCATACAATTAAGATTACTATATTCTGTAAGGATTCTGTTGCATACCTGTATGTGCAGATATTGTGTCATTTATATATGGGTCCTTTTTAGGGAGTAATTATCCATTTTCAATATAGCTTTTATAGTAATGTGCAGCCCAAAGCCGTTATTCCTTCACTGTGGTCCAGAAATGCCAAAAGGTTACAGCATATGGACTGGATGATTAATTTTGATCTAATTAATATCAGAACTAAAGTTCAGAACTGGGATAAGAAAGTTTCTATGGATACAAAGTACGAAAGAAAAAAATTCAAAAATATTTGAAGAACATAAATCTGTGGGGGTTAAGCAGAACTTGGTTGCTCTGTGGTTATCTGGATATGCGTGCTTAGACACACACACACACACACACACACACACACACCTGTTGCTAGGGCAAGGCCAGCCTGATCTCACATAGCTCTAGCCATTTTGTGTTTTAAGCTCAGATCCTCAACTCACTCCAGTCAAAATTAGCCTTTTCAAGGGCTGGATCCCTGTCTGTTTCACTTCCAGATCTAGTCTGTGGGAACTGCAGCCCCAAGTTATGAGATCCCTGCCCCCATTTGAGGTGCTTATCTGCAAAGAAAATATAATAAATTCCCTCTTCTGGAGCGGAGGAAGGAAGGAATTTTGAGTGCATGGTGACCGTTCCTTGATCCCTGCCAGAGTCAGGTTACAGTCCCTTTGCAATCCCCTCCCCCCATTTGGTGCCATGGTATAAAAGCCAGCCCCAGCAGGACAATAAAGAAGCCGTTCCACCTCAACCTCATGCTCTGTGCATTCATTCAATCCGGACTCCCTCCGCCGAGATTCTTGGTTCCAGCCCGCGCTGGCGCTGCACTAGTCCACTAAATAATCACTCAAGATCTTACCAAGGTCCTCATTTATCTACAGAAAATCCCGGGCAGTTTTGCAGAAAGTACCACTGCTGTCCTCAGCAGGAAAACCAGGGCTGAACTTATCTTACTAACCTTTAAATTCAATCCTGAAGCTCTTGCTTAGGGATAAATGTCAATACACAGTAAAAAGGTAACCGGTACATGTCACTGTGATTGGTTATTATACTTAATTATGTATGTAAGACATTGGCCACAGGGAAAACATTGAAATATCTCTTTGACATCCTAGCAGTTTAAGAGAGTCAAACTGAGTTAAGATGAATTCACCAGACTATTTCAGCTGCTGGTAGCACAGTGTGATCAGAAGTCTGAGAGATTAATGAGATGATGTGCTGAAAACGTCACTAAATACTATACAACTTTGTCTGTGTATTTGTAGTGCTATAACTGTTTCATGGGAAACTGGTTGTCTGTATTATTTAAAATGGAAACCAAAGAAACCAAAAGAGATCTTACCAGAATGCAAAAGGATGTAAGAAGTAAGAAAGAACATATTTTGGCTCACTGTAATCACCGTGTACTTCCTGGGGTCTCAGGGCCCCCTCAACCACAGCCTCCACACCCTCTGCTCTCTTGGTCTTTAGCTTAGCTCATGTCAGTGTGGTGATACTGACATTTTTACCCAAACCAGAAAATGTCCTTAAGTACTGTAGCCAATCAGAGCAGAGGTGCACAGGTTTAAAAGGCCTGTGAGATCACTGAGCGCTCACCTCCTTCGTCCTTCAAGGGCTGTGTCCACTGTGCCCTTCTCCAACCTGAGCAGCCTCCTAAGAAGATGGCAGCAGTCCTGATTCTCCTGACCTTTCTTCTGCCGCTTGGAGCTGGTGCAGGTGAGTGAACACCCCGGTTGTAGAGGTGCCATCCCATAATATCTCTGTGGAGTTTCTGCCCAGCTCTAGTCAAGAACTTCCTGCACTGAACCAGGAGTTTTCTGAACCTCAGGTCCCATTCCAAACTCAGACCTGGCTAGATCCTCAACTAGGTCTGGAGAAGGTAAATGTCTTAGAAGACAAGGTGGGCACTAGCTTCTCCCTGCTCTTTTTGTCTCCTGGAGAGTGGATCATCCCTAAAAGGAGAAGTAGCAGAGAATGCAATAATACTAAAAAGTATATTAACCACGTGAACCCAGACCAGGGGCAGCTTTAACAATCAGCCAGCAATGGTGGTAAGGCCACCAACTCAAGAATATTAGCATCATTTAGTAACCTTCAAGCTTAGGCTGCTGAAGAAAGAGGCCCAGGGTGACAAGTTGCCAGCATTGCACACTCCACTACTTTTGCAGTCTGGTTTTGCTTGGCCTCTCCACTTCTTTGTGGTTACCATCTATTCCCATCTTTGCCAGAACACTCCTCTAATGTCTCCCAGGTTCTGGATCCCATGAGTTCTGAACCAGTATCCGTAAAGGTAAGTAGTAGCCATTCATTAATGCAGCTAATCATTCAGTGAAAATAAAAGATATGGTGGGCATCAGGATAAGAGAATTTTAGAAAACCGCCCTCCATAGCACTTGGGGGTAAACAGTAAGAAAATTACAACAACGAACATATTAGGGTGTTGGGGCAGCTGGCCCAATCCCTGCGTTCAGGGGCGTGGCTGCCCCAGGGGAGTAGGATACCCTTAAAAAGGATCGGGGTGCCAGAAGGAGCCCCGTTTGCTATCCCCCGCGTTACCTTCTGCTCCGCTGGACCCTTGGTTCTGTAAGTTCCCTTATTTCCCCTTTTATTAAAACTGATTTATTATAAAAGGACTATTTTGGTTATTTCCAAACCCCTCTGACCGCCGGTACACGCCGGTACCCGCCGGTACATTAGGGGTTGGGGAGACTCAGTAGCAAAGAAAGGCTCAAGGGACGCCACCCATCGTCTGCTAGGTCACTGGCATCATGAAGATAGAGCTTTTGTCCCTCCATGTATTTGAAAGTAGGGACTGGAGGGCAAGTCCTACCACCCCTTCTCAGAACAGGGCACTGAGGCTTAGGATTCAGCAAATATTGTTCAATGTACAAAGGATTCTGTCCTTAACAGTTTGGGGAACTGCAGATCTGACCCCCTTACCACTCAAACATCTTCCCTCCTCATCTCATTTGCTGCTTCCAGATGCTCCATATAGCCTTTCCTTTCAGAGGAGATCATCGGGGGCCATGAGGTCAAGCCCCACTCCCGCCCCTACATGGCATTTATTGAATTTGTGAAAGATGATGGGAAAAGGTATCGCTGTGGAGGCTTCCTGGTGAAAGACAACTTCGTGCTGACAGCTGCTCACTGCATGGGAAGGTGAGGAGAAGCTGCTGGCCCATGCTTTCTGAGACCCCAATAGGAGTTTCCATCCTCTACTTGTGGCTTCTCCTGTGAGAGCTCACTAGAGGGCAGGGCTGTGACAATGGAAGTCTGACAACAGGATAACATTGAGGTCAAAGGGTGAGAGGTCAGAGGCAGCAGTTGAAAGCAACCACACTGGTCAGACTAAAGCAGCGGCTGAGGTTGAAAGTGTGCATTAAGAGGTAATGTGAACTTGGGAATATTGCTGAGAAGGAAAAATATCCCCAGTAGTTTAATGTCCTTATGAAGTAAAGAGGAGCAGGTCAAACCCTGAGATGCTCCTGTCTCAAGTCCCCTCAGCTAGAGCCCCACCCTGCCCACCCAGCCTCTTGCAGCTCCTGCACTGTGTCCTCTCTCACTCCACATCTCTCACCTGCACCCTGCTCTCTGCAGCTCAATGAGAGTCACTCTAGGAGCCCACGACATCAGCATCCAGGAGGAGACCCAACAGATTCTCGCTGTGGCAGATGCCATCCCACACCCAGACTACAATCCTAATGATATTTCCAATGACATCATGCTCTTAAAGGTGAGAACTGCCCCCACAGCTCTCTGAGCTCTGCTTGCTGCAGGGATTGCCCCTCCCCTCCTGCTCTCATCCTGTTTCTTTCCTCTCTTCCATCATGGTTTTTAAAGTGTCCCAAGCCAGCAGGCTCCTGACTGAGCTGCTGTCTCCTGCCTCTTCTTTTTCAGCTGGAGAGGAAGGCCAAGAGGACTAAAGCTGTGAGCCCCCTCAACCTGCCCAGTAGCAAGGTCCATGTGAAGCCAGGGGACATGTGCTATGTGGCTGGTTGGGGACAGTTGGCACCAAAGGGTAAATTCCCAAATACCCTACACGAAGTGGAGCTGACAATCCAGAAGGATCAGGACTGTGAATCCAAGTATCCAGACGGTTACAACAAAGCCATTGAGATGTGTGTGGGGGACCCAAAGATCAAGAGAGCTTCCTTTATGGTAAGTTTGATTTTCATCCTCTTTGTGTTCTGTGGGAGGGAAAAGCAATCTGAAACCCAGAGAGTAAGTTTCGAGGGACTCTTTGTTTTGATCTTTCTCCATGGGAACAGCAGTAACCAGTAACTAACTAGGCCCTCAGAGCTAACAAGGAGCCTTGGTGAAGACAGTTGGTATAAAACAGGAGTGCACAGTCCTCCTGACTCCCAGGCCTAGGCTTTACAAAGCAGTGCTCCCTGTGTGTGTGTGTCATTACCACAAGCCGGGGTCTCCTCAGAGCAGGCACCCACATTTGTCACCGTTCTGGTCCTCTATGCTGACATCAGTCTCACTCACATGTCCCCATGTTCTTAAACAATAGCCTGGAGCCGAGGGTCCCACACACCTTCATAGGGAGTGGATCACAGCGCAGGTGAAAGGGCAGAGGCCTGGTTGTGGTGGATGTGAAGCAGTAACCCTGTCCACATCAGAGTGGGAAGTCCAGCGGCCCCAGGCCTGCCCTCTGATGTCCCACAAGCAGAGCACACAAGTCATACTCCTCAGAGAGGAGCCTTGGCATGAGAGAGCGGTTGGGACTAGGGTAAGCAACAGCTCAGTCCTCTGTGACCTTTCTCCATTCACAGGGGGATTCTGGAGGACCTCTCGTGTGTAAAAAAGCAGCAGCGGGCATCGTCTCCTATGGACGTGCTGATGGTTCAGCTCCAAGAGTCTTCACCAAAGTGTCAAGTTTCCTATCCTGGATAAAGAAAACGATGAAACGCAGCTAACTACAGAGCAAACCAGACCCCTCCCTGACTCACCATCTTCCCTACAGCTTAGTCCAGGACTGCCCTAGGACAGAAGCCAGCATCTTAATAAAGGTCTCTTTGCAGAATCAAAAGACTGGTTTTTATCTCAGCGACCAACTCTGTGCTAGGAAGGCCAATGTCTCACTTATGTTCTCTGCTCGCCCCATGTCCATACTCACATCTTGTCTAAAGCTCCTGCAAGGCTTTTGCCCAGATCGTAGGTAATTGTCCCACTGTGTAGTGCCTGCCTTCTGACATGCCTAAAGCCGAGCTGTGCTGTCTCTCATCTTGGTCCTCAGGGTGAACTTTTGTCTTTCTCTTGGTCATATGGACAAAAGGAGAGGAAAAGCATCATTGGTCCAGTTGATTGGGAAGACAGAGCCTGAAGTCACTATAGATGGATCCTCCTGGGCAGAATATCTCTGTCCCACCGCTTCACCACTCCACGTCACCAAAGTGACAGTGACAGCAATTTCGGTATCCCGTCTTTTTCATCTAGAACAAGTTTCATTATCCTCCTCTGAAAACAGGGCCAAGCGTCTTCCAGCCTCTTAGCTCCACCCCCTTCTCTTTTATGCTCTGACTCTATCAACTTCTATGCTTTACAGTCCATGCTAATGTTTACAAGTCCCCACTTTTTACCCCCTACCCAGGACACACAAATCTACATGTGATTCCACTCATTAGGGCCTCAGACCTGTGGTGCCAGGTGGGCAGGGAGGTGGCTCACAAGGGTCCAAGGCAGAAGTGGCATCACAGAGGGTCCATGGAGGACAGGGCTCTCAGTGTCTCTCTCCATGCCCATGTACCCCACTTCCCACATGCTCAGGAACTCCTGCCCATGGATGACACTAACCACAGTTGGCTAGGACCAACTTTGTCCATTAGCAATCAATTAACATGCCCACAGTCAACGTAATGGACACAATCCTCAACTGAGGGCTACTCTTCCCAGGTGTTTCTAGTTTGTATTGAATCGGCAAAAAGTGCCCAGCACAGCCAGTTAGATAGGTTTTGTGGTAAAAAAAAGCTAGACTTAGGTTATGTGGTTTTCTTTAAAAGAACAAAACAAAACAAACCCTGACGACCATTTGTTGATAGTGAGTCTGCTGAGAGGTGTACCTGTAGTGATTCAGACTGACAGGCTCTAAGGAGGGAGCAATATTTATTTGTAAACCCATTTGGTATCACCATATTATGACCAAGTGAATTAAGGAAATTTAAATTAATTCTGTCCAAAGAAGTTTGAAGACAAGAAGTACTAATTGTAAATCTTACTCTTTGGAGATTGATGGCTGTGCTGATGCTAAATAGAGCCCAACCTGCCATGTTGATTACAGGTAGTGATGATGAAGATAACTTCTCTGAAGAAATGGCTTGTTCAGTGCCCCTGAGACACTAAATCAATCTATTTGTATGGGCAGTGGAAAAAATATATCGAAGTGGCTTTCTTTGTCCTTAACCAACCTAACTAGTACAGCTGCTGCTGATGCCCAGAGATGGTTGTTCAAAGAGACAGACCCAGCCTGACAGTGGTGGAGAAAATCTTTGATCCCAGCACTGGGGAGCAGAGGCAGCTGGATCTCTGAGGTCAAGCTCAACCTAGTATACAAGGCAAGTGCTATAACAGTCAGTGATACACAGAGAATCCTTGTCTCAAAAATAAATAATTGAATAAATAAATAGAATAAAATAAAAATGTAAATTAAAATTAAAATAGAGGAACTTGTAAAATTATGAGAAGACAGTGCAATTACCACAGTAACCTCATGTTTAATGATGTGTCCTTGCAGAGGTCTTCAAGAAAATTTATGCACAGAGAAGGTCTCACTGGGAATGGTGGGTGGTAAGGGAGCATGATCTTAGGAAAAAATGACCAAAATACAATTGAATACATATATGAAATTGTCAAAGAATGAAAAAGTAAGTTCTAGGAGGACATTTAATGCAAAATAATTAAAATATGGATAGCATCATATAGATCATTGTCACTACTGAATATCATAAGGATGAAGGGATTAAATCGTCTCCAATGCCAGGAATTCCTGAAAAGTGTTCATGTGAACTATGGTGAAATCATTTACATTTCAGAGGTAAGATGACCAAGCTAAGGATATTACTAAAACACTGACAAGTTACTTTCAATGTTCTAAGCAATATTTATGCTAGAACTTGGGAATGAATACTCAATTACAGATTGAATTTTAGTGGATTTGACTGTTCATTTCATCTTTAGCAGAAAACCAAAATCTCAATACCATGTTTAGCAAGGTACAAGCTCCAGGTGAATTTATTGTAAACTCAAATTAAGGCCAATAATTGCATAGTTTTCAAACAAGCTGAATATGGTTTTATAAACAGTGACATAGCCCTGCTATTACATTTGAGAGAGAATCTGAAAACAGATATCAAGATTTCCAGAAATAATGTCATTTTTTTTTGTATAATCACAAGTCCATTTCTCATCAGCATATATGTTATCTGCCAATGTTACCTGTTGATTTTCAATTGGAAATGCTTAGGACTGCAATCCTTCATTCAACCTAAGAACATATTAGATCATGTTTCTTCTCTACATTCATGGACCTCTTACAAGACCTTCTCAGAGACAAGAGCTCACCCTTCAGAGTCACACTGGATCCACACCACCAGCTTTTCATAGCACCTACACTTGTGAGTCACAGGTCTCAGGAACTGAGCATGCAGGCCTGGAGAGATGGCTCAGAAGTCTTAATGGTAGAAACTGTTCTTGCAGAGGACTCTAGTTCAGTTCTGAGCACCCATGCTGAACGTCTCATAACACTTGTAACCTCAGCTCCTCTGGCCTCCAGTGGCATGTGTACTCACAAGTACATGACCAAACCCAAACACAGACACATACACATAATCAATAGTTAAAAATCCTTGACATGAATATCCTCTAGATATGATGAGGGAACTACACCTGTGAAATCTCTGCAATATGACTGCTCAAATAAGACCTGAATAATACAGCACCAGTTGACCTTCTAAAGTGTTTGAGGAAAAATCAAGGGCCCCATCCCAGTTGTAAAATGCTGAGAGAGGAAGAAATACTCTTCCCCAACGACGAGCTCCCCTAATGATTATCCAATCCCAAGTGGTCAGACCTAAAAGAAATATGCATTCAACCAATAATAAACTGACTCTGTAAGCTGCATTTATTTATATTGTTATGTCTGTGTATGTTAAAAGAGTAAAGAGAGAGGATTATAACTGAAGAATAAGAAGCCTTGAATCTCAAGTGTATGGAACAACCTGGGAGGAGCTAGAGGGATAAAGGTGGAAGGTATGATTTTATTTTAATTTTTCTATTAATTCCAAGTGTTAAGCACACTAACAGTAAAATCAGAACCAAAATATCTCACCCCATCTCAGGAATTCACTGAGATCAATGCTATGTCCAAAAAGGCAATTGTATCCAACAAGTCCATTTGTTCCTCAAAAGCATTGTCCTATTGCACACAAAGTTCGTGTTGTCCTCATTCACTGTTTTTGTTTGTTTGTTCTTTATTTTGTTCTTTTTTTCCTTTTCTGAGACACCGCTTCTCTGTGCACCCTTAGCTGTCCTGTAACTCACTCTGCAGACCAGGCTTCCCTTGAACTCACAGAAATATGTCTGCTGATTGCTGGAATTAAATGTGTGTATCACCATGGCTCCCCTTATTTTTAGGACAAAAGCAATCTACAGTAAATCCTACTACTTAGATTGTTCAATTTCTTTATTATATATCACTAAATTTGAGCCTGCTCCATAGTTTTAAAAGATTCCCTCCAAATGGGTAACATATAATTAAGATTATTATATTGTGTAAGGATTTTGGTGCATACCTGTATGTGCAGACAATGTATCAGTTATATAAGGTTCCTTTTCAGGAAGGAATCATCAGTTTTCATTATATCTTATATAGTAATGTGTACCCCCAAACAGTTCTCCCTTCATTGTGGCTCAGATATGTCACAAAGTTTCAACCCCTGGACCGGATGAGTGAATTAGCTCCAATTAATATACGGATGCAGTTCACAACTAGGACGACAAAGACTCTTTGGAGACCAAGTATGAAAGGAGAAAATTCAAAAATCTCTGAAAAATCATAAAGCTATGCAGATAAAACAGGACCTGGGTTGCTCTGGGATTATCTGGATGTGCTCCCTCTCTTTCTCTCTGTTTCTCTGTTTCTCTCTCCCCTCTCACTTCCTTTCCCTCCCCCCCCCACACACAGAACCCTACACTCCTCTGATCTTAGGGCAAGACCAGCCTGTGTCACCTCCCAGGGTTGATCTCACAGAGCTCCAACCATCTGTGCCCTAAGCTCAGATCCTCAGCTCACTCCAGTCTATAGCAGTCTTTTCACGGGCTGGGTCCCTGTCTGTCTCTCTTCCGGATCTAGCGCACTAAATAATCATTTAAGATCTTACCAGAGCCTTGTTTATCTACAGAAGATCCTAGGAAATGTTGTAGAAAATGCCACTACAGTCCTCAGCAGGGAAGTCAGGGCTGATGTAATCTTATGTCTTAAGAGAGAAATGCCAATACATAGTGAACAGGTAACCAGTACTTGTCAGTTGTGATTTGTTATTATACTTAAGTATGTATGATAGTAAGACACAATCATTGGCCACAGGGTATCACTTGCTTTAGAGATTTCTCTGTGACACACTAGCAGTATAGGAGAGTCAGTGAGTGAGGATTAATTCATCAGACTATTCCAACAGATGGTTCCTTAGTATGATCAGAAATCCCAGAGGTTAATGAGATGATGTACTGAAACTCTGCATAGTCAAATATGGCTGTATATCAACTCTCACTAAATACTGTATAACTTTGTCTGTATATCTGTTGTGCAATAACTGTTTCTTGCTTGTCTATATTATTTAAAATGCAAAGAAAGAGAGGACCCCCCAAAAACCCACAAACCCCAAAGATTTCTTATTAGAATTCAAAAGGATATAAGAGGTAAGAAAGTATATTCTTTTGGTTCAATGCAGACACTGAACTTCCTGGGTTCTCAGGGCCCTTTAACCACAGCCTCCACACCCTCTAATTTCTTGGTTTTTATCCCAGCTCAGCTCATGTCAGTGTGGTAACAGTAACATTTTTACCAAATCCAGAAAATGACCTTAGCTAATAAAGCCAATCAGAGCAGAGGTGCACAAGTTTAAAAGGCCTGTGAGGTCACTGAGCGCTCACCTCCTTTGTCCTTCAAGGGCTGTGTTCACTCTGCCCTCCTCCAAACCGTGCAGCATCCTAAGAAGATGGCAGCAGTCCTGATTCTCCTGACCTTTCTTCTGCCGCTTGGAGCTGGTGCAGGTGAGTGGACAACCCTGTTTCCGAGGTGCCATCCCATAATACCCCTGTGGAGTCTCTGCCCAGCTCTAGTCAGGAACTTCCTGCACTGAACCAAGAGCTTCCTGGACCTCAGGTCCCAGAGCAACCCAGACCTGGAAGCCTGTCACTGGATAGATCCTCCACAAGGTCTGAAGAAGGGCGGTGTCCTCAGAAGACATCGTGGGCACTAGTTTCTCCCTGCTTTTTGTGTCCCCTAGAGAGTGGATCATCCCAAAAGAGAGTAGTAGCAGAGATTGCAAAGTTACTAAAAAGTACATCATTAACCTTACCTGAGCCCAGATCCTGGGCAGCTTTAATGACCAGTCAGCAATGGGGTAAGGCCACCAGTTCAGGAATATTATCATTATTTAGCAACCTCCCCCATCAATTGCTGAAGAAAGAAGCCCAGGGTGACAAGTGCCAGCATTGCACCCTCCACTAAATTTGTAGTTTTGGTTGGCCTCTCCATTTCTTTCTGCACATTCCTTGCTAGTTCTGTCTATGCAAGCACACAACTCCAATGGTCCCATGGCCCTGAATCCCATGAGTTCTTTTTTTTTTTTAACTAAAATGATGGTTTTTAATGGGAACCAGAGATATGGTTACAATTACGGTAGTCTGACACACACACACACACACACACACACACACACACACACACACACACAAAATCCATGGGCAATTCTGAATTGAAAGTTTACAAAATAACAAGGGTAATACTGGATACAGGAGAGGAGGAAGAGCTGTTCCTACTAGAAGTCATTCATTCATGCAGCCAAAAGCATTTATTGAGAACCCAATATGTTTTGGGGCACCAGAACAGAATTTTAAAAGATCCACCTGATAGGGGTTGGGGAAAAGGTGAAAACATGACACTAATCAGTGCATCAGCGGGTCAGGGAGACACAGTAAGAAAGAAAAGACCAAGGCAATTCACCCAGGACGCCCTCAGTGTAGTCTCATGAATGTAGAGCTTTTCCTTCCATGCTTTTTCAGAGCAGGGCCCTGAGGCTTAGGATTCAGCAAAGATTATTCTAAGTGTAAGGAATTCAGTCTACAACATCTTGGGGGAACTGCAAATCCCATCGCCTTCACCCCTCCTGACTTCATCTGCTTCTCCCAGACACCCCATATTCTGCCTTTTCTTTCAGAGAAGATCATCGGGGGCCATGAGGTCAAGCCCCACTCCCGCCCCTACATGGCATTTGTTGAATTTGTGGATATTGATGGGAATAAGTGTCGCTGCGGAGGCTTCCTGGTAAAATCCAATTTTGTGCTGACAGCTGCTCACTGCAGGGGAAGGTGAGGAGAAGCAGCTGGCCCATGCTTTCTGAGACCCCAACAGGAGTTTCCATCCTCTACTTGTGGCTTCTCCTGTGAGAGCTCACTAGAGGGCAGGGCTGTGACAATGGAAGGATGACAACAGGGAAACTGAGGTCAAAGAGGTCAAAGGGTAAGAGCCCAGAGCCAGCAGCACAGCTGAGTTGAAAGCAACTACACTGGTCAGACTACAGCAGTGGTTGAGGTTGAAAATGCACTTTAAGAGTCAATGCAAACTTTGGAAAATGGTGGAGAAGCAAGAGGGAGTCTTCTGAAGTCTAGTGCTCTTGAGAAGACAAAGAAGTAGGTCACATCCTTAGGCCCTTCTGTCTCCTCAGTCCCCTCAGCTAGAGCCCCACCCTGCCCACCCAGCCTCTTGCAGCTCCTGCACTGTGTCCTCTCTCACTCCACATCTCTCACCCGCACTCTGCTCTCTGCAGCTCAATGAGAGTCATTCTAGGAGCCCACAACATCAGCATCCAGGAGGAGACCCAGCAGATCATCCCTGTGGCTAAAGCCATTCACCACCCAGGCTTTAATAACAAAACCATCACAAATGACATCATGCTCTTAAAGGTGAGAAGAGCCCCCCTCCTGCACCAGGGATTGCTCCTCCTGCTCTCACCATGCTCCTTTCTTTTCTTCCATCCTGGTGTCTCAGCCCAGCTGTCAATGAGCCACACTCTTCCTTCTTCCCCACAGCTTGAGAGGAAGGCCAAGAGAACTAAAGTTGTGAAGCTCCTCAGCCTGCCAAGGCGCAAGGCCCCTGTGAAGCCAGGGGATGTGTGCTCAGTGGCAGGTTGGGGAAGGATGGCTCCAAATGGTAAATTATCAAATGTACTACAAGAAGCAGAACTAACAGTCCAGAAGGATCAGGAGTGTGAGTCCCACTTTCAAGGCTATTACAACCAAACCATTGAGATCTGTGTGGGGGACCCAAAGATCAAGCGTGCTACCTTTAAGGTAAGTTGGATTGTCCTCTCTGGGATCCATGGGAAGGGAAAAGGAATGTGGGACCTAGAGACCAAGCATCAGGGACTCCTTTGCTCTCTGGTTGTGATCTTTCTCCCTGGAAAAAGCAGTCACAGTAACTAACTAGGCTCTCAGAGTTGACAAGGAGCCTTGGTGAAGGCAGCTGGAACAAAGCACGATTTTCACAGCCCTCCTGTCACCCAGGCCCAGGCTTTAGAAAACTTTGCTGTGCCTGTGTCATTACCTCAAGCAGGGGTCTCCTCAGAACAGGCACCACTTTTGTCAATGGTCTGGTCCTCCATGCTCACATGAGGCTCAACAGCCTGTCCACAATTCTAAACAACAGCTTGGAGCTGAGGGTCCCACACACCTTCATAGAAAATGGATCATAGAGTTGGAGAAAGTGTAGAGTCTGGGCTCAGGAGGGAGGTGAAGCACTAACCCTGTCCACAATAAGAGTGCGAAGTCTAGGGGCCCCAGGCAAGCTCTCTGATGTCCCACACAGAGCACACAGGTCATGTTATACAGTGGGAGGCTGGGCTATTGCAAAATCAGCTTAGTACCCTATGACTCCTCTTTATTCACAGGGGGATTCCGGAGGGCCTCTCCTGTGTAAAAAGGCAGCTGTAGGTATCGTCTCCTATGGGCATAAAAATGGCTTAGCTCCAAGAGTCTTCACCAAAGTGTCAAGTTTTCTACCCTGGATAAAGAAAACGATGAAACGCAGCTAACTACAGAGCAAACCAGACCCCTCCCTGACTCACCATCATCCCTACAGCTGAGTCCATGATTATCCTAAGACAGGAGCCAGCATCTCAATAAAGGTCTCTTTGCAAGAATCAGAAGGCTGGTTTCATATCAAAGGGACCAACTCTGTGCTAGGCAGGCCAACGGCACACTTCTGCTTTCTGCTCACTCCACAACCATGCACACACCTTGCCCAAAGCTCAGGTAAACACTAGTGACCATCTCCTTTTTACTTGTCCCACTACACAGTTCCTGTACTTCTGATAGGCCTAAAGCCAAGCTTCGATATCTCTTGTCTTGGGGCTCATGGTGAACATTTTTCCTCCTCTGTGTCATATGGAAGAAAGGTGAGAGCAAGCACCTTTGGTCCTGGAGACAGGGGAGACAGAGCTGAGGCCAGTGTAGATGGACCTTCCTGGGCAGAGCTTTGTTGCCCCACAGCTTCACCATGAGGGTGATAGCAATTTCAGTATCCCCTCTTTCTCATGTATCCTCCTCTGAAACTGGGCCAAGTTCCTCCAGCCTCTTAGCTCCACCCCCTTCTCTTTTATGCCTGCTCTGATGAGTCTATCAACTTCTATGATTTATAGGCCACGCTAATCTTTACATGTCCCTCTTATCCCCATACCTAGGATACCCAAATCCACATGTGGTTCTGTTCATTAGGGCCTCAGACCAGATGTGCCAGCCTAAATCATGACCTGGCAGGGATTGGGCTCACAAATATCCAGGCCAGAAGTGTCATTATAGAGGTTCTATGGAGACCAGGGCTCTTGGTGTCTGTCTCCAAACCCTACGCCACCTCAGATCTAGGGAAGCTCTTCCCAGTCAGTTCATATCCACCGCACCAACCTCCCCATGTGCTCAGCATTCATAGCAGGGGGTCTCTCAGCAGCATGCACTCCTCCAAGCTTGTTCATCTCAATCATTGATGGCTTCTAGGCTATGGTGTCCTGCTGGTCATTTGGTTGCTCTCAGTCTTTGACATCACCAAGGCAAAAGAACTAAAAATCTCTACTTTTCCATCAGTCAACACCAAAGTGTACAAGGTTTGCAAATGGCCTTAGGCAGTTAGCGTCCATAGGAAATTATTCAGAAAATTAGTATTTCTCCCCAGGAGTTGGCAGTATGAACCAAGCTGGGGTGAGGCTGAATTTAGCCTGTGATTCCCTGAAGGACTGACCTTAAGTTCATCTAATCTCCAGTCAGTAACTTGGTGGCATCCCACAAACAGATGAGCCCATACTCAGACTCTCCCTGGAGAGAAACCCCTGGGCCCCTCCCATAGCTGCATGGTGAAGGTGATCAAAGCCACTTTGCTTTGCTCCCTTGAGCACATATTGGAGTGGATTCAGAGGCAGTAAAAGGCTTAAATACAGACGGCTTCAGATACCTCTGTTCTGTGGGAGTATCTCTCAGCCTTGACGGTTTCCATAGAGCTCACTCTGCTCCCCTAACATCTGTAGTGATGTTCTGCACCTGGGAGAAGTAATGCTTCAACTCCCCAAGACCCAAGTTCTCTGCTCCTTCAGGCCATTGCAATTCAGCAAGCCAGACAGAAAACTGTAAGACACCCCTGAAGGACACAAAGCAGACACAAGAACACAAGGTCTTCTGGTTCGCACTGGGAAATGATGTGGGATTCCTATCTGTATGATGTGGTTACCATTAATGAATAAAAAAACTGGCTTGGCCTGAAAGGGTAGAACAGAGCTAGGTGGGGAAAACTAAAGTGAATGCTGGGAGGAAGAAGGCAGAGTCAGGGAAGCCATGTAGCTCCCTTTATCTTCCCCACCCTGCTGGAGACAGACAAGGGATGGAATTTTACCTTGTAAGCCACTGCCATATGGCTATACATAGTTTAATGGATATGGGTTAAATTAATCTGTAAGAACTAGCCAATAAGAAGCTAGAGCTAATGGGCCAAGTAATGATTTAATTAATACAGTTTCTGTGTGATTATTTCAGTTCAGGGTAGCCAGGAAAACAAGTGGTCCCTCTTGCCACAGGGGAATACATGCTGCTATACCTCCATTGTCCTGTCCAATGTCATACATCTTCCAGCACCATTTTCTGTGGATTTAGAGAATATAAAGTTTCTGTTTTGTATTTTTGTTCCATACCACCTTTCTGTGGTGTTTTTTAGTGAGGATGATCGTAGGCTCATGTATTTGAACACCTGGTTCTGAGTTGATGATGATGTTTGGGGATGTTAGGAAATTTGGCCTTGGTGGAGCAAGTCCATTGCTGGGGCAGGCTTTGACTCACACCACTACCAATTCTCTCTCTCTCTCTCTCTCTCTCTCTCTCTCTCTCTCTCTCTCTCTCTCTCTCTCTCTCTCTCTCTCTCTCTCTCTCTGTCTCTTTCCTGTGTGTGTGTGTGTGTTTGTAACTATAGTGTTGACATTTGAGTATGAAGTTTGTAGATAACAACATGTTCCAGTGCTGTGTAAATTGAATATGTGTGTGCTCTTGCTATTGTTAAACACGCATGACTTCAGCGTGATGCTGCCAGTGTTTTAAGTTTGAACTGCAGACAGTCAAACTGGCACTATCATACTTTCATGTGTTCCTGGTGACTTATTCAATGAAACATAGAGCTTATCCATGATATTTTAATCTACATTACAGATAATGGGCGTTTAATGGCATTTGGAAAGCATGTAAGCATTCTTTTCAGATCACTAAGACACATACACCTCAGCCTTCCTCACACTCCACCCCCAGCCACCATTCTTACACTCAGCTGTCACTTTTGGCTGCATCCGCGGCTGTAATGTGGAAATACTCAAGCCTTGTTTTCTATTTTCTTTGTTTTTGTTTTGTTTTTTTTCCCCAATTTCAACATCTTTTATTTTCTTTACACTTTAAAAAGAACATTCCATAAAGAGAAGACAGTTAATATTTCTTTTTAGCTACCTCTTTTTAAAATTTATTTAAATTTTTTTTTCCAAATTCCTACTCCCTTCTCTCCTCCTACTCCCCCTTCTCCCTCCACAGACCTTCCCATCCCACCTCCTTCAATCCTAAGAGAGGGCCATGCACCCTGCCCTGTGTAATGTTCCAGACCCTCCTTACTACATCTAGGTTGAGCAAGGTTTACATCCATAGGGAATAGGATCCTAAGAAGCCAGTGCATGCAGTAGAGACAAACCCCAGTGCCACTATCAGTGGCCCCTCAGTCTGCCCCAGCTGTCAACCCCCTTCAGAGGGGCTTGGTTGTTCCCATGCTCATTCACTCCCTGTCCAGTTGGAGTTGGTGAGCTACCATTAGCTCAAGCAAACTGTCTCAGTGGATGAACCACTCATGGTCTTGAATTCCTTGCTCATACTCTCACTCCCTCCACTCTTCAACTGGATCTTGGGAGTTCAGTCCAGTGCTCGGATGTGGGTCATTGCCTCTCTTCCCATCTGTTGTTGGATGAGGGTTCTATGGGGATATTTAAGATCATCAGTCTGACTACAGGGTAGTCTATTTTCTTTTCAATATTCATGATTAAAATATAGTTCCTTATCTATTATTATTTTTAATTGCAGCATGTTTTCTATACCGCGATAGAATATAATACAACTCAAAAAATAGAGACGATTTCTTAGTTAAAGGATGGCAGACACTTTTTTGTCAGGTAAATACAAGGCTCTGTTCAACCTTTGGGGATTTGCGATGTTCACAAAGGTGATAACAGAAAGGGCACTGCATGAAAATCATGCTACCTAAGAGCAGCTGTCAAGGATGTTGACTCAAGGACAAAGCAGTGGAACTGAAAGGCACGTTTTCTCAATAACAAAAGCACTTGTGTTTCAATCCACAGTGCTGAGGGTGTGGCTCAGTGGGTAAGAACACTAGCTGAACAAGCAGGAGAATCTGAGTTTAGATCCCCAGCATCCACATAGCAGATGCTGAGTGGGGCTGATACATCTGTGTCCTCTGTGATACTGCTGCTTGCTGCTACCAGCCTCTACCAAACAGTCTGTTCCAGGTTCAGGGAGAGACCTCATCTCAAAGGTGTTAGACAGAAAACAGTAGAGGACCCTGGCATCTTCCTCTGCTCTGATGCTGGCAAGGGGACACATACACTGACATACATGTGTGCACTCAAGCATCGCACATTTAAAAATATATTCATTTCTGTTCTAGTTACATTCTGTTACTGTGATAAAACACTGTACCAATGTGCTTGGCCAGGAAAGGGTTGATTAGCTCACATGTCCCACCTGCACTCCATCACTGATGGAAGTCAGGGCAGGCAGCAGCTCAAGCAGGAGCAGAGGCAGGAATGTCGGAGGAAAGCTGCCTGCTGGAGTGCTTCCGGGCTCATGTTCATCTGCTTTCTTATCCAACCCAGGACCTCCTGCCCGTGAATAGCACTACCCAGAGTGGGTTGTCCCAGCTCCATCCATTAGCAACCAAGAAGGTACCCCCACAAACATGCCCATAGTCTATCTAATGGACGCAATCTTGAATTGAGGTCTTCTCTTCCCAGGTGCTTCTAGATTATGTCGAGTTGACAGAAAGCACCCAGCACAGTCAGTTAGCTCAGCTCTGTGGTAAAGAGCTAGACCTGTGGTTCTGTGGTTGTATTTAAAAGAACAAAACAAAACCAGCCCTGATGACCATTTGTCGACAGTGAGTTCACTGAGAGGTGTGTAGATAGCGTCTCAGGTCTGACAGGCTCTAAGGAGTGAGGAATATTTATTTCTAAACTCATTTGGTCTTACCAGATTATAATCAAGTGAATTTAGGAAACTGAAAAAAAAATTATCCAAAGAAATTTGAAGTATAGAATCACTCATTTTAAATCTCATTTTTTTAAGGAAATGATGACAGTGCTGATTCTAAATAAAACCCAACCTCCCATTTTGATTACCAGTAGTGATGATGGAACCAATGTCACTGAAGAAATGGCATGTTTATTGCCATTGAAAAATGCTAAGTAAATATATTTTAATGGGCATGTGGAAATTATCGAAGTGTTTTTCTTCATCGATGATCAACCTAACTAGTACAGCTGCTGCTGCTGCTGCTGGTAGTTCCAAGAGACAGACCCAGCCTGGCAGTGGTGGAGAAAGCCTTTAATCCCAGTGCTTTCAAGCAGAGGCAGCTGGATCTCTGAGATCAAGTGCAGCATGGACTCCAGAGCAAGTTTCATAACTGCCATGGCTACACAGAGAACCCCCGTCTCCAAAATAAATGAATGAATGAACAAATAAAAATAAAATAAAAATGTAAATCAAAATAAAAATAGAGGAACTTGTAAAATTAAGAGAAGACAGTGCATTTACTACACCAGCCTCATCTTTAATATGTGTCTTTGAGAGGTCATCAAGAAAAGTTAGGAACGGAGAAGAATGTCTCAGTGGGAATAGTGGTGTATGAGAGAGGATGATCATCTTGAGCAAAAATGCCCCAAATACATTGAACACATATATGAAATTGTCAAAGAAGAAAAAGCAAGCTCTAAAAGGACATTTAATGCAAAATCATTAAAAAA
Organism: Arvicola amphibius; assembly: GCF_903992535.2. NCBI lineage: Eukaryota > Metazoa > Chordata > Mammalia > Rodentia > Cricetidae > Arvicola > Arvicola amphibius. Next base: position 57,793,571 of record NC_052059.1, read on the forward strand.
TGGGTGACATTATATAGATTATCTTCAGTATTGAATTTCATAAGGGGCAAGGGATTAAATCATCTCCAGTGCTAGGAATTCCTGAAAAGTATTCATGCTAACTATGGTGAAATCATTTACATTTCAGAAGTAAGATGGTCAAGCTGAGGACATTACCAAAACATTATCAAGTTATGTTCGGTGTTGTAAATTTTATTTTTGCCAGAACTTGGGAATGAAACTCAATTACAGACTGATTGATCTTTTAGTGGATTTGACTGTTCTTTTCATCTTTAATTGGAAAAACAAATCTTAAACACCATGTTTCATACTGTAAGTGCTCCAGGCGAGGGTGGAACTATTGTAAGTTCTACTTAAGTCCAATAATTGCATGCATTTCAACCTAGCTCAATATATTTGTGTAAAGAGTGACATAGTCTTGCTATTATATTTGACAGAGAATTTGAAAACAGATATCAAGATTTCCAGAAATAATGTCACTATTTTGGCATAATCACAAGTCCATTTTTTCATCAGCATATATGTTTTCTGCCACTGTTATCTGCTGATTTTCAATTGGAAATGCCTAGAACTGCAATCCTTCATTCAACCTAAAAATATTTTCGATTATGTTCATTCTCAACATTCATGGGCCTCTTACAGGACCTTCTCAGAGACAAGAGCTCACCCTTCACAGTCACACTGGATCCACACCACCAGCTTTTCATAGCACCTACACTTGTGAGTCACAGGTCTCAGGAACTGAGCATGCAGTCCTGGAGAGATGGCTCAGAAGTCTTAATGGTAGAGACTGTTCTTGCAGAGGACCCAAGTTCAGTTCTGAGCACCCAGTTGAATGTCTCATAACACTTGTAACCTCAGCTCCTCTGGCCTCCAGGGGCATGTGTACTCACATGCACATGGACAAACACAGACACATACATAAACATAATCAAGAGTTAAAAATCCTTCATGTAATTATCCTTTATATGTGACAAAGAGACTACACCTGTGAAATCTCAGCAATATGATGCTCAAATAAGACCTGAACAATGACAACACCAGTTGAGCTTCCAAAGTGGTTGGGGGAAAAGCAAGGGACCCATTCCAAGATGAAGAGCAACAGGCAATTATAAAGTATAGACAAAGGGAGAAATAGTCTTCCCCAAAGATGAGCCCCCCTAATGGTTATCCAATCCCATGTGGTCAGACCCAAAAGAAATATGAATTCAGACAATAATAAACTGACTCTGTAAGCTGGATTTATATTTTCCTCACCGTGTATGTTGAGAGAGAGAAAGAGAGAGAATGGTAACTAAAGAATAAGAGGCCTTGAATCTGAAGGGGGTGGAGCAACCTGGAAGGAGTTAGAGGGACAATGGCTAATGCTATGATTACATTTTAATTTTCCTATTAGTTCAAAGTGTTAAGCACACTAACAGTGAAATTAGAAGCAAAATATCTCACCCCATCTCAGGAATTCACTTAGATCAGAGCTACATCTGTCAAGCCAGTTGTGTCCAACAAGTCCATTTGTTCCTCAAAAGCTCTGTCCAATAGCCCACAAAGGACGTGTTGTCCCCATTCACTGTTTTTGTTTGCTTGATCTTTCTTTTGTTCTTTTCTATGACAGTGCTTTTCTGTGTACCCTTTGCTGTCCTGGAACTCACTTTGTAGACCAGGCTGGTCTTTATCTCACAGAGATGTGTCTACCTCTACCTCCTGAGTGCTGGGATGCAAGGGGTGTGCCACCACTACTCTCCTTACTTTTAGGAGATAGCACACGAAAACAAATCCTATTGCTTAGATATGCTCAGTATCTTTATAAGATATCACTAAATTGGAGCCCGATCTGTTCTTTTAAAAGTTTAACTCTAAAGGGGTAGTATATAATTAACATTTTTATATTCCACGAAGATTTTGTTGTCTTCCTGTATGTGTAGATAATGTATCATTAATATATGGTTCCTTTTCAGGGAAGAATTATCAATTTTTATTATAGCTTGTATAGTAATGTGTATCCCCAAACAGTTATCCCTTACTGTAGCATAGAAATGATAAAAGTTCTAACCCATGGACCAGATGATTAATTTAGATCTAACTAATATCCAAACTGCCGTTCACAACTAGGACACGAAAGCATCTATGGACACCAAGTATGAAAAGAGGAAATTCTAAATCTCTGAAAATCATAAAGCTGTGTTGGTAAAGCAGGACTGCTCGTGTGTGACAACAGAGCTTATGGAGTTTTATCCTAGCGAGACTATGAGGGCACTTCTCCGGACAGCTACACTAAGGCCTCTTACTTTCCACCTAGGATAAAAAGAAGCATGAAGCCCATCTGACAGGTGGTAAAATCAGATCTATCCGATGAGCTTGTCTGGACACAAGGGAGACCCACATGGAGTGGGGATCAAAGGCTGAAAACTCTTAATGAATTCATCTCCATAGTGAAGACAACTGAAGTTCTTTATTGTTGAGCACCTAGATAGTCCAAGTAGCTGTCTCATGTCAGTCCTGGGCTTTGCTTCCTCCTTCTTCTCTTCTCCAACACCTACTGGAACTTCAGGCCAGATAATTCCCACATGTGTATCACCCATGGATGGCGAGAATCACCAAGTGGCTAGTTTGTTTCCAGTTTTGTCACGGGATGTCACTATATAGCTCAGACTGGAATGGTATTTATTCTGTAGTCCACCCTGAACTTAAACTCACTGAGATCTAGCTGCTTCTGCTTCCCCAGAGCTGGGATTAAAGGTTTGTGCCATGACATCCAGCCGTACACCTATTTGACTACTCAGCTGTCCAAGGTCGGCTCTCTTGTAGTAAGGAGCTGCGGGCTGCGTTCCTGCCGCCCTGCTCCTGATCGCCGGCTAGCTTATGCCTCGAAATAACATCACACAAATTGTATTCTTTTAAATACTATCTGGCCCATTATTTTCAGCCTCTTACTCACATCTTGATTAACCCATATCTAATAATCTGTGTAGCACCATGAAGTGGTGCCTTACCGTTTAGTTTCTAGCATACGTCCATCTTGGGCTGGAGCTTCATGGCATCTGGCATCTCTCTCTTGGGAGAGGCACAGCGGTCTGCCTAACTTAAGAGAGGCATGGCATCTGACTGAGCCATCTACCTCACTTCCTTCTTCCTGTTCTGTCTACTCCGCCCACCTAAGGGCTGGCCAATCAAATGGGACAGGCAGTTTCTTTATTAGCCAATGGGAGTCCTCCATCACTCTCTTACAACACAAGCAGGAGTCTACAGCACCACAGAGGTGTTGGACACTCAGTCATTCCTTTTCGCCCTTATCTCTCCAGAAATGAATCTGTCCTGGACTAGAAAATCCCTAAATTTCTCTAGGCTACCTTCATCAAGTCCCCAACATTTTAAAGAGAATCTAAGAAGGCACTGGGTTGAATAGAAATTGTACTCTGGAAATTTTTTTTTATTAAAAATTTTCCATCTTCTCCCCTCCTCCTCCCCCTTCCCTCCCCTCCCTTCCACCCATACCCCCACTCCCTCCCTCTCCAGGCCAAAGAGCCATCAGGGTTCCCTTCACTATGTTAAGTCCAAGGTCCTCCCAACTCCCTCCAGGTCCAGGAAGGTGATCAACCAAACTGGCGAGGCTCACAGTGAGCCTGTCCATGCTGTTGAGTCCAAGCCCATCGCCGTTGTCCTTGGTTTCTCAGTCTTCCTCCACCATCAGCCACATTCAGAGAGTCCGGTTTGGTCCCCTGTTCCATCAGTCCCATTCCAACTGGACTTGGTGGTCTCCCATTAGTTCTGTCCCACCATCTCAATGGGTGAACGCACCCCTCACGGTCCTGACTTCCTTGCTCATGATCTCCCTCCTTTTGCTCCTCATCATAGAAGGCCTTGGGATTCATTTTCCTGTTTCTGGGAGCTCCCTCTCTCTAGCAGGGCAGGGTACATGCACCACAAGTACTGTGTACAGTCTGCAAGGTTGAGGCATCCATCTGATGGCCCCTGACTCACATCTCTCTGCCCAAGGCAGAGCTCAGTCAACTTCTGTATCCCTTGCTGGGTTTCTAGCAGTTTCCATCTGACGTTCTCTATTCTCCAGTAGTTCTGTTCCAGCCCCTCTTCCCCCAATCCTGATTTAAGCCAGCCTTTTACTCATCTGCCTACACGTTCCAAACACTTGCAATCTCCTTTACCTTAGTCCAGCTGGACTTGGGCTGCCAGTCACCTGATGCTCATCCCTCCCAACTAGACCAGTCTGACTGAGCCCTGTTCCAATCCAAGTCTTCCATGGAGAGGCTCTACCATGACCTCCAGGCACTCAATTTTTCTGGCTTAGCCTGGAAACTATGCTTTCCACTGCTGGCAACATGGGGTCAAGAGTTTGTGAACCAAAAGGATCCCAAAGGAAGCTAGGCTAGAAGAATGTGTTTTCATCTTCAACCAATTCTCCACATTTTCAGTAGACTCCTATTTCATCTTCTTCTGTCACTTCAATAGACAGGTCAATGTGACAAAAATGGATCCCTATTTGGATTCACAAAACTAATACTTTAAAAATGATTAAATTCTATATATTCCAATAGTGCCACATGCATGCTCTTCTTTGGTTCAGGAACACAGTGTGTGGAAGGGGAAGAACAGTAGGAATCCTCCAAGGCTTTTCATTATTAAAAAATGCAGCATAAACAAATGTAACAATCCTTACATTGTTAAACAAATGCAGCCATAAGTGTAACACACATTTACACAGTTAAAGTAATATTCCATAGCATAAACAAATACAACACGGTTTTACACAGTTACATATTGCACAGCATCATCTTCTCTTCCCAGGGAGATTCAAGTGGCCTCTGGAGCCCCCTTGTTACTTTGCTTCTCTATTGTAGCATGATTATCTTTTAGTTGGCAGCTAATGTTCATTTATAAATGAGTACATACAATATTTGTATTTCTCGGTGTGAGTTACCTCACTCAGGATTATTTTTTTCTAGTTTCATCCATTGTCCTATCTATTTAATAATGCTATGTATTTTTTGAATTTTATTTAGCTCTACATTTTTCTCTGCTCCCCTCCCTGCATGTTCCCTACCCCTTTCAAACCTCTCCCAAGGTCTCCATACTTCCAATTTACTCAGGAGATCTTGTCTTTTTCTACTTCCCATGTAGATTAGATCTATGTAAGTCTCTCTTAGGGTAATTCTCTGTAGTTGGAGGATGCTTGTTTGCATCCTAGTCACCCAGACCTAAAATAATTACACAGAAACTATATTATTTACAACACTGCTTGGTCATTAGCTTAGCCTTCTCATTAACTAACTTTTACATCTTAAATTATCAATTCCTATTATTTTATATTTTATCACAAGGCTGGTTGTTTACCAGTAAGTTTCCAGGAGTCTGTCTCCTTTGGCAGCTACATGGTGTCTCTCTGACTCTGCCTTCTTTTTTCCTCTATCTCTGCTTGGAATTCTTACCTTGCTCTATTCTGCCCTGTCATAGGTCCAAACAGCTTTATTATTTATTAACCAATAGTCATAAAACATATTCATAGCATACAGTGGAAAATTCCATATCACTTCCCCTTTCTATCTAAATAAAATGGAAGGATTTAACTTTAACATAGTAAAATTATTTATAGAAAAATAGGTATCAAGCAAGAATTACAGTTATAATATTTGTATCTACTTTATCTTTTATCATAACTAAGTAAAACTATAATTATAACTACCTAATCTTCAACTCTATCAAAGACACCAGAGGATATAATATTACCTAAGTTAACAGGAATTGAATTGTAATCAACTTCCAAAACTCCAGAATTGACAGAGACATCTCACTGCCTGGACGGTCACCCAAAGTTCTTCTGTAACATTGGGGTATCCATTTTCAGCTTACAGGCCCATAGTATCTGGCAGACTTTTCCACGAAGCAGGAAATTTGAAAGAGTGTTTTCCCTCTATTGGCAGTTTGTCAGTTACTTCCTTCTGTATCCTGCAGAATGTCTGGCAGACTCTTTCATGAAGCAGGAACACTGAAGGATTGTCTCACCTTTAGGCTAGTTCAGTAGTCAGTTTTTTTTTTTTTGGTTTTTTCGAGACAGGGTTTCTCTGTGGCTTTGGAGCCTGTCCTGGAACTAGCTCTTGTAGACCAGGCTGGTCTCGAACTCACAGAGATCCGCCTGCCTCTGCCTCCCGAGTGCTGGGATTAAAGGCGTGCGCCACCACCGCCCGGCTCAGTAGTCAGTTTTTTGAGGGTGCTGCATGTCCAGTTCATACACCCTGCCATCAAGCAATCCAGGCAAGAGCAGTTTCTTGCCCAGATGGCTAACAAACTGTATAAGGAGCCTCTTTGATGCTCATCATTCTCTTAAAGTAGATTGGTGCTGCTGGGAATAGAAGTGCCTTATTGTCATGAAAAGCCCTAAGTTCTTAAAACATTTTAATGTCATATTCTGTTGGTCTTTGAAAGGTTTGAAGAATACCCATCCATCTGAAATATATCTTGTACAATTAGAAAACCTAACTAACATGACTACAATGCTGTGTATTATAAATGACTATCAACCTGTATTTCTTAATTATATATTACATTTTTAAATGAGCTGTGCAAATACAATACCTTAATCAAGAGCAAAAATAAACATGTAACAAAATTGACCTTAAATTTATATCAATAAACCAAACCCATACCAATGCAAAATTTCATTTCTATATCATATCCTCCTTTAAATATAAACAGGAAGCAGTCCTGAAACTGTCATGTATGTTGGTCCATGTAAGTCATTGCTTCTGGTAGTCTTGTTTGATGAAACCATATTAGCCAGTAAAGAATCCACAACTTTATATCCTTTGTGGAAACAAAAGCAGAACATCTTCCAAAGCAACATATACTTAGACTAAAAATATTAAGTCAAGATACCTTTAATATATATGTATATATATTATATATTTTAGTCTGTTCAATGAAATGTATCTCTGTGCTTAGGTCATTTCCAGTCAAAAATTCAAGGAAAGCACAATAATATACATAATCCAGACCTTTGTGTATAGTTCCTTTTAATATCCTTCCCAGAATTATGAGTTTCTGGGACTGCAGGAATGTTAATCTGGGTAAACACTACAGCAGATCACAACCACATAAATCACTGCAATATTAGCCACATATGACCTCAACATTTCTCAACAAGGTCTGAAAAATGGATGTGTCCTAGAAGACATGGTAGTCATTAGCTTCTCCCTGTTCTTTTCGCCACAAAGAGAGAGGATCATCCCACAAAAAAGTAGCAGAGAATGCAATAATACTAAAAATCTATCATTAACCATATCTGAGCCCAGACCAAGGCAGCTTTAATGACCAGTCTGTGATGGAGTATGCTACCAACTCAAGACCATTAGAATCATATGGTAACTTCCACCCTCAGCTTGCTGAAGAAAGAGGCCCAGGGTGACAAGATGCCAGCTCTGCACACTCCAGTAGATTTTCAGTCTCGTTTTGATTGGCCTCTCCACTTCTTTCTTCAGGTCAAAAGCTATTCTCATTATGCCAGGACACTCCTACAATGTCCCCAGACTTTGAATTCCATGTGATATGAACCAGTAGCTGTGAAGTTAAGTAGTAGCCATTCATTCATGCAGATAAATCATTTACTGAGAATACAAGATATGGTGGGCATCATAATAAGAGAATTTTAGAAAACCCCCTTCATAGGACTTTGGAGTAAATGGTAAGAGAATAACAAGCACCAATATATCAGGGACTGAGGAGACTCACTAACAAAGAAAAGCTCAAGGAAAGCCAACAAGTATTGGCTTGATCACTAACATCATGAAGATAGAGCCTTTGTCACTCCATGTATTTGTAAAGCAAGGGCTGGAAGACAAGTGCCATCTAACCCTTCCCCAAATATGATTTGGGACAAAGGTGAGGCTTCCGGAGAGCCAGTGGGGAGTGTTCCTGCCACTGGGACTTCTTTCTACCATCGCATCTTGCCCCCATCCACCTTTTTGTCTGCAAGGTCCTTGGAATCCTGCAAGAGACCCTGCTCCTGTGCTGAGGGCAACTGGAGAGGTGAGTAAGAACCCACACAGCCGGACAGCCTGAAGTGCTATTCTCTGGGACAGTCCCTTGGGGACTAAATCCAGGTCCCCTCCAATTCCCTAAGCTTTTCTGGCCATCTCGTGGGGTATGTTCCCTGCTGCTGGCTTTCTTTACCCTATTCCACCCTGCCCCGAAGCCCACCTTTTCATCTGAGAGGTCCTTGGATCCCCAATACAGCCTGCTTCAGGGCAGAGGGTATCTGAGAGCCTGCTCCAGTGCTGAGGGGACCTAAGAGGGGGCAGACTAAGAAAAACATCCAAGTACACAGTCAGCCCACAACATCAAGATCCAAGAAGAGACCCAGAAGATCATCCTGGTGGCAAAAGCCATCCCACATGCAGCCCACAGTCGTAAGGATGGCTCCAGTGACATCATGCTCTTAAAGGTGAGAACTGCCCCCACAACTGCCTATGCTTTATTTGTTGCAGGGATTGCCCCTTCCCTCTTGCTCTCATCCTTTTTCTTCCCTCCCTGCCATCCTTTCTTTCAAAGTGTCCCAGGCCAGCAAGCTCCTGGCTGAGCTTCTCTCTCCTGCTTCTTCCCCCACATTGGAGAGGAAGGCCAAGAGGACTAAAACTGTGAGGTCCCTCCCCCTGCCCAGGTGTAATGTCCATGTGAAACCAGGGAACATGTGCTATGTGCAGGTTGGGGAAAAATAGTCCTGGAGGGTGAATTTCCAAATACACTACAAGAAGTGGAGCTAAGAGAACAGAAGGTTTAGGAGTGTGAGTCCCACTATCCAGATTGTTACAACAAAGCCATTGAGATGTGTGTGGGGGACCCCAATATCAAGCATGCTTCCTTTAGGGTAAGTTCTTTGGGCTTCATGGAATGGGGAAAGCAATCTGGGACCTGGAGAGCAAGCTTCAAGGGACTCTTTGATCTTTCTCCCTGGGAAGGGCAGTAATCAGTAACTAACTAGGACCTTAGAGCTGACAAGGAGCCTCTGTGAAGGCAGCTGCTGTATGGCAGGATTTGCACAGTCCTCCTGATACCTGGGACCAGCCTTTAGAAAGCTGTTCTCCCCTCCCTGTGTGTGTGTGTGTGTGTGTGTGTGTGTGTGTGTGTCTGTCATTACCACAAGCCAATGTCTCCCCAGAGGAGGCACACACTTTTGTCAATGTTCTGGTCTGCCATTCTCATATCAAGTCCATTCACCTGTCCCCATGTTCTTAACAATAGCCTGGAGCTGAGAGTCCCACATACCTTCATAGGGTGTGGATCTCAGACCTGTAGAAAGGGCAGAGGCTCAGGAGGGAGGTGAAGCAGTAAGCTGTCCACAATCAGAGTGGGAAGCCCAGGGGCCACAGGCCTGCCCTCTGATCTCCCACAAACGAGTGCACAAGTCATACTCATTGGAGAGGGAGGTAGGAACTAGGGTAATTTCAACTGAGTCCCCTGTGGTCCCTCTTTATCCACAGGGCGATTATGGAAGACCTCTCCTGTGGTAACAACGTGCTTGCAGGCATCGTCTCCTATGGGAATAAAGATGGTTCTGCACCAGGAGTCTTCACCAGTGTGAAAAATTGTTGAAGAATCCTGGGAAGATCTAGAGGTGTGATTGTATAATAATTTTTCTATTAATTTAAAGTGCTAAGTATACTAACAGAAAAAGTAAAACTAAAATATCTCCTTCCATCTTAGAAATTCACTGAGACCGCAGCTCTGTCCCTCAACCTAGTTGTGTCCAACAAGTCCATTGTTTCTCAAAAGCTCTGTCCAATAGTTCACAAAGGTCATGTTGTCCTCATTCATTCACTATTTTTGTTTGTTTTTTTCTTTTTTTTTTTCTGAGACAGGGTTTCTCTGTGTAGCTTTGAGTGTCCTAGAACTCACTCTGTAGTCTAGGCTGGCCTTGAACTCACAGAGATATGTCTGCCTTCAGAGTGCGGGGATTAAAGTGGTGTACCACAACTTCTCTCCTTACTTTTTGGATGAAAGCACACTAAAAGAAATCCTACAATTTAGAGGTGCTAAATTTCTTTATTAGATATCACTAAATTGGAGCTTGATCTATGGTTTTTAAAGATTCCCTCCAAACGGGCACCATATAATTAAGATCATTATATTCTAAGGATTTTGTTGCTTAACTGTATGTGCAGATATTGTATCATTTATATATGGTTCCTTTTCAGAGAGGAATTATCAACCTTCATTATGGCTTATATAGTAATGTGCAGCCCCAAACAGTTATCCCTTTACTGTGGCCCAGAAATGCCAAATGGTTACAACCTATACATTGGATAATTGATTTTTATACAATTAATATCAGGACTGCAATTCACAGCAATGTTATGAAAGCTTCTATGGAAACAAAATATGAAAGGAGAAAATTTAAAAATATTTGAAAAACCTTAAGCTGTGAGTGTTCAGCAGGACCTTGGTTGCTCTGTGGTTATCTGCATGTACATGCTTACACACACACACACACACACACACACACACACACACACCCTTGTTCTTAAGCCAAGACCATCCTGTCTCACCTCCCAGAGTTGGTCTCACACAGCTCTCACAGCGTTGTGCTCTCAACTCAGATCCTCAGCTCACTCCTGTCAAATCAGCCTTTTCAAGGCTGGAACCCTGTCTGTCCTACTTCTGAATCTAGCCCCCTAAATAGACATTCAGGATCTTACCAAGGTCGTTGTTTATGTACAGTAAATCCTAGGCAATGTTGTAGACAGTACCACAACTTCTCTCAGCAGGGAAGCCGGTTATGACCTTAACTTATTAAACTTTAAATTCAATACTGAATATCTGGTTTAGAGATAAATGCCAATATATAATAAACAAATAACCTATACATGTCATTTGTGATTCGTTATTGTGTTTAAGTATACATGACGGTAAGACATGATCGTTGGCCACAGGGAAAGCATTGAGATTTCCATGTGACACCCTAGCAGTTAAGTTAAGATTAAATCACCAAATAATTCCAACAGAGGGCTCCACAGTATGATCAGAAGTTGGCGAGGTTAATGAGAAGACGTACTGAAACTCCACCTAGCCAAATATGGCTCTTCCTAACTCTCACTAACTACTGTATAACTTTGTCTGTATATTTGTAGTGTTATAACTGTAGAATGGTAAACTGGCTGTCTGAATTATTTAAAATGGAAAGAAAAAACCAAAAAAGAACTTACCAGAATACAAAAGATGTAAGAGGTAAAAAGGACACACTTTTGCTCAGTGCAGTCACTTCAGACTTCCTGGGTTCTCAGGGCCCCCTCAACCACAGCCTCCACACCCTCTGCTCCCAGCTTAGCTCGTGTCAATGCGGTGATACTGACATTTTTACCCAAACCAGAAAATGTCCTTAAGTACTGTAGCCAATCAGAGCAGAGGTGCACAGGTTTAAAAGGCCTGTGAGGTCACTGAGCGCTCACTTCCTTTGTCCTTCAAGGGCTGTGTCCACTCTGCCCTTCTCCAACCAGAGCAGCCTCCTAAGAAGATGGCAGCAGTCCTGATTCTCCTGACCTTTCTTCTGCCGCTTGGAGCTGGTGCAGGTGAGTGAACACCCCTGTTCCAGAGGTGCCATCCCATAATACCTCTGTGGAGTCTCTGCCCAGCTCTAGTCAGGAACTTCCTGCACTGAACCTGGAGCTTCCTGAACCTCAGGTCCCAGACCAGCCCAGACCTGAAAGCCTTTCACTGGCTAGATCCTCAACAAGGTCTGAAGAAGGGCAGTGTTCTTAGAGGACATAGTGGGCACTAGCTTCTCCCTGCTCTTTGTGTCTCCTGCATAGTGGAGAATCCCAAAAAAGAGAAGTAGCAGAGAACGAAATAAAACCAAAAGTTACATCATTAAACTTATCTGAGCCCAGACCGAGGACAGCTTTAATGACCACCCTGCCATGGAGTATGACACCAACTCAAGAATGTTAGCATTATTTAGTAACCTCCACCCTCAGGCTGTTGAAGAAAGAGGCCCAGGGTGACAAGATGCCAGCATTTCACACGCCACCAGCTTTGGAGTCTTGTTTCGGTTGGCTTCTCTACTTCTTTCTTCAGGTCACCAATTATTCCCTTTATGCCAGCACACTCTTCCGATGTCCCCTAGGCTCTGAATCCCTTGATCTCAGAATAACCAGTCCTCTAGCTAATAGAAGTTATTCCTCCATGCAGGCTAAGCATTTACTGGAACTTTGGATACTATGGGCACCACAATAGGAGAACTTTAGAAAAATCCCTCTTTAAAGAGCTTAGGGTAACAGATGACAAATTAGCAGAAATCAGGACATAAGAGGTGTCCAGAGACCAACTAACAGAGAAAGCCTAACATGAGACACCCAGCATCCCCTCTGTCTCTAGTATCATGAAGAAAGAAGTTTGTTCCTCCATGTATTTGTAAAGCAGGGGCTGGAGGACAAGTCCTAAGCACCTCTTCTCAGAACAGGGCTTCAGACTCAGCAAAGATCAATCTATGTGCAAGGTATTCTGTCCACAACAGTCTTGGGGAACTGTAGCTCTCACCCCATCACCTCTCCCTAGATCTTCCTTCCTACCTCATCTGCTGCTCCCAGACACCTCATATTCTTGCCTTTTCTTTCAGAGGAGATCATTGGGGGCCATGAGGTCAATACCCACCACCGCCCCTACATGGCATTTATTGCATTTGTGAAAGATGATGGGAAAAGGTATCGCTGTGGAGGCTTCCTGGTGCGAGACAACTTTGTGCTGACAGCTGCTCACTGCAGGGGAAGGTGAGAAGAAGCTGCTGGCCCATGCTTTCTGAGACCCCAACAGGAGTTTCCATCCTCTACTTGTGGCTTCTCCTGTGAGAGCTCACTAGAGGGCAGGGCTGTGACAATGGAAGTCTGACAACAGGGAAACTGAGGTCAAAGGGTGAGAGGTCAGAGCTAGAAGCATACTTGGGTTGAAAGCAACCACACTGGTCAGACTAAAGCAGTAGCTGGGGATGAAAGTGCGCATTCAGAGTCAATGCAAACTTTGTGTATTGCTTAGAAGCAAAAGCAAACCCTCAGGAGTCTAGTGTCCTTGAGAAGCAAAGAGCAGTAGGTCATACCCTGAGGCCCTTCTGTCCCCTCAGCTAGAGCCCCACCCTGCCCACGCAGCCTCTTGCAGCTCCTGCACTGTGTCCTCTCTCACTCCACATCTCTCACCTGCACCCTGCTCTCTGCAGCACAATGAGAGTCACTCTAGGAGCCCACAATATAACATTCAAAGAGAAGACCCAGCAGATCATCCCGGTGGCAAAAGCCATCCCACACCCAGACTACAATCCTAAGGATGACTCCAGTGACATCATGCTCTTAAAGGTGAGAACTGCCCCCACAGCTCTCCGTGCTCTGCTTGCTGCAGGGATTGCCTCTCCCCTCCTGCTCTCATTCTGTTCTTTCCCCCCCTGCACTGAAATTCTCAAAGGGTCCCAGGCCAGCAGGCTCCTGGCTGAGATGCTCTCTCTTGCTTCTTCAATCACAGCTGGAGAGGAAGGCCAAGAGGACTAAAGCTGTGAGCCCCCTCAACCTGCCCAGGCGCAAGGTCCTTGTGAACCCAGGGGACGTGTGCTATGTGGCTGGTTGGGGAAACTTGGCTCCGAAGGGTAAACTCTCAGATACATTGCAAGAGGTAGACCTGACAGTCCAGAAGGATCAGGAGTGTGAGTCCCGCTTTCCACGTCGTTACAACAAAGCCGTTCAGATCTGTGTGGGGGACCCAAAGATCAATCGTACTGCTTCTTTTGTAAGTTGAATTGTCTTCCTCTCTGGGTTGCATGGGAGGGGAAAAGGAATCTGTGACCTATAGACCAAACATCAAAATATTCCTTTGCCCTCTGGTTATGATCGTATTCCCTGGGAACAGCAGTCACAGTAACTAACTAGGCTCTCAGAGCTGACAAGGAGCCTTGGTGAAGGCAGCTGGCTGAAAGCAGGATTTTTCACAGCCCTCCTGACTCCCAGGCCCAGGTTTTAGAATGCTTTGCTCTGCCTGTGTTATTACCTCAAGATGGGTTCATCTCAGAGTAGGCACCCACATTTGTCAATGGTCTGGTCCTCCATGCTCACATCAGGATCACTCACCTGTCCCCATGTCTCTTAATAGCCTGGATCAGAGGGTCTGACATAGTGAGTGGATCACAGTGGAAAAAGGGCAGAGGCGGGGCTCAGGAGGGAGATGAAGTAGTAACCCTGTCCATAATCAGAGTGAGAAACCCAGGGACCCCAGGCCTGCCCTCTGATCTCCCACAAGCAGAACATACAATTCATGTACTTTGAAGAGAAGCCTTGACGTGAGAGGGAGGCTGGGAATATGGTGAACTGCTCAGTCCCCTGTTGTATTGGCATTTTAATTATATTTTAATAAACAAAGACTGCCTGAAGTTCTGAGAGTGAAACATTTTCACTGGTCAGCCTTACAGACCAGATAACACACACCTTTAATCCCAGTAGCCACAAGAACATGCACCTTTAATCCCAATGATGTATGCCTTTAATCCCAGTCCTAGAGAAGAATAAAAAACGGGGCCAGACAACTCTCAGATGCAGTCTCCTTCTGAGATTCCAGGAGGTAGGATCTCCATTTCAGCAGAGGTTGAGGTAAGAGCCTGTGGCTGGCTGCATTCCTTTTTAAATCTTCAGGTTGAATCCAAATTTCTGAGTCTGTGTTCTTAATAATCATGCATCAAGAAGCAGTTTTGGCTGTTGGCTTAGTAGAGTAAAGCCAAATCCGAGCCAAGATATAGAGAGAAAGTAGGCAGAGTCAGGGAGATACCGTGTAGCTGCCACAGGCGAAAGATGGTAGCCACCAGTAGACCACAACCTCATGGTAGAAATGGGTTACTTTAAGATATAAGAGTTAGCTAGAAATACACCTAAGCTACTGGCCAAAGAATGCTGTAATTAATATAGTTTCTGTGTTATTTATGTGGGTCTGGACAGCCAGGAAATGAATCGTCTCCACTTATACCTGTGACCCTTCTCCTTTCACAGGGGGATTCTGGAGGACCTCTCGTGTGTAAAAAAGCAGCTGCAGGCATTGTCTCCCTTGGGGATAAAAATGGTTCAGCTCCATGTGTCTTCACCAGAGTGTCAAGTTTCCTATCCTGGATAAAGAAAACTATGAAACGCAGCTAACTACAGAGCAAACCAGATCCCTCCCTGACTCACCATCTTCCTTACGGCTGAGTCCAAGATTGACCTAGGACAGATGCCAGCATCTCAATTAAAGTCTCTTTGCAGACTCAAAAGACTGGTTTCATTTCACAGGGACCAACTCTGTGCTTAGCCAGCCAGTGTCACACTTTTGCTCTTTGCTTACCCTAACTTCATACACACACCTCAG
The DNA here is from genome assembly GCF_903992535.2 of Arvicola amphibius. NCBI lineage: Eukaryota > Metazoa > Chordata > Mammalia > Rodentia > Cricetidae > Arvicola > Arvicola amphibius. Next base: position 57,808,937 of record NC_052059.1, read on the forward strand.
GCGATGCCACTGAGCAGCTCCTTTTAACTTGTCCCACTGTGCAGTGCCTGCCCTTGTGACTGGCTCAAAGCTGAGTGTGGGTGTCTCTTGTCTTGGGTCTCAGGGAAAACTCTTTTCCTCTTCTGCATCATATGGAAGAAAGGAGAGAGAAAGCACCATGGGTATTGAAGAAGGGAGCCTGATCTGAGCCCAGGATTCCTTGAGCAAGTGACCTCAATGACATCTCATCTCCAATCTGTAATTTGGTGGCATCTCATACAAAAGATGAGCCCATGCTCAGACTCCCCCTGGAGAGAAACCCCTGGGCTCCTCCCACAGCTGCATGGTGAAGGTGTTCAAAGCCCCCTTGCTTTGCTCCCTTGAGCACATATTGGAGTAGAATCAGAGGCAGTAAATGCCTTAAACACAGACTTCTTGAGATTCCTTTAATCCATGGAAGTATCTCCTAGCCCTCATATTTTGCATAGAGCTTACTGGGCTCCCCTAACATCTATACTGATGTTCTGTATCTGGAAAATGAAGTACTTCAATTCAACAAGACTCAATTTCTCTGCTTCCCCAGGACATTGCTGTCCACCAAGCCCTGAAGGACACAGACCAGACACAAAAACACAAGTTCTTCTTGTTCATGCTGGGAAATCCTACTGGTATTCCTTCATTGTCCTGTACTATGTCAGACATCTGCCAGCACCATTCTCTGTAGACTTAGGTAATATAGAGTTTTTGTTCTGTATTTATGTCCCATGCCACCTTTCTGTGGTGGTTTTTAGTGAGTATGTCCCCTCTAGGCTCATGTATTTGAGCACCTGATTCCTGGTTGATGATGTTGTTTGTGGACATTAGGAAATATGGCTTTGATGGAGCAAGTCCATTGCTGGGGCAGGCTTTGACTCACACCATGACCATTCTTCTCTCTCTCTGCTATTATTCCGTGTGTGTGTGTGTGTGTGTGTGTGTGTGTGCACGTGTGTGTGTGTTTGTGCGTGTGCATGTATGCATAACTATATTTTATAGCTCTTGAGCATGAAGTTTGTTGATGACAACATGTTCCAATGCTGTACAATATGAACATATGTGTGCTCTTGGAATTGTGAAACATGCCTGACTTCAGTGTGATGCTGCCAGTGTTTTATCTTCCAAGGGAAGACAGTTAAACTGGCACCACTCTATTTTCCTGTGCTCCTGGTGACTTAGCAAACCAAACAGAGGTTATTAATGAAATTTTAATCTACATGGCAGAATGGGTTTTTAATGGTATTTGGAAAACAAGTAAGCATTCCTTTTTGATCATTAAGACACATACACCACAATCTTGCCTCACATACCACCAGCCAGCCACCGTTTTACAATCAGCTCTCACTCTGCACTGCATCCGCAGCTGATATGTAGAAATATTCAAATCTTGCTATTTTCAATTTTCACAATAAAAATAAATATAGTTCCTTGTCTATTATTATTTTTAATTGCAGCATGGCTTCTATACCATGATAGAATATAATACAACCCAAAAAAGAGAGAAGATCACTCAACTGAAAGGGGGCAGACAGTTCCTTTTTTGTCAGGTAAATACGCGGTTCTATTCAATATTTGGGTATTTGCAGGGGTTCACAAAGGTGGAAACAGAAAAGGTATTACATGCAAACCATGCTACTTAACATAGCAGCTGTCAAGGATGGTGACACAAGAACAAGGCAGTGGAATTGTGAAGGAACGTCTTCTCAATAACAACAAACACTTAAAGTTTCATTTTAGGATGGTGAGGATATAGCTCAGTGGGTAAGAAGACCATCCGAACAAGGAGGAGAATCTGAGCTCAGATCCCAGCACCCATCAAAGATGCTGAGTGAGGCTGATGCACCTGCATCCTCAGTGCAGAGACAGGAAGACTGCTGATGCTTGCTGCTAGCAGCTTCAACAAAACAGTCTGTTCCAGGTTCAGGGAAATACCGCATCTCAAAAAACTAAGATGGAAAACAGAAGAGGACCCTGACATCTTACTCTGCTCTCATACAGTCACGGGACACATACACGGACATACATGTTTACACACAAGCACCACAGAGTAAAAAGATAGTCACACCTGTTCTAGTTATGTTCCGTTACTCTGATAAAAACACTGTCCCAAAGAAAGCCCATGGCCATGAAAGGGTTGATTTGGCTCCCATGCCCCACCTGCACTCCAACACTGATGGAAGTCAGGGTAGGCAGGTACTCAAGCAGGAGCAGAGGCAGGAACCTCGGAGGAAAGCTGCCTGCTGGTTCAGCTTGCTTTCTTACACAACCCAGGACCTCATAGCCATGGATGGCACTACCCATAGTGGGCTAGTCCCAGTTCCATCCATTAGCAACCAAAAAGTACCCCTACAACCATGCCCACAGTCAATCTAAAGGACACAATCCTCAATTAAGGGCTCCTCTTCTGGTGTTTCTAGTTTATGTCGAGTTGACAGAAAGGACCCAGCACCGCTGGTCAGATAGGCTCTGTGTGTGGTAAAAAGCTAGACATGTGGTTATGTGGTTATATTTAAAATAATAAAACAAAACAAACCATGAAAACCATTTTGTGTTAGTGAGTGCACTGAGAGGTGTACAAATAGTGTTCCAGATCTGATATGCCCTAAGGAGTGGGGTATATTTATTAATAAACTCATTGGGTTTCACAAGACTACAACCAAGAGAACAGAACAAACTGAGAAAAACATTCTATCCAAAGAATTTTGGAGACCAGAAGCACTCATGTTAGATCTTATTCTTTGGGGATGGATGGCAGTGTGATGCTAAGAACAGCCCAACCTGAAAGTTTGGTTCCAGGTAGTGATGGTGGAGCTAACGTCATTGAAGAAATCATGACATTGAAAGACACTCATAAGTATTTTTTTGTATGGGGCAGTGGAAATATATCAAAGTGGTTTTCTTTGTTCACAATCAACCTAACTAGTACAGCTGCTGCTGCCGCCCAGCGATGGTAGTTTAAAGAGACAGACCCAGCCTGACAGTGGTGGAGAAAGCCTTTAATCCCAGTACTGGGGAGCAGAGGAAGCTGGGTCTCTGAGGTAAAGCACAGCCTGGTCTACAGAGAAAGTTCCACAACAGCCATGGATACACAGAGAAACCCTGTCTCAAATATAAATAAATGAATGAGCAAATCAGGTAAATTAAAAATGTAAACCAAAAGAAAATAAGTGGAACTCGTAATATTAAGCAAAGACAGTACAATTATCACACAATACTCATGATTAATGATGTGTCTTTGCAGAGGTCATCAAGAAAATTTATGAAAAAAGATCTCAGTAGGAATTGTGGGGGATGAGAGGGGATGGATTTGAGCAAAAATGACTAAAAAACATTGAATACATATATAAAATTGTCAAAGAAGGAAAGCTAAGTTCTAAAAGGAAATTTAATGCAAAATCATTAAAAAAATGGGTAATCTCTCCAGTACTGAGTTTCCTAAGGGACAAGGGATTAAATCATCTTCAGTGCCAGGAATTCCTGAAAAGTGTTCATGGTAACTATGGTGAAATCATTTACATTTTAGAAGTAAGATAGCCACTCTGTGGACATTACCAAAACATTATTAGGTTACTTACAATGTTGTAAACTGTATTTATGCCAGAATTTGGGAATGAAAACTGAGTTACAGATTGACCTTCTAGTGGATTTGACTGCTTATTTCACCTTTAAATGGAAAACCAATCTCTCAACTCCATGTTTCATACCTAAGTGCTCCAGGAGAAGGTGGAGTCACGGTAAGCTCAATTTAGGGCAAATAACGGCATTTCAATGCAGCTCAATAAGGTTTGTAAACAGTGACATGACCTTGCTATTGCATTTGACATAAAATCTGAACACAGATATCAAGATTTCCAGAAATAATATCACCATTTGGTATAATCAAAAGGTCATTTTCATCAGGACTTATATTATATGCCAAAGTTCCCTGCTGAGATCCACTTGGAAATGCCTAGATCTGCAATTCTCCCTTCAACCTAAAATTATTTTTTTTTCCTTTGGTCTTCTTTGCTATTTCTTTATTTTTTTCTGATTTTTTTGGTTTATTTTTTTATATTTAAAAATTTCCATCTCCTCCCCTCTTTCTCCCCCGTCCCTCCCTTCCCCTCCACCCATCCCCCCCTCCCTCCTTCTTCAGGCCAAGGAGCCATCGGGGTTTCTACTCTATGTTAAGACCAAGGTCCTCCCAACAACCCCAAGGTCCAGGAAGGTGATCAGCCAAGCTGAGAAGGCTCCCACAGAGCCTATCCATGCAGAAGAGTCAAAGCTCAGCGCCTTTGTCCTTGGCTTCTCAGTCAGCCTCCACCGTAGGCCACATTCAGAGAGTCTGGTTTGGTCTCATGTTTCATCAGTCCCAATCCAAATGGAGTTGGTGATCTCCCATTAGTTCTGTCCCACCATCTCCATGGGTGAATGCACCCCTCACGGTCCTGACTTTCTTTCTTTTTTTTGAGTTTTTTTTTTTATTTAAAAAATTTCCATCTCCTCCACTCTTCCTCCCCCTTCCCTCCCCTCCCCTCCACCCATACCCTCCCTCACTCCCTTTTCAGGCCAAAGAGCCATCGGGGTTCCCTACTCTATGTTAAGACCAAGGTCCTCCCAACTCCCCCCTGGTCCAGGAAGGTGATTAACCAAGCTGAGAAGGCTCCCACAGAGCCTGTCCATGCAGAAGAGTCAAAGATCAGCGCCTTTGTCCTTGGCTTCTCAGTCAGCATCCACCATCGGCCACATTCAGAGAGTCTGGTTTGGTCTCATGTTCCATCAGTCCCAATCCAACTGGAGTTGGTGATCTCCCGTTAGTTCTGTCCCACCATCTCCATGAGTGAACGCACCCATCACGGTCCTGACTTTCTTTCTCATGTTCTCTCTCCTTCTGCTCCTCATCAGGACCTTGGGAGCTCAGTCCGGTGCTCCAATGTGGGGCTCTGTCATTTTCTTCATCTATCGCCAGGTGGAGGTTCTATGGTGATATGCAAGAAATTCATCAGTATGGTTATAGGAACTGGCTTTTTCAGGCTCCCTCTCCTCAGCTGCCCAAGGAACTAACTGGGGGCGTCTCCCTGGAAACCTGGGAACCCCTCTAGGGTCAAGTCTCTTGACAACCCTCAGGTGGCTCCCTAAATTAAGATATATGCTTCCATGCTCCCATATCCACCCTTCCTGTATCCCAAGCATCCCATTCCTCCGAGCTCCCCCCATTCTCCCCTTCACGCTTTTCTCTCCCCATCTTCCCTTGGCCGCGTCTCGTCCAACCCTCAAGTTCCCAATTTTTGCCTGGCGATCGTGTCTACTTCCAATATCCAGGAGGATTACTATATCTTTTTTGGGGGGTTCACCTTCTTCTTATCTTCTCAAGGATCCCGAATTATAGGCTCAATGTCCTTTAATTATGGCTAGAAACCGATTATGAGTGAGTACATCATCTTTTTGGGTCTGGGTTACCTCACTCAGAATAGTGTTTTCTATTTCCATCCATTTGCATGCAAAATTCAAGATGTCATTGTTTTTTACCACTGAGTAGTACTCTAACATGTATATATTCCACAGTTTCTTCATCCATTCTTCCACCGAAGGGCATCTAGGTTGTTTCCAGGATCTGGCTATTACAAATAGTGCTGCTATGAATATAGTTGAGCAAATGCATTTGTAGTATGATTGGGCATCTCTTGGGTAGATTCCCAATAGTGGAATTGCTGGGTCCTGGGGTAGGTTGATCCCGAATTTCCTGAGAAACCGCCACACTGCTTTCCAAAGTGGTTGCACAAGTGTGCATTCCCACCAACAATGGATGAGTGTACCCCTTACCCCACAACCACTCCAGCAAAGGTTATCATTGGTGTTTTTGATTTTAGCCAATCTGACAGGTGTATGATGATATCTCAAAGTTGTTTTGATTTGCATTTCCCTGATAGCTAAGGAGGTTGAGCATGACCTTAAGTGTCTTTTGGCCATTTGAACTTCTTCTGTTGAGAATTCTCTGTTCAGTTCAGCGCTCCATTTTTTAATTGGGTTCATTAGCATTTTAAAGTCTAGTCTCTTGAGTTCCTTATATATTTTAGAGATCAGACCTTTGTCAGTTGCAGGGTTGGTGAAGATCTTTTCCCAGTCAGTAGGCTGCCTTTGTGTCTTAGTGACAGTGTCCTTTGCTTTACAGAAGCTGCTCAGCTTCAGGAGGTCCCATTTATTCAATGTTGCCCTTAATGTCTGTGCAGCTGGGGTTATACGTACGAAACAGTCTCTTGTGCCCATTTGTTGTAGAGTACTTCCCACTTTCTCCTCTATCAAGCTCAGTGTGTTCAGATTAATATTGAGGTCTTTAATCCATTTGGACTTGAGTTTTGTGCATGGTGATAGATATGAATCTACTTTCATTCTTCTACAGGTTGACATCCAGTTATGCCAGCACCATTTGTTGAAGATGCCCTCTTTCTTCCATTGTGTACTTTTGGCTCCTTTATCAAAAATCAGGTGTTCATAGGTTTGTGGTTTAGGATCCAGGTCTTCTATACGATTCCATTGGTCGACTTCTCTGTTTTTATGCCAATACCAAGGTGTTTTCAATACTGTAGCTCTGTAATAGAGTTTGAAGTCAGGGATGGTAATGCCTCCAGAAGTACCTTTATTTTATAAGATTGTTTTGGCTATCCTGGGTTTCTTGTTTTTCCATATAAAGTTGATTATTGTCCTCTCAATATCTGTGAAGAATTTTGATGGGACCTTGATGGGGATTTCATTGAATCTATAGATTGCTTTTGGTAGAATTGCCATTTTTACTATGTTGATCCTCCCAATCCACGAGCAGGGGAGATCCTTCCATTTTCTGGTATCCTCTTCAATTTCTTTCTTCAAAGAATTAAAGTTCTTGTCAAATAAATCCTTCACTTCCTTGGTTAGAGATACTCCCAGATATCTTATGCTATTTGTGGCTATTGTGAAAGGTGGTACGTCTCTGATTTCCCTCTCTGCTTCCTTATCCTTTGTGTATAGGAGGGCGACTGATTTTTTGGAGTTGATCTTGTATCCTGCCACGTTACCAAAGGAGTTTATCAGCTGTAGGAGTTCTTTGGTGGAGTTTTTGGGGTCGCTTATGTACACTATCATATCATCTGCAAATATCGAAAGTTTAACTTCTTCCTTTCCAAGTTGAATCCCCTTGATTCCCTTATGTTGTCTTATTGCTATTGCTAGAACTTCAAGCACTATATTGAAGAGATAAGGAGAGAGTGGACAGCCTTGTCGTCTTCCTGAATTTAGTGGGATAGCCTTGAGTTTCTCTCCATTTAATTTGATGTTAGCTGTCGGCTTGCTGTAAATAGCTTTTATTTTATTTAGGAATGACCCTTGTATCCCTAATCTCTCCAAGACCTTTATCATAAAAGGGTGCTGAATTTGGTCAAATCTTTTTCAGCATCTAATGAGATGACCATATGATTTTTTTCCTTCAGTTTATTTACATGATGGATTACATTGATAGATTTTTGTATGTTGAACCAGCCCTGCATCTCTGGGATGAAGCCTAGTTGATTGTAGTGGATAATTTTTCTAATGTGTTCTTGGATTCTGTTTGCCAGTATTTTATTGAGAATTTTTGCATCGATGTTCATGAGTGAGATTGGCCTGTTCGTTTACTCAGAGTTTCCATTTCCAGTCTTCCCTCAGATTGTGTTTTCTTCATTACTTCCATTTCATTTATCAGGTCTTGTACTGTTTCCCTTACCTGTTTGATTGCTTTTTCTTGTTTTTCTTGGGTATCTTTGAGAGATTTATTTATTTTGTCTACCTTATTGTTTGTCATCTCCATTTCTTTATGGCAGTTTTTTACCTCCTGTTTAAGGTCCTCTATTATTTTCATAAAGTACTGTTTAAGGTCGGTTTCTTCTATATATTCTGGGGTAGGGTGTTCAATTCTTGTTGTTTTGGGATGTCTGGATTCTGGTGATGTCATGTTGCCTTTTGGGTTGTTGGAGGAGTTCTTGCATTGGCGCCTGCCCATCTCTTCCTTCAAATGGAGCCGGGAGGCACTTGGTATCCTAGACCAATCTTTGCTGTGACTGAATCTGGTTGGATCTCCCCAGTGCCAGAGCAGGACCTATTCCTTGCGGCACAATCTGAAGAAGCCTGTACTCCCTTGCAGGAATCCTCAGACCTGCCTGGAGGCCAGAGTCTGACCCCTTTGGGTGGATGGCCTTAGTACAGGAGCAGGACACCTGAAAACACTAGGGAAGGCAGTCCAGATGGAACTTCACTGCACAGGATCAGGGATTCCAGGCAGCCTAGGGAAGCCGCCCGGACAAAAGGGCCAAGGTGGGGGCTGGGCTGGATGGAATATCACACAGTGAACCTGGCAGCACAATCTGAAGGAGCCCGCACTCCCTTACAGGAATCCTCAGACCTGCCTGGAGGCCAGAGTCTGACCCCTTTGGATGGATGGCCTTAGTACAGGAGCAGGACACCTGAAAACACTAGGGAAGGCTTGGGAGAGGCAGGGACTTGAGAAACAAAGACCCTAAAATTATTTTCAATCATGTTCATTCTCTACATTCATTTGCCTTTACAGGACCTTCTCAGAGACAAGAGCTCACCCTTCACAGACACACTGGATCCACACCACCAGCTTTTCATAGCACATACACTGTGAGTCACAGGTCTCAAGACCTGAGAATGCAGGCCTGGAGAGATAGCTCAGACATCTTAATAGTAGAGACTGCTCTTGCAGAGGACCCAAGTTCAGTTCTGAGCACCCATGCTGAATGTCTCATAACACTTGTAACCTCATCTCTGGCCTCCAAGGGTGTATGTACACACATGCACATGACCCAACTGCATCACAGATACATACACATAATCAATACTTAAAATCTTTGATGTAGATATACTCTAGACATGATGAGGGAACTACACCTGTGAAATTTCAGCAACATGACTGCTTAGATAAGATCTGCACAATGACAACACCAGTAGACCTTCCAAAGTGGTTGGGGAAACAGCAGGGGCCCCATCCCAAGATGAAGAGCAATAAACTATAAAGTGCTGTGAGAGGGAGAAATAGTCTTCCCCAAATATGAGCCCCCCCTAGTGGTTATCCAATCCCAAGTGGTCAGACCAAAATGAAAGATGAATTCAAGCAATAATAAACAGACTCTGTAAGCTTGATTTATATTTTCATCACTGTGTGTATTGAGAGAAAGAAAGAGAGAGAATGGTAACTAAAGAATAAGAGGCCTTGAATCTGAAGGGGATGAAGCAACCTGAAAGGAGTTAGAGGGATAATGGCTGATGGCATGCTTATATTTTAATTTTTCAATAATTCCAAATGGTAAGCATACTAAGAGTAAAATTAGAACCAAAATATCTCACCCCATCTCAGGAATTCACTGAGTTTGGAGCTCTGTCCATCAAGCCAGTTGTGTTTACCAAGTCCATTTGTTTTTCAAAAGCAATGTCAAATGGCCCACAAAGTTTGTGTTGTCCTCATTCACTATTTTTGTTTGTTTGCTCTTTATTTGTTATTTTTTCTATTCTGAAACAGAGTTTCAATGTGTGGCCCTGTGCATCCTGGTACTCACTATATGGAGTAGGTTGGCCTTAAACTCACAGAAATATTTCTGCCTCTCCTGCTGAGTGCTGGCATTAAAGGGTTTGTCAGCACTGTTCTCCTTATTTTTAGAAAGAAATCACACTAAATTAAATGCTACTATTTAGCAGTGTTCCCTTTAGGTATTAGATATCACTAAATTGGAGCCCGTTCCATGGTTTTAAAAAATTCCCTCAACATGGATACCATATAATTAAGATTATTATATTTTGTATGGATTTTGTTGCATACCTGTATGTGCACATAATGTATTGTTTATACATGGTTTCTTTTCAGGAAGTTATTACCAATTTTTGTTATAGCATATATATCCTGTATATCTATAATATAGTTAAGTAATGTGTATTCTAAAACAGTTGTCCCTTCATTGTGGCCCAAAAATGAAACAGAGTTTCAACCCATGGATTGGATTATTAATTTAGATCCAATTAGTATCTGGATTGCAGTTAACAGCTGGGACAAGAAAGCCTCTATGGATACCAAGTATGAAAAAAGGAAAATCAAAAATCTCTGAAACACATAAAGTTGTGGAGATAAACAGGACACAGAGTGCTCTGGGATTGTTCTGGATATGCATACTTAAACACACACACACACACACACACACACACACACACACACACACACACACACACACGTACACCCCACTGTTCTGTGTTTAGGGCAAGGCCAGCCTGTCTCAACTCCCAGAGCTGATCTCACACAGCTCTCCCCATCACATGCCCTAAGCTCAGGTCCTCAGCTCACTCCAGTCCTTAGCAGCCTCTTCCAGAGCTGGGCCCCTGTCTGTCTCACTCCTGGATCTAGTCCACTAAACAACAACTCAAGACTAATCAAGGTTCTTGTTTATCTATGAACGATCCAAAGCAAAACTGTAGGAAATCCACTGAAGTCCTCAGCAGGTAAGCCTGTGCTGATCTAACCTTACGGACTGCTTGAGAGATGAATGCCAATACAAAATAAACAGGTAACCAATACATGCTATTGTGATTTGTTAGTGTACTTAATTACACAAGACAGTAGACATGGTTATTGGTCACTAGGTTTCACTTGCTATAGGGATTTCTCTGTGACACCCTAGCAGTATAGGAACGTGAGAGTGAGCGAAGATTAACTCATCAGACTATTCCAACAGATGGTTCCTCAGTATGATCAGAAGTCTCAGACGTTAATGAGAAGAGGTACTGAAACTCTGCCTCGCCAAATAAAATGCAGTATCAGGTTTAATAAGTACTGTATAACTGTGTCTGTGTTTAAGTAGTGCTATAGCAGTTTTGTGGTAAATTGGGTTTCAGCATTATTTTTAAAAAAAGAAAAGGGAAAAAGAAAACAAAAACTAAAGAAATTTAAAAAGGATCTTACCAGAATGAAAAAAAAATGTAAGAGGTAAGAAAAGCCACACTTTTGTCTCAGTGAAGGCACAGTGGACTTCCTGGGATCCCAGGCCCTCCTCAACCACAACCTTACCACCCTCTTTTCCTGGTCTTTATCCAGGATTAGCTCATAGGATGTCAATGTGGTGACAGTGACATTTTGACCCAAGCCAGGAAACTGCTCTAGCTAATAGAGCGAATCAGAGCAGAGGTGCACAGGTTTAAAACGCCTGTGAGGTCACTGAGCGCTCACCTCCTTCGTCCTTCAAGGGCTGTGTCCACTCTGCCCTTCTCCAGCTCGAGCAGCCTTCCTGGGAAGATGGTAGCAGTCCTGATTCTCCTGACCTTTCTTCTGCTGCTTGGAGCTGGTGCAGGTGAGTGAACAACCCTGTTCCAGAGGTGCCAGCCTATAATACCTCTGTGGAGTTCCTGCTCAGCTCTACTCAGGAACTTCTTGCACTGTCCAGGAGCTTCCTGAACCTCAGGTCCCAGACCAACCCAGACCTGGAAGCCTGTCACTGGCTAGATCCTCAACAAGGTCTGAAGAAGGGTGGTGTCCTCAGGAGACAAGGTGGGCACTAGTTTCTCCCTGCTGTTTTTGTCCCCTAGAGAGTAGATCATCCCAAGAAAGAGATGTAGCAGAGAATGCAAAGTTACTAAATGTATACCATTAACTCTACCTTAGCCCAGACACAGGCCAGCTTTTATGACCAGTCAGCAGTGATGTAAGGACACCAGTTGAAGAATATTAGCATTAGTTATTAATCTCCACCCTCAGGCTACTAAATCTAGAGGCCCAGGATGACAAAATCCCTGGGTTGTACACTCCATTTCCTTTGTAGTCTAGTTTTTCTTGGCCCTCCATTTCTTTCTGCAGGTCCCCAGCTACCACCATTATACCAGCAGCATTCTACAATATCCCCTAGGCTCTTATTCCCTTGAGCTCTGAGCCACCAGCCCTCCAGCTAAGTAAAAATCATTCTTCTATGCAGCTAATTCATTGATTGAGAACCTAGGATATTATGGGCACCAGAACAGGAGAACTTTAGAAAATCCCTCTCTCAAGACCTTGTGGTAAAAGGTGACGAAATTAGCAGAAATCAAGACAGGAGAGGCGTCCGGAATTTTATAATCATAAAATTCCAAGCAGCTTTGGCTCAGGGTCCTGTCCTGTCAGACATTTAACAGATAACATGAGTGGTAGATACTGCTTAATGCCTCCTTCTCCCAAACAGACAGAGCGTCACATTCTTCTGGGAGATGGAATAAAATCTCCATTTGTATTGGGTAGCTTTCAAAGACAAGCTTTTATTTATGAAGAAATGTAGGTGGCACACATCTTCTGACAGAGAACAGGAAAATAAACCCTGCCCTGGAGACAAACTAAGGACCCAGCTTTTTTGGAGACATCAAATACAAAGAAGAGTGCAGAATCAAAGAAAAATGCATGTTAAAAATCATATGGTCACATGTGTATTCAGCTTATATGTCATATTTACATTGAGAGAAGATTCTATGGCTTAAAATAATGTTGAAAACCATTATTGTTTATGCTTTAGAGAGAAGATAAAATAATTTTCTACCAAAAGATAGTTACTATCCTGACAAACAGCATCAAACCTGTTGGGATGGAGGCTGCATTGAGCCTAGGATTCCTTGAGCAATTGACCTCAATGATATCTAATTTATGGTCAGTAACTTTCTGCTATTCCACACAAAAGATTAGCCCATGCTTAGACTCCCTCTTGTGAGAAACTCCTGGGCTCCTACACTACTGCATGGTGAAGGTGTCAAAGCCACCTGCTTTGCTCTTTTGAGCACATATTAGAGTAGATTCATAGGCTGTAATGTCTTAAATACAAACTGCTTTAGATTCATCTAGTCTGTGGATGTGTCTCCCGGTCCTCACCATTTGCAGAGAGTTTATTCAGCTCCCCTAACATCTGTACTGATGTTCTACACCTGGGAAAGGAAATGCTTCAACTCATCAAGACCCATCTTCTCTTCTTCCTGAGGCCATTGCATCCAGCAAGTCAGATAGCATAAGACTCCCCTGAAGGACCCAAAACAGACACAAGAACACCGGTCTTCTCATTTGTGCTCTGGAATACATACCGTTATACCTGCTTTGTTCCGTCCAATGTCATACTTCTGCAAACACCATTTTCTGTGGACTTAGGGAATATAGAGTTTCTGTTTCATATTTGTGTCCCATGCCACCTCCCTTTGGTGGTTTTTAGTGACTATGTCCTGTTAGGCTCATGTATTTGAGCACCTTGTTCCCAGTTGATGCTGCTGCTTGGGGATATTAAAAAAATATGGCCTTGGTGTAGCAATTCCATTGTTGTGGCAGGCTTTGACTCACACCATTACCAGTTCTCTCTCTCTCTCTCTCTCTACTATGGTTCTGTGTTTGTGTGTGTTGCACGCGTGCACACACACACGTGTTAATATGTGTGTAACTATATTGTATGTTTCTTAAGAATGTTGTTCTAATGCTGTGCAATATGAATATTTGTGTGTTCTTCCTGTTGTTAACCATGCATGACTTCATTGTGATGCTGCCAGTGTTTTGTCTTCCAAGTGAAGACAGTCAAACTGGCACCATCATATTTTCATGAGCTCCTAGAGATGTAGCAAACCAAACAGAGGTATCAGTAATATTTAATCTACATTGCCAAATGGGTTTTTAATGGTATATGGAAAACTAGTAAGAATTCCTTTTTGATTATTAAGAACACACACACCAGAACCTTGTCTCACACACCACAACCCAGCTACCATTCTTACAATTGGCTCTCACTCTGCACTGCACCCACAGCTGAGATGCTGAAATACTCAAACCTTGCTATTTTCTTTTCAATTTTCATAGTAGAAATAATTATAGTTTCTTATCTCTTATTTCTAATTGCAGCATGAATTCTATACCATGATAAAATATAATACAACTCAAAAAAAGAGAGAAGATCACTCAACTGAAATGGGGGCAGACAGCTACTTTTTGTCAGGTAAATACAAGACCCTGTTAAACCTTTCAGAATTTGCGAGTGTTCATAAAGGTGGTAACAGAGAAGGCATTACATGCAAACTGTGCTACCTAACATAGCAGCTGTCAAGGATGGTGACACAAGGACAAAGTGGTGGAAATGAGAAGAGACATCTTCTCAATAACAACAAACAAAGTTTCATTTTAGGATGTTGAGGGTATGGCTCAGTGGGTAAGAGCACTATCTGAACAAGTAGGACAATCTGAGTTCAGATTCTAGCACCCACATAAATGATGTTGAGTGAGGCTGATGTGCCTGTATCCTCAGTGCAGACTGCTGATGCTTGCTGTCAGCAGCCTCAACAAAACAGTCTATTCCAGGTTCAGGGAGAGACCCCATCTCAAAGGACTAAGACAGAGAACAGTAGAGGAACCTGACATCTTTCTCTGCTCTCGATAGGCATGGGACACATACACCAACATCCATGTTTACACACAAGCACCACATATTTAAAAAGATAGTCACACCTGTTCTAGTTATGTTCTGTTACTCTGATAAAAACACTGTCCCAATGCGCTTGACCAGGAAAGGGTTGATTTGGCTCACATGTCCCATCTGCCCTCCATCACTGATGGAAGACAGGGTAGGCAGGTTCTCAAGCACAATCAGAGCCAGAAACCTCGGAGGAAAGTTGTCTGCTGGTTCACCTCGCCTTCTTATACAACCCAAGATTTGCTTTATTATTCAGCACAGGACCTCATGCCCACGGATGGCACTACCCACATTGGGCTATCCCAGTTCTGTCCATTAGCAACCAAAAAGTACCCCCACAAACATGCCCACAGTCAATCCTCTTTTGAGGGCTCTTCTTCTGGTGTTTCTAGTTTATGTCGAGTTGACAGAAAGGACCCAGCACCGCTAGTCAGATAGACTCTGTGGTAAAAACCTAGACATGTGGTTATGTGGTTATATTTAAAATAATATAACAAAACACACCATGAAAACTATTTTGTGTTAGTGAGTGCACTGAGACGTGTACAAAAGGTGTTCCAGATCTGATATGCCCTAAGGAATGAGGTATATTTATTAATAAACTCATTGGGTTTCACCAGACTACAACCAAGGGAACAGAACAAACTGAGAAAAACATTCTATCCAAAGAATTTTGGAGACCAGAAGTACTCATGTTAAATCTTATTCTTTGGGAATGGATGGCAGTGCTGATGCTAAGAACAGCCCAACCTGACATTTTGGTTCCAGGTAGTGATGATGAAGCTAATGTCATTAAAGGAATAATGCCATTGAAAGACACAAAATAAATCTTTGTTTTGGTATTGGGCTGTGGAAAATATATCGAATTGGTTTTCTTTGTCCATAATCAACCTAACTAGTACAGCTGCTGCTGATGCCCAACGATGGTAGTTTAAAGAGAGAGACCCAGACTGGCAGTGGTCGAGAAAGCTTTTAATCCCAACACTTTGGAGCAGAGGCAACTGGGTCTCTGAGGTAAAGCACAGCCTGGTCTACAGAGAAAGTTCCATAACAGCCAGGGATACACAAAGACACCCTGTCTCAAAAATAAGTAAATGAATGAGCAAATCAAGTAAATTAAAAATGTAAATCAAAAGAAAATAAGAGGAACTTGTAAAATTAAGAGAAAACGGTGCAATTACCTCACGTTACTCACGAAGAATGATGTGTCCTTGCAGAGGTCATCAAGAAAATTTATGAAAAAGAGGAAGGTCCCAGTGGGAATTGTGGGGGGTGAGAGGTGATGATTTTGGTCAAAAATGACTGAAAAACACTGAAAATATACATGAAATTGTCAAAGAAGTCAAACTAATTTCTAAAAGGAAATTTAACTCAAAATCTTTTATAAAATGGGTAACATCATAAAGATCATTGTCAATACTGAATTTCATAAGGGACAAGGGATTAGATCATCTCCATTGCCAGGAATTCCTGAAAAGTGTTCATGGTAACTATGGTGAAATCATTTATATTTTAGAAGGAAGATGGCCATTTTGTAGACATTACCAAAACATCAAGTACTTACAATGTTATAAACAATATTCATGCCAAAATTTGGAATGAAAACTCAATTACAGATTGATCTTTTAGTGGATTTAACTGTTTATTACATCTTTAATGGGAAAACCAACCTCTCAATACCATGTTTCATACCTAAGTGCTCCAGGAGAAGGTGGAATTATGGTAAGCTCAATTTAAGACAAACAATTGCATTTCATTGCAGCTGAATATAAGTTTGTAAACAATGACGTAACCTTGCTATTACATTTGACAGAAAATCTGAACACAGATATCAAGATGTCCAGAAATTATATCACTATTTGGTATAATCACAAGTTAATTTTCATCAGCATATATGTTATCTGTCAATGTCAAATCTGATTTTCAATTTAAATGCCTAGAACTGCAATCCTTCATTCAACCTAAGAATATTTTTGATCGTGTCCATTATCGACATTTATGGGCCTTTTATAGGACCTTCTCAGAGATGAGAGCTCACTTGTGTAATGGACACTTAAAATAAATCCCACACTAGCTCGATGGTTATTTATTCACCTGTAAACTCACCAATCAGAATTCTCTGCTTGAACAGAGAACAAAGATCGAATGTAGCAATCCAGTAATTCAAAAGAGCAGCCAGGGAAGAAAGAAAAAGGGGCGTGTGCAGGATCTGCATCCATATTTATAGTATAAAAGGCCATGTCCCAGTAGGCAGGTAACCACGAGCTGTAAAATTTCCTACAGCACCTCCCCATTTTGTTTAAATAAGAGATATCTAAGCCCAAGACATAATTATATACAATAAGAACAAATATTCTATCCTAACTAGTTTAAGTCTTGTATAATAAATAACTTGGCCAAGTAATGAGAGGAAAGTAACTACAATTATCTAGTCTTCATCCCCATAGAAGATCAGAGAAGGGATTACTTCATTACTTGAGTCAGCAGGAAGTTCAGTCAAGCAACTTCCAAAATGTGCAACAAATGACAGTGATAACTTGCTACCTGGGCAATCACCCAAAGTCTCATTTGCAATGTTGAGGTAACCAACTTTGGCTAAGTTCTAGAATAACTGACAAGACAATTATCAAAGGCAGGAAATTTTTCAAAACCGTTTTACCTTGTCTTGGCAAGACTTGACAGTCCTGCTTATCCATTTCCAGATACTATGTATCTTGTTAGTGGTTAAGGCATGGGCATTTCTTTGCCCAAAGGCCAGTTTTGCCAAGAAGAAAACAAGTTCCAAGTGGAGTGACTTCGGTGCTCAACATTCTCTTGGAAATAGTTCAGTGCTGCCAGAAGCAACTGTGTCTCACTGTAACAGAACCCTAAGTTATTTAAATGCCATATTCTACAGCTCTTTGAAGTGGGTGAAGATAATCTGCCTATGCAGAATATAATCTTTATGTATCTAAAGAACCTGATTAATCTTACTATAAGTATGACAAACATAGATGACTATTGATCTATAATTCTTAATACCTATATAACTTAAGGACTAAGACAATAAACAATTGTGCAATAAATGAGGACAATGACCTCCAAATGTAAACAATGTGTATAAGTATCTTGATAAGAGGTAGATATGTACATTGCAATAGATAAATATATATATATCAATATATAAAAATGTTTTATGCAGAGGTAGAAGCATGCATGCATGCAATATTCAATATAATTTAACTTTGTATCAATATACAAGAATCTATACCAATGTAATTGCCTATAAATAATAACTCACAAGTATTCACTCTATTACTCACTATTATTATTAGTGTGAATAAGCTCATACCAATCTATTATCCCATCCAATTTCCCAATTTTTTTCCCAAAGATATCCCTGAGCCTATAAAATTTTTCCCCATCCCCATACCAATTATAATCAACCCCTAAATGATATCCCTAACTCTGAGGACAAACTTTGTTGGGAGAAGGTACATCGTCTTCTAGAATCACTTCCAGCTGTCATGGGGGTGATGTTCTTTCTATGGGATCCTGTGAACGCAAAATGGTTAAGTTCCAAGATTCACATTTGGTATAATTGCAAATAGTCTCTGAGTATTTGGTGGAGGTCTGGCCATAATGTTGTAAAAAAGAATGCACCATTTCAGATTACCAAGTTGGAACCATCTTGAGCTGTTGGTACCCAAAAGAGGTTTTGCAGTAGCACTATCAGCATCATGACATCATATCAACCAGGTGGAGCTGTTGTTGTGGGGCCCCATCTTCTTCCTGGAAACTTCAAAGATTACTGCAGGAAAATTCTTTGTGGAAAACTTAAACATTATTTATATGGATACATACAGACATATATATTCAATGAAAGGTACAATAACGACATAAATAGATACGATAAAAGGTAAAAACTGTTCTAAATTCTTTCTTCTTTCTGTCCCATATCAGACAGCTCTGGACATGAGACAGAAACTCTGGATTTTTCTTTTAACAACATGCTTGGATTTAAAGAAGGACAGAGTCATTGTCCAACTCCAAAACCAGCTCTCTATATTCATAAATATACATATATATATATATGTAAAAATATATGAATCATATTTGATTTTCTTGATTATCCTTATTAGGTAGCTATTTTTCCATCTGTCATAATTCAACATCCAGAGTCTCTTGAATTTTTGAAGATGAAAACTTACCTGCAAAGACAAGAACAGAACCCTGCTCCCTCACTATATCCTTTCCTTACCATATGTATGGTTATCACCATTGTGGATGAGCTGTTATTTCTCATTTTCAAGAGGTTTTTCATTTTAAAACCGAATCTTTATTAATTTTGATGGTATCCATAGTTTTTCTTCTCTTGTGGAAACAAGAGCAAAACCCCTTCCCCAACATAGCCCATCTCCTGGCTTCCATTGTTAGGTCAGCACATCCTTGAAATAAACTGATTGATTTAATTCAGAAGACTTTTCTATTATCCACTGTCTCTCTGCTGCACTAATCCCTTTCTCATAATGTTAAAAAATTCAAGATTAATAAAGCATTATGTAATCTATTTCCACCCCTTTCTGTTTGTTTAACATATCTTTTATAGTTTGAGTTGATCTTTCTGTAACTGGTTGACTTGTAGGATTGTGTAGTATACCTGTAATATGCTTACTATTATAATAAGCAAAAAACTGTTTCATTTTCCTAGAGACATAAAGTGGATCATTATCTGTCTTTATTTGTGCAGATATATCCTTATATATAGATATACATACATATATGTATATATATACACATACACATATATATATATATATATATATATATATAAAACTTCTAATAAATATGTGATTACTGAATCAGCCTTTTCTGACCTTAAAGCAATTCCCACTGAAAATGTGAATAAGTGTCAATGGTGTGGTGTACATATTTTAATTTACCAAATTTTGCAAAGTGGAACATATCTATCTGCCAGATTTCGTTTCTTTTTTAAATTTTTTTAATTTTTAATTTTTATTTTTTTATTTATTAAAAATTTCTGTCTCCTCCTATCCCCCCATTTCTCCTCCTCCCCCTCCCCTTCCCTCTCCAGTCCTAAGAGAAGTCAGGGTGCCTTGCCCTGTGGGAAATCCAAGGCCCTCCCTCCTCCATCCAGGTCTAGGAAGCTGTGCATCCAAACAGACTAGGCTCCCCAAAAGCCAGTACATGCAGTAGAATCAAAACCCGGTTTCATTATCATTAGCTTCTCAGTCCGCCCTCATTGTCAGCCATATTCAGAGAGTCTGTTTTGATCACATGCTCATTCAGTCCCAGTCCAGCTGGCCTTAATGAGCTCCCATTAGATCAATCACACCGTCTCCATGGGTGGACACACCCTTCGCAGTCCTGATTCCTTGCTCATATTCTCCCTTTTTCTGTTCTTCATCTGTGCCTTGGGAGCTCAGTCCAGTGCTCCAATGTGGGTCTCTGTCTCTATCTCCATCCATCGCCAGATGAATGTTCTATGGTGATATGCAAGATATTAATCAGTGTGGCTATGGGAGAAAGTCAATCAGGCACCCTCTCCTCTGCTGCCCAATGCCCAAGGAACAAGCTGGGGAACATCTCCTTGGCCCTGGGAGCCCCTCTAGAGTCAAGTCTCTTGTCAACCCTAAAATGGCTCCCTTAGTTAAGATATCTTCTTCCCTGCTCCCATATCTACCTTTCCTCCATCTCACCCATCCCATTCCACCAAGCTCTCCCCAATCCTTCCCATCTCCTTTCTCTCTCCCCATCTCCCCTGCCCCCTACTGCCCCACTTTTGCATGGCGATCTTGTCTACTTCCAATATTCAGAAGGATAAATATATGTTTTTCTTTGGGTTCACCTTCTTATTTAGCTTCTCTAGGATCATGAACTATAGGCTCAATGTCCTTTGTTTATGGCTAGAATCCACTAATGAGTGAGTACATACTATATTCCTCTTTTTGGATCTGGGTTATCTCACTCAGTAAAGTGTTTTATATTTCCATCCATTTGCATGCAAATTCAAGATGTCATTGGTTTTTTTTTTTTCCACTGAGTAGAACTCTAAAGTGAATATGTGCCACACATTCTTTATACATTCTTCTATTGAGGGGCACCTAGGTTGTTTCCAGGTTCTGGCTATTACAAATAGTGCTGCTATGAACATAGTTGAACAAATGCTTTTGGAGTATTATTGTGCATCTCTTCGGTATATTCCTAAGAGTGGAGTTGGTGGATCCTGAGGTAGGTTCATTCCAGTTTCCTGAGAAACCGCCATACTAATTTCCAAAGTGGTTGCACAAGTTTGCATTCCCCCCAGCAATAGATGAGTGTTCCCCTTATTCCACACCCTCTCCAGCATAGGCTATCATTGGTGCTTTTGATTTTAGCCATTGTGACAGGTGTAAGATGGTATCTCAAAGTTGTCTTGATTTGCATTTCCCTGATCGCTAAGGAGGTTGAGCATGACCTCAAGTGTCTTCTGGCCATTTGAACTTCTTCTGTTGAGAATTCTCTGTTCAGCTCAGTACCCCATTTTTAATTGGGTTAATTAGAATTTTAATGTCTAGTTTCATGAGTTCTTTATATATTTCAAAGATCAGACCTTTGTCTGTTGCGGGGTTGGTGAAGATCTTCTCGCATTCAGTAGGTTGCCTTTTTGTCTTAATGACAGTGTCCTTTGCATTACAGAAGCTTCTCAGTTTCAGGAGGTCCCATTTAGTCATTGTTGCTCATATTGTCTGTGCTACTGGGGTTATATGTAGGAAGTGGTATCCTGTGCCCATGTGTTGCAGACTACTTCCACTTTGTCTTCTATCAGGTTCAGTGTGGTCAGATTTATATTGAGGCCTTTAATCCATTTGGACTTGAGTTTTGTGCATGGTGATAGAAACGGATCTACTTTCATTCTTCTACAGGTTGACATCCAGTTCTGCCAGCACCATTAGTTGAAGATGCCCTCTTTCTTCCATTGTATAATTTTAGCTCCTTTGTCAAAAATCAGGTGTTCATAGGTTTGTGGAACAATATCTGGGTCTTCGATTTGATTCCATTGGTGAACATCTCTGTTTTTGTGCCAATACCAAGCTGTTTTCATTACTGTAGCTCTGTAAAAGATTTTGAAGTCAGGGATGATAATGCCTCTGGAAGTACTTTTATTGTATAGGATTGTTTTGGCTATCCTGGGTTTTTTGTTTTTCCATATAAAGTTGATTATTGTTATCTCAAGGTCTGTGAAAAATTTTGTTTTGATTTTGATGGGGATTGCATTGAATCTATAGATTGCTTTTGGTAGAATTGCCATTTTTACTATGTTGATCCTCCCAATCCAAGAGCATGGGAGATCCTTCCATTTTCTGGTATCCTCTTCAACGACTTAAAGTTCTTTCAAATAGATCTTTCACTTCCTTGGTTAGAGTTACCCCAAGATACTTTATGTTATTTGTGGCTATTGTGAAAAGTGATGTCTCTCTGATCTCCCTCTCTGCTTCTTTGTTCTTAGTCTATAGGAGGGCAATTCATTTTTTGGAGTTGATCTTGTATCCTGCCACATTAGTAAAGGTATTTATCAGCTGTAGGAGTTCTTTGGTAGAGTTTTTGGGGTCGCTTATGTACACTATCAATCAGATCATCTGCAAATAATGAAAGTTTAAATTCTTCCTTTCCAATTCGAATCCCCTTGATCTCCTTATGTCATCTTATTGTTATGCTAGAACTTCATGCACTATATTGAAGAGGTATGGAGAGAGTGGACAGCCTTGTCTTGTTCCTGATTTTAGTGGAATGACTTTGAGTTTCTCTCTATTTAATTTGATGTTAGCTGTTGGCTTGTTGTATATTGCTTTTATTATATTTAGGAATGAACATCTAATCTCTCTAAGACCTTTATCATGAAGGGGTGTTGAATTTTGCCAAATGCTTTTTCAGCATCTAATGAGATGATCATATGGATTTTTTCCTTCAGTTTATTTATATGATGGATTCCATTTGTAGGTTTTCGAATGTTGAACCAACCCTGCATCTCTGGGATAAAGCCTACTTGATCATAATGTATAATTTTTCTAATGTGTTCTTGGATTCGGTTTGCCAGTATTTATTGAGAATTTTTGCATCGATGTTCATGAGTGAGATTGGTGTGTAATTCTCTTTCTTGGTTGAGTCTTTGTGTGGTTTTGGTCTCAGGGTAACTGTAGCTTCATAAAAGGAGTTTGGCAATGACTGTTTCTATTTTGTGAAACACATTAAGGAGTATAGGTATTAGCTCTTCTTGGAAGTTTTGGTAGAATTCTGCATGGAAACCATCTGGTTCAGGGCTTTTTTTGGTAGGGAGGTTTTTGACGACAGCTTCTAATCCCTGGCGACTTACAGGTCCATTTAAATTGTTCACCTGGTCTTGATTTAATTATGGAATATGGTAATTATCTAAAAAATGTCCATTTCTTTTACATTTTCCAGTTTTGTGGCATACAGGCTTTTGTAGTAAGATCTAACGATTCTCTGAATTTTCTTTGTGTCTGTGGTTATGTACCCCTTTTCATTTCTGATCTTGTTAATTTGCATGTTCTCTCTCTGCCACTTGATTAGTTTGGATAGGGGTTTGTCAGTCTTGTTGATTTTCTCAAAGAACCAGCTTGTTGTTTCATTGATTTTCTGGATTGTTTTCTGTGTTTTTATTTTGTTGATTTCAGCCCCCAGTTTGATTATTTCCAGTCTTCTCCTCCTCCTGGGTGAGTCTTCTTCCTTTTTTTTTTTTTGAGCTTTCAGCTGTGCTGTTCAGTTTGTAATGTGAGCTTTCTCCATTTTCTTCATGTGGGCACTTAGTGCAATGAACTTTCCTCTTATCACTGCTTTCATAGTGTCCCATAGGTTTGGGTTTAGGTATGTCATATATTTATTTTCAGTGAATTCAAGGAAGGCTTTAATTTCTTTATTTCTTCCTTGACCCAAGGTGGTTCAGTAGTTGGCTGTTCAGTTTCCATGAGTTTGTAGGCTTTCTGGGGTTAGAATTGTTGTTAAATTCTAACTTTATTCCATGGTGATCCGATAGTACACAGGTGGTTACTACAATTACTTTGTATCTATGGATGTTTGCTTGGCTACCAATTATGTGATCAATTTTTGAGAAGGTTCCTTGCAATGCTGAGAAGAAGGTATATTCTTTTCTGTTTGGGCGGAATGTTCTACAGATGTCTGTTAAGTCCATCTGGTTCATTACATCTGTTAGTTCTCTTATTTCTCTGTTAAGTTTCTGTCTGGTTGACCTGTCCATTGGTGAGAGAGGAGTGTTGAAATCTCCTATTATTAGAGTGTGGGGTATGATGTATGCTTTGAATTCTAGTTATGTTTCTTTTACATATGTGGGTGCTTTTGTATTAGGGGCATAGATATTCAGGATTTGAGCCTTCATCCTGATAAATTATTCCTGTTATGAGTATAAAGTGTCCTCCATCTCTTCTGATTGATTTTAGTTTAAAATCAATTTTGTTAGATTTAGTATAGCCATACCCGCTTGTTTCTTTGGTCCATTTGATTAGAATACCTTTTCCCAACCCTTTACTTTGAGGTAGTGTCTGTCTTTGAGTTAGCGTTGTGTGTCTTATAAACAGCAGAATGTTGGATCCTGTTTTCATATCCATTCTCTTAACCTGTTCCTTTTTATAGTTGAATTGAGTCCATTGTTATTAAGTGATATTAATGAGCAGCGGTTGTTAACTTGGGTTATTTTTTCTGGTGGTAGTGTTTGTGTGTTTCCCTTTCTTTGAGTTGTGCTGGTGGAGGGTTGACAGATGCTTGTGTTATTATAGGTGTTGTTGGCTTCCTTGGTTTGTGGTTTTCCTTCTAGTATTTTCTGTAATTCTTGATTTGTGGCTATGTATTGTTTAAATCTGTTTTTGTCCTGGAATATCTTGTTTTCTCCATCAATCGTGAATTCAAGCTTTGCTGGGTATAGTAGTCTGAGCTTGCATCCATGTTCTCTTAGTGTCTGTAGCAATCTATCCAAGACTTTCTGGATTTCATGGTTTCCATTGTGAAATAGATGTGCCGCATACACTGATATTTCATTTCTTTGAGTACCCTTTGGGTTACTTCCTGCAAGCAACGTTGTTTGCTTTTAGAAATAGCAAGTGGGGCATCTCTTCATAATCTCCTTAGTTGTTGCCATGTAGTAGAAAACTCTTTCTTTAAACCTTTGCTATTGACGTGATTTTTTTCTTGTTTTTCTAGACAGGGTTTCTCTTCAGGTTTAGAGCCTGTCCTGGAGCTAGCTCTTGTAGACCAGGCTGGTTTCAAACTCACAGCGATCCGCCTGCCTCTGCCTCTCGAGTGCTGGGATTAAAGGCATGCACCACCACCGCCCGGCTTGACGTGATGTTTTTTATGAAATTCTGAGGCACGCAACATGCTTCCAAGCAATAATTGATCAATATCTGCATTACCTTGTGCTAGAGGACCTGGCAGACCCATATGGGATGGGTTGTGTGTTATGTATATAGAACAAAGCCTATTCCTGATTATGTCTTGCACCTGCATAAATAATGGAGTCAATTATGTATTGTCTTGTTTAAATTCAGTGGTTTCAATATGCAGGATAACTCTTTCTGCTTATTGTGAATCAATATCTATATTAAGAGGTTCTTTAAAATTTCTTAGCCATGAGAATAGCATATAATTCTCCTTTCTGGACAGAATTGTAAGGGCTTTCTTCCACCTTACTCAATTCTTCTGATTTGTTACCAGACTTCCCTGATTTATTTGCATCAGTATAAAATGTATGGGCTCTAGTTTTTAGAGCATCATGTACAATTTGGGGAAGAAATCAAGAAGTTCTCTTTATAAGGTTAAGTATAT
Organism: Arvicola amphibius; assembly: GCF_903992535.2. Classification (NCBI taxonomy): domain Eukaryota; kingdom Metazoa; phylum Chordata; class Mammalia; order Rodentia; family Cricetidae; genus Arvicola; species Arvicola amphibius. Next base: position 57,834,232 of record NC_052059.1, read on the forward strand.
CGCTTTTGGGATAGTTACTATTAATTTCTCCCAAAACATTAGCACAAGCCCTTTGCCAGGATTTACTGTCTGCCCATAACATTTTTATTTCTTCAGTAGTGAAAGGCACTATAATCTCTGCTAGGTCTATACCTGCTAATTCATGAAATCTCAATTTACCTTTTATAATTAATTCAGAGACGTTTTCCACATATGTTTTTAATTTTTTACTTGGTTTATATGGTAAAAAGATTCATTCTAAAATAATATCATGTCTCTGCATTAAAATTTCTGTAGAAGAAATTCTGGAAGGCAATATGACTAGAATACAACTAAGATTTGGATTCACCCTATCCACATGTGCCTCCTGTAATTTTTCCTCAACAATTTTCAATTCTTTTTCTGCTTCAGCTGTTAATTCTCTGTGATTTTTTAAATCTTTATCACCATCTGAGGTTTTGTTTAAATCAATTATTAGATCAGGTGTTTTCCTAACAGCCAGTCATAGACTGGAAATATCTCCTAACAATCTTTGAAAGTCATTAGGAGTCCACAACCAGTCTCTCCTAATTTGTGCCTTTTGTGTTTTAATTTTCTCTAACCCTATTCTGTAACCTAGGTAATTAATAGAATTTCCTCTTTGAATCTTTCCATGGGCAATTTGTAATCCCCATTTTGGCAAGACTTTCTTTACTTCTTCAAACATCCTTTCTAAAGTATCTTTATTTGAATCGGATAACAAAATGTCATCCATGTTATAATAAATTATAGACTTAGAAAATTGCTTACATATTATTTCCAATGGCTGACTTACAAAGTATTGGCAAAATGTAGGGCTATTGAGCATTCCCTGTGGGAGGATAGTCCATTGATATCTCCTAGTAGGCTGAGAATTATTATAAGTAGTCACTGTGAAGGCAAAATTTTCTCTATCCTTTTCTTTAAAGGTATAGTGAAGAAACAATCTTTCAAATCAATAACTATAAGAGGTCATCCTTTTGGTAGTAGGGAAGGCAGAGGAATTCCAGAGAGTAGAGGGCCCATAGATATGGCCTTGTACATCCTGAAACTCACTATGTAGACCAGGTAGGCCATGAACTCACTGAGATCTTTCTGCCTCTGCATGCCAAGTGCTAGCATTAAAGGGGTTTGCCACCATGCTCTTCTTACTGTAGGGATGAAATCACACAAAAATAAATGCTACTACTTAGATTGTTCAACTTCTTTATTAGATATTACAAAATTTGAGCGTACTCCATGGTTTTAAAAGATTTCCCCCAACTGGGTAACATATAATTAAATTATTATATTCTGTAATGATTTTATTGCATACCTATATGTTCAGATAATATATTATTTATATATGATTCCTTTTCAGGGAGTAATTGTTATTTTTCATTATATCTTGTATATTAATGTGTATCCCGAAACAGTTATCCCTTCACTGTGGCCCAGAAATGCCACAAAGTTCCAACCCATGTACTGAATGTACTTAGATCTAGTTCATATCCAGACTGCAGTTCACAGCTAGGACAAGAATGCCTCTATGTACACCAAGTATGAAAGGAGGAAATTCAAAAATCTCTGAAAATCTTAAAGCTGTGGTGATAAAGCAGGACCCGAGTTGCTCTGTGGTTGTTATGGATGTGTGTGCTTAAACACACACACACACACACACACACACACGCACACACATACACACACACACACACACACACACACATATACACCCCACTGTTCTGTTCTTAGGGCAAGGCCAGCCTGTCTCAACTCCCAGAGCTGATCTCACACAGCTCTCCCCATCACATGCCCTAAGCTCAGGTCCTCAGCTCACTCCAGTCCTTAGCAGCCTCTTCAAGAGCTGGGCCCCTGTCTGTCTCACTCTTGGATCTAGTCCACTAAACAACCACTCAAGACTAATCAAGGTTCATGTTTATCTATGAACAATGGAAAGCAACACTGTAGGAAATCCACTGAAGTCCTCAGCAGGGAAGCCATTGATGATCTAACCTTACTGACTGCGTGAGAGATGAATGCCAATACAAAATAAACAGGTAACCAATACATGCTATTGTGATTTGTTCATATACTTAATTATACAAGACAGTAGACATGGTTATTGGTCACTTGGTTTCACTTGCTTTAGGGATTTCTCTGTGACACCCTAGCCGTTTAGGAGAGTGAGAGAGCATGAAGATTAACTCATCAGACTATTCCAACTGATGGTTCCTCAGTATGATCAGAAGTCTCAGACATTAATAAGAAGAGGTACTGAAACTCTGCCTAGCCATATATAGTGGAATATCAGCTTTTAATAAGTAATCTCTAACCCTCTGTGTATATGTAGTGCTATAGCTATTTTGTGGTAAATTGTGTGTAAGCATTATTTTTTTAAATGAAAGGTAGAAAGAAAAAAAACAAAGAAATTAAAAAAAGATCTTACCAGAATGAAAAAACATGTAAGACATAAGAAAAGCCACACTTTTGTCTCAGTGAAGGCACAGTGGACTTCCTGGGGTCTCAGGCCCTCTTCAACCACAACCTTAACACCCCCCTTTCCTGGTCTTTATACAGGATTAGCTCAGAGGATGTCAATGTGGTGACTGTGTCATTTTTACCCAAACAAGGAAACTGCCTTAGCTAATAGAGCCAATCAGACCAGAGGAGCACAGGTTTAAAATGCCTGTGAGGTCACTGAGCACTCACTTCCTTTGTCCTTCAAGGGCTGTGTCCACTCTGCCCTCCTCCAACCTGAGCAGCCCCCTAAGGAGATGGCAGCAGTCTTGATTCTCCTGACATTTCTTTTGCCTCTTGGAGCTGGTGCAGGTGAGTGAACACCCCTGTCCCAGAGATTCCATCCCATAATACCTCTGTGGAGTCTCTGCCCAGCTCTAGTCAGGAACTTCCTGCATTGAAGCAGGAGCTTCCTGAACCTCAGGTCCCAGACCAACGCAGACCTGGAAGCCTGTCACTGGCTAGATCCTCATCAAGGTCTGAAGAAGGGCGGTGTTCTCAGAGGACACTAGCTTCTCCCTGCTCTTCATGTCCTCTAGAGAGTGGATCATCCCAAGAAAGAGATGAAACAGAGAATGCAAAATTTCTAAGTGTATACCATTAACTCTACTTGAGCCCAGACTCAGGGCAGCTTTTATGACCAGTCAGCAATGACGTAAGCCCATCAGTTGTAGAATATTAGCATTAGTTATCAATCTCCACCCTCAGTCTACTAAATCTAGAGGCCCAGGGTGACAAGATGCCTGTGTTGTACACTCCCTTTCCTTTGCAGTATGGTTTTGCTTGGCCCTCCACTTCTTTCTTCAGGTCCCCAGCTACTGCCAGTATACCAGCGGAATCCTACAATATCCCCTAGGCTCTTATTCCCTTGAGCTCTGAGCCACCAGCCCTCCAGCTAAGTAAAAATCATTCTTCCATGCAGCTAATTATTTATGGAGAACATAGGATATGATGGGCACCAGAAGAGGAGAACTTTAGAAAATCCCTCTCTAAAGACCTTGGGGTAAAAGGTGACGAACTTAGAAGAAATCAAGACAGGAGAGGCATCCGGAGACCTATTACCCAAGAAAGACTAACATAAGCCACTCAGGATCCCCTTGGCCTCTAGCAACATAAAGAAAGAAGTTTGTTCCCTCCATGTTTTTGTAAAGCAGGGGCTGGAGGACAAGTCCTACCCATCCCTTCTCAGAACAGGGCACTGACGCTTCAGATTCAAAAAAGATCAATCTAAGTGCAAGGAATTCTGTCCACAACTGTCTTGGGGAACTGTAGATCTCACCTCATTACACCTCCCTCGTTCTTCTCTTCTACATCATCTCCTGCTCCCAGACACTCCATATTCTCACCTTTTCTTTCAGAGGAGATCATCGGGGGCCATGAGGTCAAGCCCCACTCCCGCCCCTACATGGCATTTATTTCATTTGTGAAAGATGAAGGGACAAGTGGTCTCTGCGGAGGCTTCCTGGTGAAAGAGAACTTCGTGCTGACAGCTGCTCACTGCAGGGGAAGGTGAGGAGAAGGAGCTATGCTGTGCTTTCTGAGTCCCCAAGACTAGTTTCCATCTTGTGCTCATGGATGCTCATGTGAGAGCTCACTGGAGGGCAGGGCTGTGACAATGGAAGTCTGTCATCAGGGAAACTTTGAGGTCAAAGGGTGAGAGTTCAGAGGCAGCAGCACAGTTGAGTTGAAAGCAACTACACTGGTCAGACTACAGCAGTGTTTGAGGTTGAAAGTGCACATAAGAGTCAATGCAAACTTTGGAGTATTGTCTGAAAACAAGAGCAAGTTCCCAGGAGTCTAGTGTTCTTGTAACGGAAGGACCAGTGTTTCACACGCTGAGGCCCTTCTGTCTCCTCAGTCCCCACAGTTAGAGCCCCACCCTGCCCACCCAGCCTCTTGCAGCTCCTGCACTGTGTCCTCTCTCACTCCACATCTCTCACCCGCACTCTGCTCTCTGCAGCTCAATGAGAGTCATTCTAGGAGCCCACAACATCAGCATCCGGGAGGACACCCAGCAGATTATCCCTGTGCCAGATGCCATCCCACACCCAGACTACAATCCTAAGGCTGGCTCCAGTGACATCATGCTCTTCAAGGTGAGACCTGGGAGCACAGCTCTGTGTGCTCTGCTTCCTGCAGAAATTCCCCCCTCCTCCTCTCATTCTGTTCTTTATTTTTAAGACATCCTGGCTTTCAAATGGTCCCAGGCACCAGGCTCCTGGCTGAGCTGCTCTCTCCTTCTTCTTCCCCCACAGCTGGAGAGGAAGGCAAAGAGGACTAGAGCTGTGAGACCCCTCAGGCTGCCCAAAAGTAATTTCCATGTGAAGCCAGGGAAAGTGTGCTATGTGGCTGGTTGGGGAATGTTGGATATAATGGGTAAATTCCCAGATACATTGCATGCAGTGGAGCTGAGAGTCCAGAGGGATCAGGAGTGTGAGTCCCGTTTTCCTCATCGTTACAACAAAGCCACTGCGATCTGTGTGGGGGACCCAAAGATCAAGTGAGCTTCCTTTACGGTAAGTTGGATTGTCCTTCTCTCTGGGCTCCATGGGAGGAGAAAAGAAATCTGAAACCTAGGGACCAAACATCAAGGGTCTCTTTTCCCCATTGGTCATTATCTTATTCTCTGGGAACAGCAGTCACAGTAACTAAGTTGAGCCTTAGCGCTGACAAGGAGCCATGGTGAAGGCAGCTGGAATAAAGCAGGATTTGCACAACCCTCCTGACTCCCATGCCCAGGCTTTAGAAAGCAGAGCTCCCTCTGTGTGTCATCATCATAAGCATGGGGTCTCCTCAGAGCAGGCACCCACATTTGTCAATGGACAGGTCCTCCATGCTCACATCAAGCTCCCTCACCTGTATGCATGTTCTTAAACAATGGTCTGGAGCTGAAGGTCCCACACACCTTCATAGATAGTGGATCACAGTGGAAAAAGGGTGGAGCCTGTTTTCAGGAGGGAGGTGAAGCCCTAAAACAGTCCACAATCAGAATGGGAACCCCAGGGATCCCAAGCCTGCCTTCCATTTCTCTCAACACACATTTCATATACCTTGGAGAGGATCCTTGACATGAGTGGGAGGCTTGGACTAGGGTGAACAACAACTCAGTCCTCTGTGACCCTTCTCTTTCACAGGGGGATTCTGGAGGACCTCTCGTGTGTAAAAACAGAGCTGCAGGCATTGTCTCCTTTGGGCCTAAAAATGGTTCAGCTCCATGTGTCTTCACCAGAGTGTCAAGTTTCTTATCCTGGATAGAGGAAATGATGAAACGCACCTAACTACAGAGCAAACCAGATCCCTACCTGACTCATCATCTTCCCTAAGGCAGAGTCCAGGATTGTCTTAGGACAGATGTCGGCATCTCAATAAAGGTCTCTTTGCAGAATTAAAAGACTGGTTTCATATCACAGGGATTTTCTCTGTGCTTAGCCAGCCAATGTCACACTTTTGCACTTTGTTCACCCTAACTCTATACACACACCTTGCCCAAAGCTCAGGTGAGGCCACTAAGCAGCTCCTTTTAACTTGTCCCACTGTGCACTGCTTGCCCTTGTGACTGGCTCAAAGCTGAGTGTGGGTGTCTCTTGTCTTGGGTCTCAGGGAAAACTCTTCCTTCTCTGCATCATATGGAAGAAAGGAGAGAGAAAGCACCATGGGTACTGAAGAAGGGAGCCTGATCTGAACCTAGGATTCCTTGAGCGAGTGACCTCAATGACATCTCATCTCCAACCAGTAACTTGGTGGCATTTCATACAAAAGATGAGCCCATGCTCAGACTCCCCCTGGAGAGAAACCCCTGGGCTCCTCCCACAGCTGCATGGTGAAGGTGTTCAAAGCCCCCTTGCTTTGCTCCCTTGAGCACATATTGGAGTAGAATCAGAGGCAGTAAATGCCTTAAACACAGACTGTTTGAGATTCCTCTAATCCATGGTATTATCTCTCAGCCCTCACTGTTTGCATAGAGCTTACTGGGCTCCCCTAACATCTGTACTGATGTTCTGTATCTGGGGAAGGAAGTACTTCAATTCAACAAGACTGAACTTCTCTGCTTCTCCAGCACATTGCTGTCCACCAAGCCCCGGAAAACACAGACCAGACACAAGAACACAAGGTCTTCTGGTTCGTGCTGGGGAATCCCATTGTTCTGTACTATGTCAAACATCTGCCAGCACCATTTTCTGGGGACTTATCGAATATAGAGCTTCTGTTCTGCATTTGTGTCCTATCCCACCTTTCTGTGGTGATTTTTGGTGACTATGTCGCCTCTAGGCTTATGTATTTGAGCACCTTGTTCCTGATTGATGATGTTGTTTGGGTGAAGGCGTAAGTTACAAACAATCCCACACCACTTTGGAATTATGATTAATAGAATGCTTATTTATTTAAAGGGAAAAAACTTACAGATTGCTGTCCCAGCCAACAGCCCTCTGTGCAATCAGGAAGGGAGCCTAGTCGCCGGAAGCAGAGCCAGAAGCCATAGAGCAAGCGGAGGGCAGTTGCTGCTTTTTCAAAGGAGGGACCACACCTCAATGGTATCTCATCAGCTATTGGCTGAAGGCACAGAAGGAGCTCCTGCAACACCTCCCCCTTTTGTTTAAGTAAGAGAGTTCTAAACATACTACGAAATTATATACAATAAGTACAAATACCCTATTCTAACTAGCTTATGTCTTATATTATAAATAACTTGGCCAAGTCATGAGAGGAAAGTAACTACATTTATATAGTCTTCAACCCCAGCATTGAAGCAACCAACTTTGGCTAAGTTAAGTTTGTCACATAACTGACATACCATTTTCAAAGGCAAGAAACTTTTCAAAACTATCTTACCCTGTCTTGGCAAGATATGACAGTCCTGTTTTATCCATTTATGGATACTCTGTATCTGTCAGTGGTTGAGGTATGGATATTTCTTTGTCCAAAAGCCAGTTCTGCCAAGAAGAAAGGCTCCACGTGGAGTGTCTTTGGTGCCCAATATTCTCTCGGGAATAGATCGGTGTTGCCAGGAGTAATTGTGTCTCACTATCATGGAACTGTGAGTTAAATTAAAGGCCATTTTTCTACAGCTCTTTGAAGAGGTTGAAGATTATGTATCTATACTGAGTATAATCTCGATGTATCTAATGAACCTGATTAGTCTAATTATAAATGACAAACATAGATGACTATTGATCTATATAATTCTCAATACCTATCTAACTTAAAGACTAAGACAATAAACAACTGTGCAATAAATGAAGACAATATGACCTCCAAATATAAACAGTTTACAAATATACAATGCAATATGGTAAATATATATCAATACATAAACAATATATAAGTATCTTAATCAGAGGCAGAAATGTACACTGCAATATGGTAAATATATACAATATATATATATCAATACAATATATATCAATACATAAAAATATTTTAAACAGAGGTAGGAACATGCATGTATACAGTAGGCAATATAATTTAACTTTGTATCAATATACAAGAATCAATACCAATATATTAGTCTAAAAACAGGAACTCACAATTACAAATCTATTATCCCATCATCCAATTATCCCCCCTCTTTTTCCCAAAAGATCCCTGACTTATAAAATTCCTTCCCTAACCCCCCAACCCTCAAAAGTATACTAATTATAACCAACCCTTAAATGATGTCCCTAAACCCAAGGCAAACTTTACTGGGAGAGGGGACGTCGTCCTCTAGAATTACTTCCAGCTGTCACGGGGGTGATGATCTTTCTGGGGGATTTTGTGAAAGTAAAATGATGGTTAAATTTCAAGATCAATGTCTTTTAAAATTGCAAATAGTCTGAGTATTTTGTGCAGGTCTGGCCAGAATGTTGTACAAGATGTGCATCATTTCAGCTAACCAAGTTGTGCAGCTGGTACCCAAAATGGTCTTGTAGTAGTGCTATCAGTATCATAACGTCATATCAACCAGGTGGAGTTGTTGTTATGGGGCCCCATCTTCTTCCTGGAAACTTCAAATGTCACTGCAGAAAAAACTCATTGTTCATTGTAAAAATCTTAAACATTAATCATATACACATAATAGACATACATATGTTCAATGAAAGGCATGATAGATATATTCAATGAAAGGCATGATAGATATGAAGAAAAGCAAAGATGTTTTCTAAACTCATATTTCTTTCTGTCCCATATCATGACTCTTGACATGAGACAGAAATTCCAGAAACTCTGGGTTTTTCTCTTAACAACAGGTTTGGAATTAGAGAGGGACTGAGCCAGAGTCCAACTCCAAAACCAGCTCTATAAATTTAGAAATATGATTTAGTATATTTTCCTTATGGAACCTATTCAGTTTTTTGATAGTCCCTATTGTGCAGTTATTTTTCCATCTGTCAGTATTCAAACATCCAGGGTCCCTTGAAATTTTCAAAGATGAATGTTTACCTGTGGAGATAAGAACAGAACCCTGTTCTCATTCTATATGTTTTTCATACCACCTGTATGAATATCATCATTGTGGATGAGCTGTCATTTCACCTTTCCAAGAAGTTTTTTCTCTTCAAATCAAACCTTTATTAATTTTGATGGTATCCACAATTTTTCTTCTCCTGTGGAAACAAGAGCAAAACCCCTTCCCCAACGTAGCACATCTCCTGGCTTCCATTGAGAGGTCAGCACATCTTTGAAATAAATCAGTTGATTTAGTTCAGCAGACTTTTCCATTATCCAATGTCTTTCTGCCACTGTTGTTCCTTTCTCATTAGCGTTAAGAAAATTCAATGTTAATAAAGCATTATGCAATCTATTTCTGGGGGTATTTTCCGTCCCTTTCTGTTTGTTCAGCATATCCTTTATAGTACGATTTGATTTTTCTATAACTGCCTGACCTGTAGGATTATTTGGTATACCTGTAATATGCTTTATATTATAATAATCAAAAAAGTGTTTCATTTTCTTCGATACATATGTTGGACCATTGTCTGTCTTTATTTGTGCAGGTATTCCCGTGATGGTCATAACTTCCAATAAATGTGTGATTACTGAATCAGCCTTTTCTGAGCTCAGGGCAGTTGTCCATTGAAAACCTGAATACATGTCTATGGTGTGGTATATATATTTTAATTTACCAAATTCCATAAGGTGAAACACATCCATCTGCCAGATTTTATTCCTTTGAGTACCTTTTGGGTTACTCCTTGCAAGCAATGGTGTTTGATTATAGAAAGAAAAAGTAGGACATCTCTTTATAATGTCCTTAGCTTGTTGCCATGTAATGGAAGATTCTTTCTTTAGGCCTTTACTATTGATGTGAGGCTTTTTATGAAATTCTGAAGCCTGCAACACACTTCCAATCAATAATTGATCAATCTCAGCATTACCTTGTGCTAGAGGACCAGGCAGATCCGTATGGGACCAGATATGTGTTATGTACATTGGACAAAGCCTATTCCTGATTATGTCTTGTACCTGGATAAACAATGAAGTCAACTCTGTGTCATCTTGTATAAATTCAGCGGTTTCAATATGCAAGATAACTCTTTCTGCATAATGTGAGTCAGTAACTATATTAGAGGTTCTTTAAAGTCCCTTAGCACCATAAGAATGGCATATGATTCTGCCTTCTGGACAGAATTATAAGGGCTTTGTTCCACCTTACTCAATTATCTGACTTGTAACCAGCTTTCCCTGATTTATTTGCATCAGTATAAAATGTACGGGCTCCAGTTTTTGGAGCATCACCTACAATTCTAGGAAGAATCCAAGAAGTTCTCTTTATGAGGTTAATTCTATCACTTTTGGGATAATTGCTATTAATTTCTCCCAAAAAATTATCACAAGCTCTTTGCCATGGTTCATTGTCTTCCCATAACTTTTTTATTTCCTCAGTAGTAAAAGGCACTATAATTTCTGCTGGGTGTATACCTGCTAGTTGACAAAGTCTCAGCTTACCTTTTATAATTAATTCAGAGACCTTTTCCACATATGTTTTTAATTTTTTACTTGGTTTATTAGGTATAAATATCCACTCTAAAATAGTATCTTCCCTCTGCATTAAAATCCCTGTAGGAGAAATTCTGGAAGTCCATATGACTAGAATGCAGCTAAGATTTGGGTTCACCCTATCCACATGGGCCTCCTGTAATTTTTCCTCAATCATCAACAGTTCCTTTTCTGCTTCAGTTGTCAGTTTTCTGGGACTATTCAAATCTTTATCACCATCTAAGGTTTTGTTTAAATGAACTATTAGACCAGGTGTTATCCCAACAGCTGGTCGTAGACTGGAAATGTCTCCTAACAATCTTTGGAAGTCATTAAGATTCTGTAACCAGTCTCTCCTAATTTGTGCCTTTTGTGTTTTAATTTTCTCTAACCCTATTCTGTAACCTAGGTAATTAATAGAATTTCCTCTTTGAATCTTTTCATGGGCAATTTGTAATCCCCATTTAGGCAAGACTTTCTTTACTTCTTCAAACATCCTTTCTAAAGTATCTTTATTTGAATCAGATAGCAAAATGTCATCCATATAATGATAAATTATTGACTTGGGAAATTGTTTACGAATTATTTCCAATGGCTTACTTACAAAATATTGGCACAATGTCGGACTATTGAGCATACCCTGTGGGAGGACAGTCCATTGATATCTCTTAGTAGGCTGAGAATTATTATAAGTAGGCACTGTGAAGGCAAATTTTTCTCTATCCTTTTCTTGTAATGGTATAGTGAACAAACAATCTTTCAAATCAATAACTATAAGAGGCCATCCTTTTGGTAATAGAGAAGGCAAAGGAATTCCAGATTGTAGTGGGCCCATAGGTTGAATTACCTTGTTGACATCTCTTAGATCTGTCACCATTCTCTATTTAGCAGATTTCTTTTTTACAACAAACACAGGAGAATTCCAAGGGCTGGTTGATTCCTCAATATGGTGAGCATCTAGTTGCTCTTGTACCAGCTGTTCCAAAGCCTGTATAATTTATCTTCAGCTAGAAGCCACTGTCTGATCCATATTGGCTTCTCAGCCATTTTAAAGGTAGGGCTGTTGGTACCTCCAAAGGTTTGCTATTTGCTGTATGTTCTTGTACAGCCTGAATGGCTGGTGACCTTTTTCCATAATACCTCATCATATCCTTCCCAGAATTATGAGTTCCTGGAACTAAAGAAATGTTAATCTGGGTATTCCATTGCTGTAGCAGGTCACAACCCCATAAATTTATTGCAACATTGGCTATATATGGCCTTAGTCTTCCTATTTGCCCTGCAGATCCTCTGCATTAAACCCATCTTGTGCTTTGTTTTACACGAGATAGGGTTCCAATTCCCAGGAACTGAACATCTACCTCTTGAAGAGGCCAATTCGGATGCCAAGCTTCTCGAGTAATGATACTTACATCCGTACCTGTGTCTAATAAGCCTTCAATAAAAATGCCATTTATACAGACTCTTAGCTTTGGTCTTTGATCGTTAATAGAAGTCTGCCAAAATATATGTTTACTCTGTCCTACTGGATTTTTTGACTCGTCCTCCACATGTAATTCATCATTTAGACCAGTATTGCTTTTTACAGCAGAAATTGGAGCTTTTAATTTTCTTGGTGAGGCATGTTCTCCACTGTGACTGGGAATGACTGGGCCACTGTTGGCTTGGGGGCCTGTGAGAGGCCCCTCAAGGGGTTTCCCAATGGTATCGGGTTGCCTTGTTTGTCTGTTGTTGACCTGCATTCATTGGACCAATATCGGCCTTTACTGCATCTCCTACATATACCTGAAGGCTGAGGTCTCCTACGTTTTCATTCCCCGAGGAGACATTATTCCTAGAAGTTCTTTGTCTGCAATCCCTTTGCAGATGCCCTAATTTACCACAATTAAAACACCTGGCATTTTGATGTCTCCTCACTGCTTTGGAAATTGCTTCTTCTACCCAAGATTCATCATTATAGGTAAACGTCTCAACATTCATCGTATGCTGAATCCATTCATCTATAGGTGCTGATCTAGACTTTAAAAGCCCAATTATCTTTTTGCAATCTATATTTGCATTTTCAAAAGCTAGAGATTCAAGAAGTATTCATCTAGCTTCTGGGTCTGTTACCCCTATGTCCAGAGCTTTAATTAATCTTTACAAAAAGTCAACAAAGTGATCTCTCTGTCCCTGCCTAATCCTGGTATATGATTTGATCCTTTTCCCTGGATCTTGTATTCTAGTCTAAGCATTTAAGGCTGCCTTGTGACACAATGACAATACTTCTTCGTCATAAAGCGCTTGGACCCGTGGATCAGCATACACTCCTACACCAAGAATTTGATCTTGGGAAACCTCCACACCTTTTGCTCTTCCTTGCTGTTCCATATGTTTGGATTCTTCTCTGAAATAAATTCCAAACATCAAGGAAGGTCCATCATCTAAAACTGTAGACACTAACTGAGAGAAATCATGGGGTGTGGCTCTGACATTAGAAGCCCAAGTCCTTATCATTTCCTTAACAAATGCAGAGTGCAAGCCATAATTAATGACAGCTTGCTTAATTTCTTTTAGATCCTTCAGTTCTATTGGCTTCCATCTAGCTTCTTTGACTCCCTTTGAGCCTTTAGAAGTGGACACTTTGTCAGAATAAATTACAGGGTATGTCGCTCAAACCCTGTGTAAGCCAGTTCTAATAGCTGATGGTGGCACTGTAGCCTGTCCTTGTGCCTCCTTACTCTGTTCACCAGTTCCAATAATTTCTTCAATCTTTTCAAATCTTTTTATCATTGTCTTTCTTAAATCCTTAATCTCCTGACCTGCATGAGTTTCAAGTAAAGATCGTATGGTTCTTAGGAGTGCCATATTGTTCTTTAATGATAGAATATTGAAAAGAATACTGAAACGTAGTACCCAGTAAGTTAAGGTATCCCCATAGTCATATAAACCTTGCATGTTAGTAAACAAAACAGTAAAATTTGCATTGGAAACGAAAACTGCCATATTACCTATTATCCAGCAGGTGGCAATGTTGCAGAGTCGCGACTAGAACCGCTGCAAAGGTGATGAAAAACGGGGTCCTGTTTCAGTGTCCGCCTTAGTATTTGTTAAAAAACTGGGAAATGTGAGTTGCTCAACAAAGAAAATGTAATTAAATCAATTCCATACATGGAACCAGAAACCCAGAAGCTAGGGGTATAGAAGAGCAACCTGGAAGCCGAGGATGCCCCCACGTGACAAGAGTCGCCCCAGGGGTTGCAGCTTTCAGCAATGGCTTGTGCTCTGGTTCAGGCCACTTAAGTGCTGCACTTGCAAGGGAGATTTAAAAATGTCTCAGAAAGGAGTAGGCCAGGCGGGAAGAGCCTGTGCGGGTCTGTGGAGTTTAAATCTGCATGGGGAGGTAAACGATAGGGTTCGTGGGGACTTGAAGTCAATCTGAGGCATGTAAAGGGAAAATATAAAGAATTTCAGCAAGAAAAGCCACTGCGTGATAATTTATATTAAACTGCTGGCTCCACGCACAAGGCACAGGCCGTGGCTGAGGAAGGGAGGGCTCGTGCCAAGCCAAGCTGGTGGCAGGCAGACAAGCAGGGGAAGGAGGAGTTCTAAAACCAAAGGTTCGTGCGACAGATGGAGATGTAAGTCACAAACAATCCCACACCAGTTTGGAACTATGATTAATAGAATGGTTATTTATTTAAAGGGGAAAAACTTACAGATCAGCGTCCCAGCCAACAGCCCTCTGCGCAATCAGGAAGGGAGCCTAGTTGCCAGAAGCAGAGCAGGAAGCCAGCGAGCAAGCAGAGGGCAGTTGCTGCTTTTTTAAAGGAGAGGCCATGCCTCAATCGGCTGGTATCTCAGCAGCGATTGGCTGAGGGAATGGAAGGAGCTCCTGCAACATTTGGGGACGTTAGAAAATATGGCTTTGATGGAGCAAGTCCATCACTGGGGCAAGAATTGACTCACACCGTTACCAATCTTCTCTCTCTCTGCTATTATTCTGTGTATGTGTGAGTGTGTGTGTGTATGTGTGTGTGTATGTGTGTGTGTGTATAACTATATTTTATAGCTCTTGAGCTTGAAATTTGTTGATGAGAACATGTTCCAATGCTGTGCAATATGAACATATGTGTGCTCTTGGAATTGTGAAACACGCCTGACTTCACTGTGATGCTGCCAGTGTTTTATCTTCCAAGGGAAGTCAGTCAAACTGGCACCACCCTATTTTCCTGTGCTCCTGGTGACTTAGCAAACCAAACAGAGGTTATCAATGAAATTTTAATCTACATGGCAGAATGGGTTTTTAATGGTATTTGGAAAACAATTAAGTATTCCTTTTTGATCATTAAGACACATACACCACAGTCTTGCCTCCCATACCACCACCCAGCCACCGTTTTATAATCAGCTCTCACTCTGCACTGCATCCGCAGCTGATATGTAGAAATATTCAAATCTTGCTTTTTTTTCAATTTACACAATAAAAATAAATATAGTTCCTTGTCTATTATTATTTTTAATTGCAGCATGGCTTCTATACCATGATAGAATATAATACAACTCAAAAAAGAGAGAAAATCACTCAACTGAAAGGGGGCAGACAGTTCCTTTTTTGTCAGGTAACTACAAGATTCTATTCAACATTTGGGAATTTGCAAGTGTTCACAAAGGTGGAAACAGAAAAGGTATTACATGTAAACCATGCTACCTAACATAGCAGCTGTCAAGGATGGTGACACAAGAACAAAGCAGTGAAACTGAGTAGGGACATCTTCTAAATAACAAAACACTTAAAGTTTCAATTTAGGATGGTGAGGATGTGGGTCAATGGATAAGAGCACTAGCTGAACAAAAAGGAGTATCTGAGTTCAGATCCTCAGCACCCACATAACTGTGCTGCGTGGGGCTGATCTCTGCATCCTCAGTGCAGTCACAGGAAGACTGCTGATCCTTGCTGTTACCAACCTCAACAAACCAGTCTGTTTCAGGTTCAGGGAGAGACCCCTTCTCAAATGAGTGAGACTGAAAACAGTAGAGGACCCTGACATCTTACTCTGCTCTCATACAGGCATGGGACACATACTCTGACATACATGTTTATACAGAAGCACCACACAGTAAAAAGATAGTCACATCTATTCTAGTTATCTTCTGTTACTCTGATAAAAGCACTGTCCCAAAGTGGTTGACCAGGAAAGGGTTGATTTGGCTTACATGTCCCACCTGCACTCCATCACTGATGGAAGTCAGGGCAGGCAGGCACTCAAGCAGGAGCAGAGGCAGGAACCTCAGAGGAAAGCTGCCTGATAGGGCATGATCAATCAGCAGTTAAAATTAACCAGACTAGCTTTAATAAAGAATATTCAACTTTAATAAAAGGGAAGAAGGGGAACTTACAAAACCAAGGTTCCAGCAACTCAGGAGCGCAGGAAACAAAGAGAGGGAAACAAAGCACACAGGTGTTTTATAGGCTATTTGGGGCCCTGGGGGCGGGGGAGACACATCTTATACAGCACACGATTGGCTGAAGTCCCCCATCATCTCCCCCTTTTCTCTAAAGAAGATATAACTAAACCCAATATAACTACATACAGTAGGAACAGGTACCAAATATAAAATTACAAACAGCAGACAATATTAAGCAAGAGACATATAACAAAAGTTTTACTAAGCATTCTATTTCAAGGAGTCTAAATAATGTAGAGGGTAACTACAATGATCTAATCCTCAACTCCATCAAAGATCTGAGAAGGGAAGAAATATTACTTAAGCAACCAGGAAGTACAAATGAGAAACTTCCAAAATGTGCATCAAATGACAGAGACAACTAACTGCCTGGGCAATCACCCAAAGTCTCGTTTGCAATGTTGAGGCAACCAACTTTGGCCAAGGCCTAACATAACTGACATACCATTTTCAAAGGCAAAGACCTTTTTTTAGAACTATCCTACCCTGTCTTGGCAAGATAAGACAATCCTGTTTTTATCCATTTATGGATACTCTGAAACTCTGTCAGTACTCGAGGTATGGGCTTTTCTTTGCTCAAAGTCCAGTTCTGCCAAGAAGAAGACAAGCTCCCAATGGAGTATCTTTGGTGCTCAACGTTCTCTCAGGAGTAGAGAAGGTGTTGCCAGGAGTGAATGTGTCTTGTTAGCACAAAACTCTAGGTTAGATTAAAGGCCATTTTCTACAGCTCTTAGACAAGGTCGAAGATTATACTATCTATACTAATATAATCTCTATGTATCTAAAGAACCTGATTATCCTAAATATAAATATGACTATTGATTTATAATTCTCAATACCTATCTAACTTGAAGACTAAGAGAATAAACAACTGTGCAATAAATAAGGACAATGACCTCCAAAAGTAAACATGTCATTATATAAATAATATCAGAGGTAGAAATGTATACTGCAATATGGTAAATATATCAATATTATACATATACAAATGTTTTTTCCCCAGTTTATTTATTTTTTATTAAAAATTGCCATCTCCTCCCCTCCTCCTCCCCCTTCCCTCCCCTCCCCTCCACCCATACCCTCACTCCCTCCCTCTCCAGGCCAAAGAGCCATCAGGGTTCTCTACACTATGTTGAGTCCAAGGTCCTCCCACCTCCCTTCAGGTCCAGGAAGGTGAGCAACCAAACTGACAAGGCTCACACAGAGCCCGTACATGTCATAGAGACCAAACCCATCGCCATTGTCCTTGGCTCCTTGGTCAGCCTCCACCATCAGCCACTTTCAGAGAGTCCGATTTGGTCGCATGTTCCATCAGTCCCATTCCAAGTGGACTTGGTGGTCTCCCATTAGTTCTGTCCTGCTGTCTCAGTGGGTGAACGCATCCCTCATGGTTCTGACTTTCTTTCTCATGATCTCTCTCCTTCTACTCCTCATCAGAACTTTGGGAGCTCAGTCCGGTGCTCCAATGTGGGGCTCTGTCTCTATCTCCATCCATCGCCAGGTGAAGGTTAAGGTTCACAGTGAGCCCGTCCATGCTGTAGAGTTCACATTCATTGCCGTTGTCCTTGGTTTCTCAGTCCTCCTCCACTGTCAGCCACATTCAGAGAGCCCGGTTTGGTCCCCTGTTCCATCAGTTCCATTCCAACTGGACTTGGTGGTCTCCCGTTAGATCTGTCCCACCGTCTCAATGGGTAAACACACTCCTCACGGTCCTGACTTCCTTGCTCATGATCTCCCTCCTTTTGCTCCTCATCGGGACCTTGGGAGCTCAGTCCGGTGCTCCTATGTGGGGCTCTGTCATTTTCTCCATCCAAAGCCAGGTGAAGTTTCTATGGTGATATGCAAGATATTCATGAGTATGGCAATAGGATCTGGACATTTCTGGCACCCTCTCCTCAGCTTCCCAAGGACCTAGCTGGGAGCGTCTTCCTGGACACCTGGGAACCCCTCTAGAGTCAAGTCTCTGCCAACCCTAGAATGGCTCCCTTAAGTAAGATATATAATTCCTTGTTCCCATATCCACCCTTCCTATATCCCAACCATCCTATTCCCCCAAGCTCTTCCCATCCTCCACTTCACACTTTTCTCGCCCCATCCCCCCTCCCCCATCCCATCCCACCCCTATGTTCCCATTTTTTGTCCGGCAATCTTGTCTACTTCCAGTATCCAGGAGGATTACTATATGTTTTTCTTTGGGTTCACCTTCTTATATAGCTTCTCTAGGATTTTTATGAATTATAGGCTTGATGTCCTTTATTTATGGCTAGAACCCAATTATGAGTGAGTACATCCCATGTTCATCTTTTTGGGCCTGGGTTACCTCACTCAGGATGGTGTTTTCTATTTCCCTCCATTTGCATGCAAAATTCAAGATGTCATTGTTTTTTTACTGCCGAGTAGTACTCTAATATGTATATATTCCCCAGTTTCTTAATCCATTCTTCCACTGAAGGGCATCTAGGTTGTTTCCAGGTTCTGGCTATTACAAATAATGCTGCTATAAACATAGTTGAACAAATGCTTTTGTAATATGATTGGGCATCTCTTGGGTAAATTCCCAAGAGTGGGATTGCTGGGTCCTGGGGTAGGTTGATCCCAAATTTCCTGAGAAACCTCCACACTGCTTTCCAAAGCGGTTGCACAAGTTTGCATTCCCACCAGCAATGGATGAGTGTACCCCTTACTCCACATCCTTTCCAGCAAAGGCTATCATTGGTGTTTTTGATTTTAGCCATTCTGACAGGTGTAAGATGGTATCTTAACATTGTTTTGATTTGCATTTCCCTGATTGCTAAGGAGGTTGAGAATGCCCTTAAGTGTCTTTTGGCCATTCGAACTTCTTCTGTTGAGAATTCTCTGTTCAGTTCAGTGCCCCATTTTTTAATTGGGTTCATTAGCATTTTAAAGTCTAGTCTCTTGAGTTCCTTATATATTTTGGAGATAAGACCTTTGTCTGTTGTGGGGTTGGTGAAGATCTTTCCCCAGTCAGTAGGCTGCCTTTTTGTCTTAGTGACAGTGTCCTTTGCTTTACAGAAGCTGCTCAGCTTCAGGAGGTCCCATTTATTCAATGTTGCCCTTAATGTCTGTGCTGCTGGGGCTATACGTAGGAAGCGGTCTCCTGTGCCCAAATGTTGTAGAGTACTTCCCACTTTCTCCTCTAACAGGTTCAGTGTGTCCAGATTGATATTGAGGTCTTTAATCTATTTGGACTTATTTTGTGCATGGTGATAGACATGGATCTACTTTCATTCTTCTACAGGTTGACATCCAGTTATGCCAGCACCATTTGTTGAAGATGCTTTCTTTCTTCCATTGTGTGCTTTTAGCTCCTTTATCAAAAATCAGGTGTTCATAGGTTTGTGGGTTAAGATCTGGGTCTTCTATTCGATTCCATTGGTCTACTTCTCTATTTTTATGCCAATACCAAGCTGTTTTCAATACTGTAGCTCTGTAATAGAGTTTGAAGTCAGGGATGGTAATGCCTCCAGAAGTTCCTTTATTGTATAAGATTGTTTTGGCTATCCTGGGTTTCTTGTTCTTCCATATAAAGTTGATTATTGTCCTCTCAAGATCTGTGAAGAATTTTGATGGGACCTTTAAGGAGATTGCATTAAATCTATAGATTGCCTTTGCTAGTATTGCCATTTTTACTATGTTGATCCTCCCAATCCAAGAGCATGGGAGCTCCTTCCATTTTCTGGTATCCTCTTCAATTTCTTTCTTCAAAGACTTAAAGTTCTTGTCAAATAGGTCTTTCACTTCCTTAGTTAGAGTTACCCCAAGATATTTTATGCTATTTGTGGCTATCGTGAAAGGTGAAGCTTCTCTGATTTCTTTCTCTGCTTCCTTATCCTTTGTATATAGGAGGGCGACTGATTTTTTGGAGTTGATCTTGTAACCTGGCATGATACTAAAGGAGTTTATCAGCTGTAGGAGTTCTTTGGTGGAGTTTTTCAGGTCGCTTATGTACACTATCATATCATCTGCAAATAATGAAAGTTTAACTTCTTCCTTTCCAATTCGAATCCCCTTGATCCCCTTGTTTTGTCTTATTGCTATTGCTAGAACTTCAAGTACTATATTGAAGAGATAAGGAGAGAGTGGACAGCCTTGTCACATTCCTGAATTTAGTGGGATGGCCTTGAGTTTCTCTCCATTTAATTTGATGTTAGCTGTCGGCTTGCTGTAAATAGCCTTTATTATATTTAGGAATGACCCCTGTATCCCTAATCTCTCCAAGACCTTTATCATAAAAGGGTGCTGAATTTTGTCAAATGCTTTTTCTGCATCTAATGGGATGATCATATGGTTTTTATCCTTCAGTTTATTTATATGATGGATTACATTGGTACATTTTCGTATGTTGAACCAGCCCTGCATCTCTGGGATGAAGCCTACTTGATCATAGTGGATAAGTTTTCTAATATGTTCTTGGATTCTGTTTGCCAGTATTTTATTGAGAATTTTTGCATCGATGTTCATGAGTGAGACTGGCCTGTAATTCTCTTTCTTGGTTAAGTCTTTGTGTGGTTTAGGTATCAGGGTAATTGTAGCTTCATCAAAGGAATTTGGCAATGACTGTTCTGTTTCTATATTATGAAATACCTTAAGGAGTATAGGTATTAGGTCTTCTTGGAAGTTCTGTTAGAATTCTGCATTGAACCCATCAGGTCCTGGGCTCTTTTTGGTAGGGAGGTTTCTGATAACAATTTCCAATTCTCTGTGACTAACAGGACTTTTTAGAGCATTTACATGGTCCTGGTTTAACTTTGGTACATAGTACTTATCTAAAAAGTGTCCATTTCTTTTACATTTTCCAATTTTGTGTCATACAGGCTTTTGTAGTAAGATCTAATGATTCTTTGAATTTTCTCTGTGTCTGTGGTTATGTCCCCTTTTTCATTTCTGATCTTATTAATTTGTGTGTTCTCTCTCTGCCGTTTGATTAGTTTGGCTAGGGGTTTGTCAATCTTGTTCATTTTCTCCAAGAACCAGCTTTTTGTTTCATTGATTCTTTGGATTATTTTCTGTGTTTCTATTTTGTTGATTTCTGCCCTCAGTTTTATTATTTCCAGTCTTCTACTCCTCCTAGGTGAGTCTGCTTCTTTCTTTTTTAAAGCTTTCAGGTGTGCTATTAAGTCTCCAATGTGTGCTTTCTCCGTTTTTTTTTTAAGTGGGCACTTAGTGCTATGAATTTTCCTCTTAGCACTGCTTTCATAGTGTCCCATAAGTTTGAGTATGTTGTGTCTTTATTTTCATTAAATTCAAGAAAGACTTTAATTTCTTTCTTTATTTCTTCCTTGACCCAGATGTGGTTCAGTAGTTGACTGTTCAGTTTCCATGAGTTTGTGGGCTTTCTGGGGGTAGCATTGTTGTTGAATTCTAATTTTAATCCATGGTGATCCGATAAGATGCAGGTGGTTACTAATATGTTTTTGTAACTGTGGAAGTTTGCTTTGTTACCGAGTATGTGGTCAATTTTCGAAAAGGTTCCATGAGCTGCAGAGAAGAAGGTATATTCTTTCCTGTTTGGGTGGAATGTTCTATAGATGTCTGTTAAGTCCATTTGGTTCATTACCTCTATTAAGTCTCTTAATTCTCTGTTAGGTTTCTGTCGAATTGACCTGTCCATTGGTGAAAGAGGAGTGTTGAAGTCTCCCACTATCAGTGTGTTTGGTTTGATGGCTGTCTTGAGTTCTAGTAATGTTTCTTTTATATAAGTGGGTGCTTTTGTATTAGGGGCATAGATATTCAGGATTGAGACTTCATTCTGATAGATTTTTCCTGTAATGAGTATAAAGTGTCCCTTTCCATCTCTTCTGATTGATTTTAGTTTGAAGTCAACTTTGTTAGAAATTAGTATGGCCACACCGGCTTGTTTCTTAGGTCCATTTGCTTGATAAACCTTTTCCCAACCCTTTACTCTGAGTAAATGTCTGTCTTTGTGGTTTAGGTGTGTTTCTTGTAAACAGCAGAATGTTGGATCCTGTTTTCGTATCCAATCTCTTAGCCTGTGCCTTTTTATAGGTGAATTGAGTCCATTGATATTAAGTGATATTAATGACCAGTGGATGTTAACTCCGGTTGTCATTTTTTATTTGGTAGTAGAGATTGTGTTTCCTTTCTTTGAGATGTGCTGGTGAAGGGTCGCTAGATGTCTGAGTTATTTTGGGCAATGCTGGACTCCTTTTTTGTGAATTTCCTTCTATTACTTTCTGTAAGGCTGGATTTGTAGCTATGTATTGTTTAAATTTGTTTTTATCCTGGAATATTTTGTTTTCTCCATTTATAGTGAATGAAAGCTTGGCTGGGTATAGTAATCTGGGCTTGCATCCATGGTCTCATAGTTTCTGCAAAACATCTATCCGGGACCTTCTGGCTTTCATGGTTTCCATAGAGAAGTCAGGTGTTAGTCTGATAGGTTTACCTGTATATGTTACTTGACCTTTTTCCTTTGCAGCTCTTAATATCTGTTCTTTATTCTGTATGTTTTGTGTTTTGATTATAATATGGCGAGGGGATGTTTTTTTTTGATCCAGTCTATTTGGTGTTCTGTAAGCTTCTTGAACCTTAATAGGAATATCTTTTTTTTAGGTTTGGGAAGTTTTCTTCTATAATTTTATTAAATATATTTTCTGAACCATTGAGCTGTATTTCTTCTCCTTCTTCTACGCCTATTATTCTTAGGTTTGGTCTTTTTATTGTGTCCCAGATTTCCTGAATGTTTTGTGATGAGGATTTGTTGGATTTGCTGTTTTCTTTGATCAGTGCATTTATTTTCTCTATGGTATCTTCAGAATCTGAGATTCTTTCTTCTATCTCTTGTATTCTGTTGGTTATGCTTGTTTCTGTAGTCTCTGTTCGTTTACATAGATTTTCCAAATCCAGCTGGCCCTCGGGTTGTGTTTTCTTCCTTGCCTCCATTTCAGTTTTCAAGTCTTGCACTGTTTCCATTATCTGTTTGATTGTTTTTTCTTGGTTTCCTAGGATATCGTTTACGGATTTACTCAATTCTTCAAACTTTTTGTTATTCTTCTCGTCCATTTCCTTAAGGGAGTTTTTCACCTCCTGTTTAAGGGACTCTATTACTTTCATAAAGTCATTTTTTTCTACTTCTTCTTGATTAGTGTGTTCAAGTCCTCCTGTTATAAGTTCGCTGGGTTCTGGTGCTTTCATGTTGTTTTTCAAATTGTTGGAGGAATTCTTGCATTGGCGCCTGCCCATTTGTTCCTCTGAATAATCCCCTTTGGGTCTTCTTTTAGAAGTTCAATTCACCCCAATGAATTAAATTCACTCTATATACAAATGTTTTAAACAGAGGTAGAAGCATATTCACATACAATATATAATATATCAATATACAAGAATCAACACCAATTCAATTTTTTAAAAACAATAACTCACAAATACCATTTATTCCATCAAACCATCTAATCCCCCCTTTTTAAATCAATAAACACCTCTGAGTCTATATAATACTTCCCCCATCCCCTCAACCCTATACCAACCACTAAATGATGTCCCTAAACCTGAGGGCAAACTCTGGTGGGAGAGGGGACATCATCCTCTAAGATTGCTTCCAGCTGTCATGGTGAAACGTTCTTCTTAGGGGGTCCTGTGAAAGCAAATGATGGGAAAATTCCCAGATTAACATTTGGTCTGAGAAAATTGCAAATAGTCTCTGAGTGTTTTGAGGAGGTCTGGCCAGAATGTTGTCAAAAATGTGCACCATTTGAAACTGTCTTGTGCAGTTGGTACCAAAAAACAGGTCTAATATTAACACTATCAATATCATGATGTAATAATAACCAGGTGGAGTTGATGTTGTGGGACCCCATTTTCATCCTGGAAACTTCAAAGATTACTGAAGGCAAATTTGTTGTTAGTAACGGAAAAGTTAAACATTATCTACAAAGACATATACAGACATTATATATATATATATATATATATATATATATATATAATAAAATATATATATATATATATTCATTCAATGAAAGGTGTAATAAAGACAGACACAGATATGAGGGAAGGCAAAGAAAGTTTATCAAATATATTATTCTTATTCTTATTCTTATTCTCATTCTCATTCTCATTCTCATTCTCATTCTCATTCTCATTCTCATTCTTATTCTTATTCTTATTCTTATTCTTATTCTTATTCTTATTCTTATTATTATCCTGTCCCATATCATGTCTCCTGACCTGAACAGAAACTCTGAGATATCTCTTCTCAACAGGCTTGGAATTGAAGAGGGACTGAGCCATAGTCCAACTCCAAAACCAGCTCTACATATTTATAAAGAAATGTACATTAAGACATATTAAAATAGTTTATACTTATGAAACCTATTTAGTTTTATTGCTGATCCTTAATGGGTCATAACTAGTTTCTATCCATCAGTATTTAAATATCCAGGGTCCCTTAAATTCTTTGAAGAAGAGTTTTCCTGTGGAGATAAGAAAAGAACCCTGCTCCAACCTATATATTTTCTTACCATCAATATGATTATCATCCTTGTGAATGAGTTGTTATTTTTCTTTTCCAAGGGGCTTCTCCTCTTCAAACCAAACCTTTATTAATTTTGACAGTATTGACAATTTTTCCTCTCCTGTGGAGACAAGAGCAAAACCCCTTCCCCAATGCAGCATATTTCCTGGCTTCCACTGCAAGGTCAGCACATCCTTGAAATAAACTGGTTGATTTAATTCAGCAGACTTTTCCATTATCTAATCTCTTTCTGCAGCCAGTTCCTCTTCTGCTTCAGCTGTTAATTCTCTGGGACTGTTCAAGTCTTTATCACCATCCAAGGTTTTATTTAAATGGATTATTAGATCAGGTGTTATCCCAACAACTGGTCATAGGCTGGAAATGTCTCCTAGCAGTCTTTGAAAGTCATTAAGAGTCCATAACTGATCTCTCCTAATTTGTGCATTTTGTGTCTTAATTTTTTGCAAACCTATTTTATAACCTAGACAATTGAAAGAATCTCCTCTCTGTATTTTTTTCAGGAGCAATCTGCAATCCGCATTTAGGTAAAACTATTTTTACTTCTTCAAACAGTCTTTCTAAGGTATCCATGTCTGAATCAGACAACAGAATGTCATCCATGTAATGACAAATGATAGACATGGGAAATTGCTAGCGTATTATTTGCAATGGTTGATTTACAAAATATTGGCACAAGGTGGGACTGTTCAACATGCCTTGTGGGAGGATGGTCCACTGGTATCTCCTCATAGGTTGAGAGTTATTATAAGTAGGCACTGTGAAGGCAAACTTTTCTCTATCTTTTTCTTGTAAAGGTATAGTGAAGAAACAATCCTTTAAATCAATAACTACAAGAGGCCATCCTTTTGGTAATAAAGAGGGCAGAGGAATTCCAGATTCCAGAGGGCCTATAGGTTGAATAACCTTGTTGATAGCCCTGAGATCTGTCACCATTCTCCATTTACCAGATTTTTTCTTAACAACAAATACAGGAGAATTCCAAGGGCTGGTAGATTCTTCTATATGTCAAGCATCTAATTGCTCTTGTACCAGCTGTTCTTAAAGCCTGCAACTTTTTCTCAGCTAAAGGCCATTGCTTTGTCCATATTGGTTTCTCAGTCAACCATTTTAGAGGCAGGGTTGTTGGTATCTCTGAAGGGCCATCAATTGCTTTGTGTTCTTGTACAGTTTCCACTGTCTGTAATATCTTTTAATATTTTCCTTGGGTATTCCATTGCTGTAATAGGTCACAGCCCCATAAATTCACTGCAATATTGGCTACATATGGCTTTAGTTTTCCTATTTGTCCTTCTGTCGCTATGCATTCAACCCATCTGGTGTTTTGTCTTACTCGAGATAGGGTTCCAATTCCCAGGAACTGAACATTTATGTTCTGAAGAGGCCAATATGGATGACAAGATTCTGGAGTAATGTACTTACATCCACACCTGTGTCCAGTAAGCCAGTAATAAAAATGCCATTTACACACACTCTTAGCTTTGGTCTTTGTTCATTTATAGAAGTCTGCCAAAATACATGTAATTCATCCTTCAGGTTGTTTTTGCTTTTAAGAGCAGACATGGGGCTTTCCAATTTTCCTGATGAGGCACCTTCTCTGCAGTAACCGGAAATGACTAGACCACATTCTCCATGGGGGCCTGCGAGAAGCCCCCCATTGCGTTTCCCGATGACCTTGTCTATCTCTTGTTGATCTACACTCATTTGTCCAATGTCTGCCTTTTCCACATCTCCTACATAAACCTGAAGGCTGAGTCCTCCTACATCTGTTATTTCTAGAAGAGGCATCATTATTATTATTTCTGGAAATCCATTGTCTGTAATTCCTTTTCATATGTTCCATTTTGCCACAATTAAAACATTTGGTATCTTGATGCCTTCTTTTACCATTCGAAATTGCTTCTTCTACCAGTGCTTCAGTTCCATAGTCAAATGTATCAACATTCATTGTATGCAAGATCCAATCATCCAAGGGCCCTGATCTGATCTTTAAAGGCCCCAGGATCCTTTTTCACTCCACATTGGCATGCTCATAAGCCAAAGACTCAATTATTATACGTCTTGCTTCTGGGTCAGATATCCCTATTTGTACAGCTTTAGTTAGTCTTTGTAAAAAGTCACTAAAGGGTTCTCTCTGACACTTTTTTAAGTGTTTATCTTTCAAAGTACAACATTTCGGTTAACTCTGATATATGATTCCACTCTCTTTCCTTGGTCTTGAACCCTGTTCCAAGCCTTTAAGGCTGTAGTACATATATATATATGTATACACACACACACACACACACACACACACACACACACACACACACATATATATATATATATATATATATATATATATATATGGTGTGTTCATCATAATGAGCTTGTTCTTGAGGATCGGATAAAAGTCCTTCACCTAGAATTTGATCTAGGGAAACCTCAATCTCCTTTGCTCTTTCCTGCTGTTCTAAAAGTCTAGCCTCTTGTCTGAACATGCATTTCCAATGCAATTGCGGTCTGCTCTCTAGAACAGCTGATATCAATTGTACCCAATCGTGGGGCATTTCCTTGTTACTGATAGACCAGGTTTTAAGCATCTCTCTAACAAAGGACGAATGTAACCCATAATTCACAATGGTTTGTTTAATTTCTTTCAGATCATTCATACGGACAGGCTCCCATGTATGTTTCTTGATGACCCTAGGGCTTTTGGAACCAGTCACCTTCTCTGATGTTATTACTGGAAAGGCAGGTAGAACTTTATGGAAATTATCCCGGAGTTACTCATTTGAGTTTACTCATTGAGGGAGTTAAATTTTACCTTTCTACCATTTGCTCCTGTTCATCAGAGTCTATAATTTCCTCAATCTTTTCAAATCTCCTTAACATTGCCTTCTGTAAGGCCTGGATCTCCTGTCCAGTATTATGCTCCAAGGCCTTCATGGACGATTCTAAGGTATGAAGTTTATACCATTATAGATAATATCTCATCCTTGGATAGAATTTTCATGGCATGAATTGTGCCTTCTTGTATTGACAGTCTGTCAGCCAATCTGTCATATCCTTTTGACAAAGTCTGATTGACACATTCAGCAGTTTTAATTCTCTCAAATAATGTCTCAGCACCTACAGACAGGGACTGAAGTTTAGGATCCAAATCAGCTGTTCCCTCTTCCACAAAAATGAATTTCTCCTTAATATTATACTGTACCTTTTCTAAATTCTGCTCAGTTGATTGAGTCACATTAGACAAAGATCTAGTCTTCTCCTTGAGAAATCCAGTCTCTTCCTTGAGGAAGTTAGTGTTATTCTGAATCGTTTTTGAAATTACTTCAACTGTCTGGAAATTGTCACTCAAAACAGTTGTGCCCTTTCTTAATTTTTCAACTTCTTTCCTAAGAATCCTGGATTCAGTCTGTAAAGACTGTGTCAGTTTCCTATTATGAAGCCATATTATGAAGAAAAAAATCAAAAATGAGAACAATGGTAAACCCTATAAATATTCAAGCGAAGGAAACCTCATATGTATCTTGCAACACCTCAGCCATAGTGCAATTAAAGAGGCTGTAGAAGCCTTGCAGGGTGATGTTGTTAGACATTTTCAATCAAATCTGTATGTATTTATTTATTTATTTATTTATTTATTTATTTATTTATTTATTGAAATATTACCTGTAATGACCGTTGCCTGCCAGTAGGTGGCGGGTGCACCTGAATCCATGTGGCCGGGAAGTAAGACCCAGAAGGAAAATTCTGAAAAAGTGTGGGTTATAGCTACAGGCGGGCAGGGAGGGCGCAGCCTGAGGGGATAGAGTGGCTGTGGGGGCGTGCTTGGGTCGTGTCATGTGCCCTGCGGTCTGTTTGCTGGCTCTCTCCCGCTTGGTTGCTCATGCCTTACTTCTGGGATTGTGGCAGAAAAGGAGACCCCCCCCCCCCACCATGTGCTTGGAGCTGAAGGGGGGATATCCAAAACGCCCCAAAGTCTGGACGCCAATTGATGTGGTGTGATTGATCAGCAGTTAAAATTAACCAGACTAGCTTTAATAAAGAATATTCAACTTTAATAAAAGGGAAGAAGGGGAACTTACAAAACCAGGGTTCCAGCAATTCAGGACCACAGGAAACAAAGAGAGGGAAACAAAGCACACAAGTGTTTTATAGGCTATTTGGGGCCCTGGGGGAACACACCTTATACAGCACATGATTGGCTGAATTCCCCATGAACTACCCACAGTGGCCTAGTCCCAGTTCCATCCATTAGCAACCAAAACGTACGCCCACAAACATGCCTACAGTCAATCTAATGGACACAATCCTCAATTGAGGGCTCTTCTTCCAAGTTGTTTCTAGTGTATGTCGAGTTGACAATAAGTACCCATAACAGCCGTTTAGCTCAGCTCTGTAGTAAAAAGCTAGACATGTGGTTATGTGGTTATATTTAAAATAATAAAACAAAACAAACTGCAAAAACCATTTCATAATAGTGAGTCCACTGGGAGGTGTACAAATAGTGTTCCAATTCTTATATGCCCTAAGGAGTGAGGAATATGCATTAATAAACTCATTGGTTTTAAAACCAAGAGAACAGAAGAACCTAAGAAAAATAATCTATCCAAAGAATTTTGAGACCAAAAGTACTGATGTTAAATCTTATTCTTTGGGGATGGATGGCAGTGCTGATGCTAAGAACAGCTCAACATGATATTTTGGTTTCAGGTAGTGATGATGGAGCTAACGTTATTGAAGAAATAATGCCATGAAAAGACACTAAATAAATATATTTTATGGGGCAATGAAAAAATATATCGAAGTGGTTTTCTTTGTCCGTAATCAACCTAACTAGTACAGCTGCTACTGATGCCCAGCAATGGTAGTTTAAAGAGACAGACCCAGCCTGACAGTGGTGGAAAAAGCCTTTAATCCCAGTACTGGGGAGCAGAGGAAGCTGCGTCTCCGAGATAAAGCACAACCTGGTCTATAGAACATATTCCATAACAGCCAGGGAAACACAGAGAAACCCTGTCTCAAAAATAAGTAAAGGAATGAGCAAATCAAATAAATTAAAAATATAAATCAAAAGAAAAAAATGAGGAACTGGCCTAGTCCCAGTTCCATCCATTACAACCAAAAGTACCCCCACAAACATGCCTACAGTCAATCTAATGGACACATTCCTCAATTGTGTAATTAAGAGAAGACAGTGCAATTACCACTCGTTACTCATGATTAATGATGTGTCCTTGCAGAGGTCATCAAGAAAATTTATGTAAAAATAAGGTCTCAGTGGGAATTGTGAGGGATGGGAGGGGATGATCTTGGGCAAAAATGACCAAAAACATTGGATACACACACACACACACACACACACACACACACACACACACACATGTCAAAGAAGTCAAGCTAAGTTCTAAAAGGAAATTTAATGCAACATCATTAAAAAATGAGTAATCTCACCAGTATTGAGTTTCATAAGGGACAAGGAATTAAATCATGTTCAATGCCAGGAGTTCCTGAAAAGTGTTCATGGTAACTATTGTGAAATCATTTACATTTTAGAAGTAGGGTGGCCACTCTGTGGACATTAACAAAACATTATTATGTTACTCACAATGTTGTAAACAGTATTTCTGCCAAAATTTGGGAATGAAAACTCAATTACAGATTGACCTTTTAGTGGATTTGACTGTTTATTTCATCTTTAATGGGAAAACCAACCTCTCAATACCATGTTTTACACCTAAGTGCTCCAGGAGAAGGTGGAGTCAGTGAAAGCTCCATTTAGGGCAAATAATTGCATTTCAATGCAGCTCAATAAGGTTTGTAAATAGTGACATGATCTTGCTATTGCATTCGACAGAAAATTTGAACACAGATATCAAGATTTCCAGAAATAATATCACCATTTGGTATAATCACAAGTTCATTTTCATCAGGACTTATATACCAAAATTCCCTGCTGAGATTTACTTGGAAATGCCTACATCTGCAATTCTCCCTTCAACCTAAAATTATATTCACTCATGTTTGTTCTCTACATTCATGGGCCTCTTATAGGACCTTCTCAGAGACAAGAGCTCACCCTTCACAGTCACACTGGATCCACACCACCAGCTTTTCATAGCACCTACTCTTGTGAGTTACAGGTCTCAGGAACTGAGCATGCAGGCCTGGAGAGATGGCTCAGACATCTTAATGGTAGAGCCTGCTCTTGTATAGGACCCTAGTTCAGTTCTGAGCACCCATGCTGCATGTCTCATAACACTTGTAACCTCAGCTCCTCTGGCCTCCAAGGGCGTGTGTACTCACATGTACATGCCCCAACCGGAACAGAGACACATACGCATAATCAATACTTAAAATCCTTGATGTAGATATACTCTAGACATGATGAGGGAACTACACCTGTGAAATTTCAGCAATATGACTGCTTAAATAAGATCTGCACAATGACAACACCAGTAGACCTTCCAAAGTGGTTGGGGAAATAGTAGGGGCCCCATCCCAAGATGAAGAGCAACAAACTATAAAGTGCTGAGAGAGGGAGAATTAGTCTTCCTCAAAGATGAGCCCCCTTAATGGTTATCCAATGCTAAGTGGTCAGACCTAAATGAAATATGAATTCAAGCAATAATAAACTGACTCTGTAAGCTGGATTTATATTTTCCTCACCGTGTATGTTGAGAGAGAGAAAGAGAGAGAATGATAACTAAAGAATAAGATGCCTTGAATCTGAAGGGGATGGAGAAACCTGAAAGGAGTTAGAGGGATCATGGCTGATGGCATGCTTATATTTTAAGTTTTTACTAATTCCAAATGGTCAGCACACTAACAGTAAAATTAGAACCAAAATATCTCACCCTATCTCAGGAATTAACTGAGATTGGAGCTTTGTCTTTCAAGCCAGTTTTGTATAACAAGTCCATTTGTTTCTCAAAAGTGATGTAAAATGGCTCACAAAGTTTGTGCTGTCCTCATTCACTATTTTTGTTTTCTTGCTCTTTTGTTGTTATTTTTTTTCTATCCTAAAACCAGGTTTCAATGTGTGGCCTTGTGCATCCTGGAACTCACTATGTGGAGCAGGTTGGCCTTGAACTCACAGAAATATGTCTGCCTCTCCTGCTGAGTGCTGAATTAAAGGGTTTACAACACTGCTCTCCTTGCTTTTAGGATGAAATCACACTAAAATAAATACTACTTCTTAGCTGTATTCACTTTAGTTATTAGATATCACTAAATTTGAGCCTGTGCCATAAATTTTAAAGATTCCCTCCATGTGGGTACCATATAATTAAGATTATTATATTCTGTATGGATTTTATTGCTTGTAGTGATGAGGATCAGGCTGCGTCCTGCCACCTGGCTAGTTTACACCTGAAATAATTAAATTGACTGTATTCATTTACACTGCCTGGCCCATTATTTCTATCCTCTTATTGGCTAATCATCACTTCATGATTAACCCATTCTAATAATCTGTGTAGCACCACGAAGTGGTGGCTTACCGGGAAGATTCTAACCTGTGTCCATCTCGGAGAGGAGAGCTATGGTGTCTGCCTGTCTCTGCTTTCTCTCTCCCACAATTCTTTTCTGTCTTCCCCACCTAACTATGTTCTGACCTATCAGGCCAAGCAGTTTTCTTTATTAATTAACCAATAAAAGCAACAGATAGATAGAAGACATACCTACATCAATTGCTTACCTGCATGTGCAGATAATGTATCATTTATACGTGGTTTCTCTTGACGGAGGAATTTTCAATTTTTATTATACCTTACAGAGTAATATGTATCCCAAAACAGTTTTCCCTTCACTGTGGCCCAAAACTGACACAAAGTTTCATCTCATGGAATGGATGATTAATTTAGATCCAATTAATATCCAGATTGCAGTTCCCAACTAGGACAAGAAAGCCTCTATGGACACCAAGTATGAAAGGAGGAAATTAAAAATTCTCTGAAAAATCTGTGGAGATAAAACAGGACCCAGGGTGCTGTGGGATTGTTCTGGATGTGCATGCTTAAACACACACACACACACACATACATACAGACACACACGCACACATACAAACATGCACGCATGCACATGCAAAAATCAGGACAACACACAAACACACACCTCCGTTCTTAGTGCAAGGCCAGCCTGTCTCAACTCCCAGAGCTGATCTCATACAGTTCTCCCCATCACATGCCCTAAGCTCATATTCTCAGATCACTCCAGTCCTTATCAGCCTCTTCCATATCTGGGTCCCTGTCTGTCTCACTCCTGGATCTAGTCCACTAAACAACAACTCAAGATTAATCAAGGTTCTTTATTAACTATTAAAGATCCAAAACAACACTGTAAGAAATCAGCTGAAGTCCTCAGCAGGGAAGCCAGTGCTGATCTAACCTTACTGACTGCTTGAGAGATGAATGCCAATACAAAGTAAACAGGTAACTGTTGAAGTAGCGGTGGGGCTGCGTCCCGCCACCCGGCTAGCTTTACCCAAAATAATTACACAGAAACTGTATTCATTTAAATACTGCCTGGCCCCTGGCCCGTTATCTGTAGCTTCTTATTGGTTGATTCTCATATCTTGCTTTAACCCATATTTAGTAATTTATATAGCACCACAAGGGCTGGCTTACCAGGAGAGGTCTTAACCTGCGTCCATCTCAGAGAGGAGAAGCATGGCGACTGCATATGGCGACTGCCTGAAGCGTCTCCCCACTCCTGCTATCCAGCATTCTGTTCTGTCTACTCCGCCTACCTAATTTTCTGTTCTCTTAAAGGGCCAAGGCAGTTTCTTTATTATTTAACCAATGAAAGTAACACAGACAGATAACTCTCCTCCATCAGGTAACCAATACATGTTGTTGTGATTTGTTCGTATACTTAATTATACAAGACAGTAGACGTGGTCATTGGTCGCTAGGTTTCAGTTGCTTTAGGGATTTCTCTGTGACACCCTAGCAGTTTAGGAGAGTCAGAGTTTGTGAAGATTAATTCATCAGACTATTCCAACAGATGGTTCCTCAGTATGATCAGAAGTCTCAGATGTTAATGAGAAGAGGTACTGAAACTCTGCCTAGCCAAATATGGTGCAGAATCAGCTTTTAATAAGTACTATATAACTGTGTCTGTGTTTAAGTAGTGCTATAGCTGTTTTGTGGTAAATTTGGTTTCAGCATTATTTTTTAAGAAAAAAAGGGAAAAAGAAAAAACCAAAGAAATCTAAACAAGATCTTACCAGAATGAAAAAAAATGTAAGAGATAAGAAAAGCCACACTTTTGTATCAGTGCGGACACAGTGGACTTCCTGGGGTTTCAGGCCCTCTTCAACCACAACCTTACCACCCTCTTTTCCTGGTTTTTATCCAGGATTAGCTCAGAGGATGTCAATGTGGTGACCATGCCATTTTTACCCAAACAAGGAAACTTCCTTAGCTTCTAAAGCCAATCAGAGCAGAGGTGCACAGGTTTAAAAGGCCTGTGAGGTCACTGAGCGCTCACCTCCTTCATCCTTCAAGGGCTGTGTCCACTCTGCCCTCCTCCAGCCCGAGCAGCCTCCTAAGAAGATGGCAGCAGTCCTGATTCTCCTGACCTTTCTTCTGCCTCTTGGAGCTGGTGCAGGTGAGTGAACAACCCTGTCCCAGAGATTCATTCCCATAATTCCTCTGTGGAGTCTCTGCCCAGCTCTAGTCAGGAACTTCCTGCACTGTCCAGGAGCTTCCTGAACCTCAGGTCCCAGACCAACCCAGAACTGGAAGCCTGTCACTGGCTAGATCCTCCACAAGGTCTGAAGAAGTGCGGTGTCCTCAGAGGACATGGAAGACCTAAGCTTCTCCCTGCTCTTTGTTTCACCTGGATAGTGGACCATCTCAAGAAAGAGATGTAGCAGAGAATGAAAACTACTAAAATGTTTACCATTATGTACTCTACCGGAACCCAGATCCAGGGCAGCTTTTATGACCAGTCAGCACGGAGATAAAAACACCAGTTGT
Organism: Arvicola amphibius; assembly: GCF_903992535.2. Lineage (NCBI taxonomy): Eukaryota > Metazoa > Chordata > Mammalia > Rodentia > Cricetidae > Arvicola > Arvicola amphibius. The sequence goes on from NC_052059.1 coordinate 57,868,615, forward strand.
AGAATATTAGCATTATTTATTAATCTCCACCTCCAGGCTACTAAATCTAGAGGCCCAGGGTGACAAGATGCCTGGGCTGTATACTCCATTACCTTTGCAGTCCGGTTTTGCTTGGCCTTCCACTTCTTTCTGCAGGTCCCCAGCTACAGACATTATGCCAGAGGAATCCTACAATATCCCCTAGGCTCTGATTCCCTTGAGCTGTGAGCCACCAGCCTTCTAGCTAAGTAAAAATCATTCTTCCATGCAGCTAATTCATTTATGAGAACCTAGGATATGATGGGCACCAGAACAGGAGAACTTTAGAAAATCCCTCTCTAAAGACCTTGGGATAAAAGGTGACAAAATTAGCAGAAATCCAGACAGGAGAGGCCTCCGGAGACCCATTACCTGAGAAAGACTATCATGAACAATCCAGGATTCCCTTGGTTTCTAGCATCATAAAGAAAGAAGTTTGTCCCTCCATGTATTTGTAAAGCAGGGACTGGAGGACAAGTCCTACCCAGCTCTGCTCAGAACAGGGCACTGATGCTTCAGACTCATCAAAGATCAAGGAATTCTGTCCACAACAGTCTTTGGGAACTGCAGATCTCACCCCATCACCCCCCTAGGTTTTCCCTCCTACCTCATCTGCTGTTCCCAGACACCTCATATTTTAGCCTTTCTTTCAGAGGAGATCATCGGGGGCCATGAGGTCAAGCCCCACTCCCGCCCCTACATGGCATTTATTGTATTTGTGAATGATGATGGCAAACGTGATGGCTGTGGAGGCTTCCTGGTGAAAGACAACTTTGTGCTGACAGCTGCTCACTGCATGGGAAGGTGAGAAGGAGCTAGGCCGTGCTTTCTGAGACTCCAGGAGGATTTTCAAGCTTCTACTCATGGATTCTCCTCTGAGAGTTCACTGGAGGGCAGAGCTGTGAGAATGGAAGCCTGTCATCATGGAAACTTTGTGGTCAAAGGGTGAGAGCCCAGAGGCAGCAGCACACTTGAGGTGAAAGCAACTACACTGGTCAGAGAAAAGCAGTGGCTGAGGTTGAAAGTGCACATTAAGAGTTAATGCAAACATTGGGGTATTGCCTGGAAACAAGAGCAAGTTCCCAGGAGTCTAGTGTTCTTGTAACGGAAGGACCAGTGTTTCACACCCTGACGCCCTTCTCTTTCCTCAGTCCCCACAGTTAGAGCCCCACCCTGCCCACCCAGCCTCTTGCAGCTCCTGCACTGTGTCCTCTCTCACTCCACATCTCTCATCTCCACTCTGCTCTCTACAGTGCAATGAACATCACTCTAGGAGCCCACGACATCAGCATCCAGGAGGAGACCCAGCAGATCATCCCTGTGGCAGATGCCATCCCACACCCAGACTACAATCCTAAGGCTGGCTCCAGTGACATCATGCTCTTAAAGGTGAGAACTGCCCCCACAGCTCTCTGAGCTCTGCTTGCTGCAGGAATTGCCCCTTCCCTCCTCCTCTCCTTCTGTTCTTTCCCTTCCTGCCATCCTGACTTTCAAAGAGTCCCAGGGTCCAGGCTCCTGGCTGAGCTGCTCTCTCCTTCTTCTTCCCCCACAGCTGGAGAGGAAGGCCAAGAGGACTAGAACTGTGAAGCCCCTCAACCTGCCCAGGCGTAATGTCCAAGTGAAGCCAGGGGACGTGTGCTATGTGGCTGGTTGGGGAACGATGGACCCAAAAGGTGACTATTCAAACACACTTCAAGAGGTAGAGCTGACAGTCCAGAAGGATAAGAAGTGTGAGTCCCGCTTTCCACGTCGTTACAACAAAGCCATTCAGATCTGTGTGGGGGACCCAAAGATCAATCGTACTGCTTCTAGTGTAAGTTGAATTGTCTTCCTCTCTGGGTTCCATGGGAGGGGAAAAGCAATCTGGGACCTATAGACCAGACATCAAAATACTCCTCTGCCAACTGGTTATGATCCCTGGGAACAGCAGTCACAGTAACTAACTAGGCTCTCAGAGCTGACAAGGAGCCTTGGTGAAGGAAGCTGGCTGAAAGCAGGATTTGCACAGCCCTCCTGACTCCCAGGCCCAGCTTTAGAATGTTTTGCTCTGCCTGTGTTATTACCTCAAGCAGGGGTCTCCTCAGAGCAGGCACCCACATTTGTCAATGGTCTGGTCCTCCATGCTCACATCAGGATCACTCACCTGTCTGCATGTCTTTTAAACTATAGCCTGGATCTGAGGGTATGATACACCCTTATAGTGAGTGGATCACAGACCTGAAGAAAGGGTAGAGATGGGGCTCAGGAGGGAGATGAAGCAGTAACCCTGTCCATAATCAGAGTGAGAAACCCAGGGACCCCAGGCCTGCTCTCTGATCTCCCACAAGCAGAACACACAATTCATGCACTTTGAAGAGAAGCCTTGACATGAGAGGGAGGCTGGGAATATCGTGAACTGCTCAGTCCCCTGTTGTATTGGCATTTTAATTATATTTTAATAAACAAAGACTGCCTGAAGTTCTGAGAGTGAAACATTTTCACTGGTCAGCCTTACAGACCAGATAACACACACCTTTAATCCCAGTAGCCACAAGAACATGCACCTTTAATCCCAATGATGTACATCTTTAATCCCAGTCCTAGAGAAGAATATAAAACGGGGCCAGACAACTCTCAGATGCAGTCTCCTTATGAGATTCCAGGTGGTAGGAGCTCCATTTCAGACAGAGGTTGAGGTAAGAGCCTGTGGCTGACTGCTTTAGTCTTTGGATCTTAAGATTAAGTCCAAATTTCTGAGTCTGTGTTTTCAATAATCATGCAACAAGAAGCAGTTTTGTCTGTTGGTTTAGTAGAGTAAAGCCAAATCCAGGCAGAGATATAGAGTGAAAGTAGGCAGAGTCAGGGAGATACCGTGTAGCTGCCACAGGCGAAAGATGGTAGCCACCAGTAGGCCACAACCTCATGGTCATACAAAGATCACTAGAAATGGGTTACTTTAAGATATAAGAGTTAGCTAGAAATACACCGAAGCTATTGACCAAAGAGTGTTGTAATTAATATAGGTTCTGTGTTATTATGTGGGTCTTGACAGCCAGGAAATGAATCGTCTCCACTTACACCCTGTGACTCTTCTCCTTTCACAGGGGGATTCTGGAGGACCTCTCGTGTGTAAAAAAGCAGCTGCAGGCATTGCCTCCCTTGGGGACAAAAATGATTCAGCTCCATCTGTCTTCACCAGAGTGTCAAGTTTCCTATCCTGGATAAAGAAAACTATGAATCGTAGCTAACTACAGAGCAAACCAGATCTCTCCCGGAGTCATCATCTTCCCTAAGGCAGAGTCCAGGATTGTCTTAGGACAGACGCCGGCATCTCAATAAAGGTCTCTTTGCAGAATCAAAAGACTGGTTTCATTTCACAGGGACCAACTCTGTGCTTAGCCAGCCAGTGTCACACTTTTGCTCTTTGCTCACCCTAACTCCATACACACACCTTGCCCAAAGCTCAGGCGATGCCACTGAGCAGCTCCTTTTAACTTGTCCCACTGTGCAGTGCCTGCCCTTGTGACTGGCTCAAAGCTGAGTGTGGGTGTCTCTTGTCTTGGGTCTCAGGGAAAACTCTTTTCCTCCTCCGCATCATATGGAAGAAAGGAGAGAGAAAGCACCATGGGTACTGAAGAAGGGAGCCTGATCTGAGCCTAGGATTCCTTGAGCAAGTAACCTCAATTACATCTCATCTCCAATCAGTAACTTGGTGGCATCTCATACAAAAGATGAGCCCATGCTCAGATTCCCCCTGGAGAGAAACCCCTGGGCTCCTCCCACAGCTGCATGGTGAAGGTGTTCAAAGCCCCCTTGCTTTGCTCCCTTGAGCACATATTGGAGTAGAATCAGAGGCAGTAAATGCCTTAAACACAGACTGCTTGAGATTCCTTTAATCCATGGAAGTATCTCCCAGCCCTCACTGTTTGCATAGAGCTTCCTGGGCTCCCCTGACATCTGTACTGATGTTCTGTATCTGGGGAAGGAAGTACTTCAATTCAACAAGTCTCAACTTCTCTGCTTCCCCAGGCCATTGCTGTCCACCAAGCCTTGAAGGACACAGATCAGACACAAAAACATAAGGTCTTCTTGTTCGTGCTGGGGAATCCCACTGGTGTTCCTCCATTGTCTTGTACTATGTCAGACATCTGCCAGCACCATTTTCTGGGGACTTAGAGAATATAGAGCTTCTGTTCTTCATTTGTGACCTAAGCCACCTTTCTGTGGTGATTTTTGGTGACTATGTCCCCTCTAGGCTCATGTATTTGAGCACTTGCTTCCTGATTGATGATGTTGTTTGGGGACCTTAGGAAATATGGCTTTGATGGAGCAAGTCCATCACTGGCGCATAATTGACTCACGCTATTACCAATCTTCTCTCTCTCTCTGCTATTATTCTCTCTCTCTCTCTCTCTCTCTCTCTCTCTCTCTCTCTCTTTCTCTCTCTCTCTCTCTGTGTGTGTGTATATATAACTATATTTTATAGCTCTTGAGCTTGAAATTTGTTGATGAGAACATGTTCCAATCTGTGCAATATGAACATATGTGTGCTCTTGGAATTGTCAAACATGCCTGACTTCAGTGTGATGCTGCCAGTGTTTTATCTTCCAAGGGAAGACAGTCAAACTGGAACCACCCTATTTTCCTGTGCTCCTGGTGACTTAGCAAACCAACAGTTATCAATGAAATTTTAATGTACATGGCAGAATGGGTTTTTAATGGTATTTGGAAAACAAGTAAGCATTCCTTTTTGATCATTAAGACACATACACCACAGTCTTGCCTCCGATACCACCACCCATCCACCGTTTTACAATCAGCTCTCACTCTGCACTGCATCCGCAGCTGATATGTAGAAATATTCAAATCTTGCTATTTTCTTTTCAATTTTCACAATAAAAATATATATAGTTCCTTAACTCTTATTATTTTTAATTGCAGCATGACTTCTATACCATGATAGAATATAACACAACTCAAAAAAAAAAAAAAAAAGAGAAGATCACTCAACTGAAAGGGGGCAGACAGCTACTTTTTGTCAGGTAAATATAAGACTCTTGTTAAACCTTTCAGAATTTGCGAATGTTTATAAAGGTGGTAACAGAGAAGGCATTACATGCAAACTGTTCTACCTAACATAGCAGCTGTCAAGGATGGTGACTCAAGGACAAAGCAGTGGAAATGAGAAGGGACGTCTTCTCAATAACAACAAACACTTAAAGTTTCATTTTAGGATGGTGAGGATATGGCTCAGTGGGTTAGAGCACTGGATGAACAAGAAGGAGAATCTGAGTTCAGATCCCAAGCACCCACATAACAGATGCTGCGTGGGGCTGATCGCCTGTATCCTTAGTGCAGACACAGGAAGACTGCTGATGTTTGCTGAGACCAGCCCCAGAAAAACAGTCTGCTCCTGGATCAGAGAGAGACCCCATATTAAACGACTAAGATGGAAAACTGTAAAGGACCTTGACATCTTATTCTGCTCTCATACAGGCATGGGACACATACTCTGACATACATGTTTATACAGAAGCACCACACAGTAAAAAGATAGTCACATCTGTTCTAGTTATCTTCTGTTACTCTGATAAAAACACTGCCCCAAAGTGCTTGACCAGGAAAGGGTTGATTTGGCTCACATGTCCCACCTGCACTCCATCACTGATGGAAGTCAGGGCAGGCAGGCACTCAAGCAGGAGCAGAGGCAGGAACCTCGGAGGAAAGCTGCCTGCTGGTTCAGCTTGCTTTCTTACACAGCCCAGGACCTTATGCCCATGGATGGCACTACCCATAGTGGGCTAGTCCCAGTTCCATCCATTAGCAACCAAAAAGTACCCCCACAAACATGCCCACAGTCAATCTAATGGACACAATCCTCGATTGAGGGCTCCTCTTCCGGTGTTTCTAATTTATGTTGAGTTGACAGAAAGTACCCAGCACCGCTGGTCAGATAGGCTCTGTGTGTGGTAAAAAGCTAGACATGTGGTTATGTGGTTTTATTTAAAATAACAAAACAAAACAAATCATGAAAACCGTTTTGTGTTAGTGCATTGAGAGGTATACAAATAGAGTTCCAGATCTGATATGTTCTAAGAAGTGAGGAATATTTATTAATAAACTCATTGGGTTTCGCCAGACTACAACCAAGAGAACAGAACAAACTGAGAAAAACATTCTATCCAAAGAATTTTGGAGACCAGAAGTACTCATGTTAGATCTTATTCTTTGGGGATGGATGGCATTGCTGATGCTAAGAACAGCCCAACCTGACAGTTTGGTTCCAGGTAGTGATGGTGGAGCTAATGTCATTGAAGAAATAATGATATTGAAAGACACTAATAAGCATTTTTTGTATGGGGCTTTGGAAATATATCAAAGTTGTTTTCTTTGTCCACAATCAACCTAACTAGTACAGCTGCTGCTGATGCCCAGGGATGGTAGTTTAAAGAGAGAGACCCAGCCTGGCAGTGGTGGAGAAAGGCTTTAATCCCAGTACTGGGGCGCAGAGGCAGCTGGGTCTCTGAGATCAAGCACAGCCTGGTCTACAGAGAAAGTTCCACAACAGCCATGGATACACACAGACACCCTGTCTCAAAAATAAATAAATGAGTGTGCAAATAAAATAAATTAAAAATGTAAATCAAAAGAAAATAAGTGGAACTTGTAAAATTAAGCCAAGACAGTACAATTATCACGCAATACTTATGATTAATGATGTGTCCTTGCAGAGATCATCAAGAAAATTTATGAAAAATGAAGAAGGTCTCAATTGGAATTGTGGGAGATGAATTTGAGCAAAAATGACTAAAAAACATTGGATACACATATAAAATTGTCAAAGAAGACAAGCTAAATTCTAAAAAGATATTTAATGAAAAATCATTAAAAATGGGTACATTGGATACACATATAAAATTGTCAAAGAAGACAAGCTAAATTCTAAAAAGATATTTAATGAAAAATCATTAAAAATGGGTAATCTCTCCAGTACTGAGTTTCATAAGGGACAAGGGATTAAATCATCTTCAATGCCAGGAGTTCCTGAAAAGTGTTCATGGTAACTATTGTGAAATCATTTACATTTTAGAAGTAGGGTGGCCACTCTGTGGACATTAACAAAACATTATTAGGTTACTCACAATGTTGTAAACAGTATTTCTGCCAGAATTTGGGAATGAAAACTCAATTACAGATTGACCTTTTAGTGGATTTGACTGTTTATTTCATCTTTAATGGGAAAACCAACCTCTCAATACCATGTTTTACACCTAAGTGCTCCAGGAGAAGGTGGAGTCACTGTAAGCTCCATTTAGGGCAAATAATTGCATTTCAATGCAGCTCAATAAGGTTTGTAAACAGTGACATGATCTTGCTATTGCATTCGACAGAAAATCTGAACACAGATATCAAGATTTCCAGAAATAATATCACCATTTGGTATAATCACAAGTTCATTTTCATCAGGACTTATATACCAAAATTCCCTGCTGAGATTTACTTGGAAATGCCTAGATCTGCAATTCTCCCTTCAACCTAAAATTATTTTCACTCATGTTTGTTCTCTACATTCATGGGCCTCTTATAGGACCTTCTCAGAGACAAGAGCTCCCCCTTCACAGTCACACTGGGTCCACACCACCAGCTTTTCATAGCACCTACACTTGTGAGTCACAGGTCTCAGGAACTGAGCATGCAGGGCTGGAGAGATGGCTCAGACATCTTAATGGTAGAGCCTGCTCTTGTAGAGGACCCTAGTTCAGTTCTGAGCACCCATGCTGAATGTCTCATAACACCTGTAACCTCAGCTCCTCTGGCCTCCAAGGGCGTGTGTACTCACATGTACATGCCCCAACTGGAACAGAGACATATATGCATAATCAATACTTAAAATCCTTGATGTAGATATACTCTAGACATGATGAGGGAACTACACCTGTGAAATTTCAGCAATATGACTGCTTAAATAAGATCTGCACAATGACAACACCAGTAGACCTTCCAAAGTGGTTGTGGAAATAGTAGGGGCCCCATCCCAAGATGAAGAGCAACAAACTATAAAGTGCTGAGAGAGGGAGAATTAGTCTTCCTCAAAGATGAGCCCCCTAATGGTTATCCAATGCTAAGTGGTCAGACCTCAACGAAATATGAATTCAAGGAATAATAAACTGACTCTGTAAGCTCGATTTATATTTTCCTCACTGTGTGTGTTGAGAGAGAGAAAAAGAGAGAATGGTAATTAAAATATGAGAGGCCTTGAATCTGAAGGGGATGGAGCAACCTGAATGGAGTTAGAGTGATAATGGCTGATGACACGCTTATATTTAATTTTTCAATATTTCCAAATGGTAACAGTAAAATTAGAACCCAAATATCTTACCTTATACAGGAATTCACTGAGATTGGAGCTATGTTCATCAAGCCAGGTGTATTTAACAAGTCCATTTGTTTTTCCAAAGCAATGTCAAATGACCCTCAAAGTTTGTGTTGTCCTCATTCACTATTTTTGTTTGTTTGTGGTTTATTTTGCTATTTTTTTCTATCCAGAAACACGGTTTCTAGGAGTGGCCCTGTACATCCTGGAACTCACTATGTGGACCAGATTGACCTTGAACTAACAAGTCAAGGGCTGGTATTAAAGGGTTTGCCACCACTGTTCTCCTTAATTTTATGATGAAATAAATACTACACTTAGCTGTGTTCACTTTAGTTATTAGATATCACTAAATTGGAACCCATTCCATGGTTTTAATAGATTCTCTCAACATGGATACCATATCATTAAGATTATTATATTCTGTAAGGATTTTATTGAATACCTGTATGCACAGATAATGTATCGTTTATACATGGTATCTTTTCAGGGAGGATTTACCGATTTTTGTTATAGCATATATATTTATATTTACATATATATCATAGATATCTATAAAATAGTATTATATATATATCCCCCAAAAAGTTGTCCCTTCATTGTATCCCAAAAATGACACAGAGTTTCAACCCATGGGCTGGATTATTAATTTAGATCCAATTAATATCTGGACTGCAGTTAACAGCTGTGAAAAGAAAGCCTCTATGGATACCAAATATGAAAAAAGGAAATTAAAAAATCTCTGAGAAATCTGTGTTGATAAAACAGGACCCAGGGTGCTCTGGGGTTGTTCTGAATGTCCATGCTTAAATACACACACACACACACACACACACACACACACACACACACACACACACACAAACACACACCTCTGTTCTTAGGGCAAGGTCAGCCTGTCTCAACTCCCAGAGCTGATCTCACACAGTCTCCCCATCACATGCCCTAAGCTCAGGTCCTCAGCTCACTCCAGTCCTTAGAAGCCTCTTCCAGAGCTGGGTCCCTGTCTGTCTCACTCCTGGATCTAGTCCACTAAACAACCACTCAAGGCTAATCAAGGTTCTTGTTTATCTATGAAAGATCCAAAGCAACACTGTAGGAAATCCACTGAAGTCTTCATCAGGGAAGCCATTGCTGATCTAACCTTACTGACTGAGAGATGAATGCCAATACAAAGTAAACAGGTAACCAATACATGCTATTGTGATTTCTTCGTATACTTAATTATACAAGACAGTAGACATGGTCATTGGTCACTAGGTTTCACTTGCTTTAGGGATTTCTCTGTGACACCCTAGCAGTATAGGAGAGTGAGAGAGCATGAAGATTAACTCATCAGACTATTCCAACAGATAGTTCCTCAGTGTGATCAGAAGTCTCAGATGTTAATGTGAATACGTACTGAAACTCTGCCTTGCCAAATATGGTGCAGTATCAGCTTTTAATAAGTACTGTATATCTTTGTCTGTGTATATATAATGCTATAGCTGTTTTGTGGTAAATTGTGTGTTTGCATTATTTTTTTTTAAAAAAAGATGAAAGAAAAAAACCAAAGAAATTAAAAAAAAGATATTACCAGGATGGAAAAAATGTAAGAGATAAGAAAAGCCACACTTTTGTCTCATTGCTTGCACAGTGGACTTCCTGGGGTCTCGGGCCCTCCTCAACCACAACCTTACCACCCTCTTTTTCTGGTCTTTATCCAGGAATAGCTCAGAGGCTGTCATGTTGTGACAGTGACATTTTTACCCAAACCAGGAAACTTCCTTAGCTACTAAAGCCAATCATAGCAGAGGGGCACAGGTTTAAAAGGCCTGTGAGATCACTGAGAGCTCCCCTCCTTCATCCTTCAAGGGCTGTGTCCACTCTGCCCTCCTCCAACTCGAGCAGCCTCCCAAGAAGATGGCTCCAGTCCTGATTCTAATGACCTTTCTTCTGCCGCGTGGAGCTGGTGCAGGTGAGTGAACACCCTGTATCCTAGGTGTCATCCCATAATACCCCTGTGGAGTCTCTGCCCAGCTCTAGTCAGAAACTTCCTGCACTGAACCAGGAGCTTCCTGAACCTCAGGTCCCAGACCAACCAAGACCTGGAAGCCTGTCACTGGCTAGATCCTCAACAAGGTCTGAAGAAGGGCGGTGTTCTCAGAGGACATGGTGGGCTTTAGCTTCTCCCTGCTCTTTGTGTCTCCTGTAGAGTGGACCATCCCAAGAAAGAGATGTAGCATAGGATGCAAAGTTACTAAATTTATACCATTAACTTTACCTGAGTCCAAGCCCAGGGCAGTTTTTTGACCAGTCAGTAGTGATGTAAGGACACTAGTTGAAGAATATTAACATTATTTATTAATCTCCACCCTTGGGCTACTAAATCTAGAGGCCCAGGGTGACAAGATGCCCGTGCTGTACACTCCATTACCTTTGCAGTCTGGTTTTGCTTGGCCCTCCACTTCTTTCTGCAGGTCCCCAGCTACTGCCATTATACCAGCGGAATCATACAATATCCCCTAGGCTCTGATTTCCTTGAGCTCTGCGCCACCAGCCCTCCAGCTAAGTAAAAATCATTCTTCCATGCAGCTAATTCATTTATGAGAACCTAGGATATGATGGGCACCAGAAGAAGAGAACTTTAGAAAATCCCTCTCTAAAGACCTTGGGATAAAAGGTGACGAAATTAGCAAATCAAGACAGGAGAGGTGTCTGGAGACCTATTACCAGAGAAAGACTAACAAGAGCCACTCAGGATCCCATTGGCCTCTAGCATCACAAAGAAAGAAGTTTGTCCCTCCCTGTATTTGTAGAGCAGGGGCTGGAGGACAAGTCCTACCCAGCTCTTCTCAGTACAGGGCACTGAGACTACAGATTCAACAAAGATCAATCTATGTGCAAGGAATTCTGTCCACAACAGTCTTGGGGAACTGTAGATCTCGCCTCATTACCCCTCCCTAGGTCTTTCCTCCTACATCATCTCCTACTCCCAGACACTCCATATTCTTGCCTTTTCTTTCAGAGGAGATCAATGGGGGCCATGAGGTCAAGCCCCACTCCCGCCCCTTCATGGCATTTATTCCATTTGTGAATGATGATGGGAAAAGGCATCGCTGTGGAGGCTTCCTGGTGAAAGACAACTTCGTGCTGACAGCTGCTCACTGCAGGGGAAGGTGAGGAGAAGGAGCTATGCTTTTCCAATTCTAACTTCCATCTTGTACTCATCGATGCAGTTGTGAGAGCCCACTGAGGGCAGGGCTGTGACAATGGAAGTCTGTCATCAGGGAAACTTTGAGGTCAAAGGGTGAGAGTTCAGAGGCAGCAGCACAGTTGAGTTGAAAGCAACTACACTGGTCAGACTACAGCAGTGGCTGAGGTTGAAAGTGCACATAAGAGTCAATGCAAACTTTGGAGTATTGCCTGGAAACAAGAGCAAGTTCCCAGGAGTCTAGTGTTCTTGTAAAGGAAGAAGCAGTGGTTCACACCCTTAGCCCCATTCTGTCTCCTCAGTCCCCACAGTTAGAGCCCCACCCTGCCCACCCAGCCTCTTGCAGCTCCTGCACTGTGTCCTCTCTCACTCCACATCTCTCACCCACACTCTGCTCTCTGCAGCTCAATGAGAGTCATTCTAGGAGCCCACAACATCAGCATCCGGGAGGAGACCCAGCAGATCATCCCTGTGGCTAAAGCCATCCCACACCCAGACTACAATCTTAAGGATGACTCCAGTGACATCATGCTCTTAAAGGTGAGTCCTAGGAGCACAGCTCTCTGAGCTCTGCTTGCTGCACAAATTGTTCCTCTCCTCCTCCTCTCATTCTGTTCTTTTTTTTCTGACATCCTGGCTTTCAAAGGGTCCCAGGAACCAGTCTCTTGGCTGAGCTGCTCTCTCCTTCTTCTTCCCCCACAGCTGGAGAGGAAGGCAAAGAGGACTAGAGCTGTGAGACCCCTCAGGCTGCCCATGAGTAATTTCCATGTGAAGCCAGGGGATGTGTGCTACGTGGCTGGTTGGGGAATGTTGGGTCCGAAGGGCAAACTCCCAGATACATTGCAAGCTGTGGAGCTGACAGTCCAGAGGGATCAGGAGTGTTTGTCCCGCTTTACTGGTCGTTACAACAAAGCCACTGCGATCTGTGTGGGGGACCCAAAGATCAAGCGAGCTTCCTTTACGGTAAGTTGGATTGTCCTTCTCTCTGGACTCCATGGGAGGAGAAAAGCAATCTGGAATCTAGAGACCAAACATCGAGAGACTCTTATCCCCATTGTTCATTATCTTACTCCCTGGCAACAGCAGTCACAGTAACTAACTCGAGCCTCAGATGTGACAAGGAACCTTGGTGAAGGCAGCTGGCATAAAGCAAATTTGCCCAGCCTATCTGACACCCAGGCCCAGGCTTTAGAAAGCAGAGATCCCTCTGTGTGTCATCATCATAAGCAGACGCCCACATTTGTCAATGTTCTGGTCCTCCATGCTCACATCAGGCTCACGTACCTGTCCCTATGTCTCTTAAAAATGGCCTGGAGTTGAGGGTCCCACACACCTTCATATGGAGTGGATCACAATGAGAAAGGGTGGAGGCCAGGCTCAGGAGGGAGGTGAAGCCTTAAGCCTATCCACAATCAGAATGGGAACCCCAGGGACCTCAGGCCTCCCCTCCATTTCTCTCAGCACATATTTCATATACCTTGGAGAGCAACCTTCACATGGGAGGGAGGCTGGGACTAGGTTGAACAACAGCTCAGTCCTCTGTGACCCTTCTCCATTCACAGGGGGATTCTGGAGGACCTCTCGTGTGTAAAAACAGAGCTGCAGGCATTGTGTCCTTGACCTATACTGATGGTTCAGCACCAGGAACCTTCACCAGAGTGTCAAGTTTCCTATCCTGGATAAAGTTAATGATAAAACACAGCTAAGTACAGAGCAAACCAGACCCCTCCCTGACTCACCATCTTCCCTACACTGAGTCCAGGACTGTCCTAGGACACCAGCAAGTCAATAAACGTCACTTTGCAGAATTGAAAGACTGGCTTCCTGCTCATTCACAGGGACCAACTCTGTACTTAGCAGACCAATGTCCTACTTTTCTTCTCTGCTCACTCCAACACGATACACATCATCGCCCCAAGTCTCAGGCATTGGACACCTTGTTTGTACTTGTCTCACTTTGCAGTGCCCGTCTTTCTGACAAGGCCATAGTTGAGCATGGGTGTCACTTTTCGTGGGACTCAGCATGAACTTTTGTCCTCCTCTGTGTCAATGAGAGAAAGGAGAGGAAAAGCACCATTGGTCCTGGAGATATGAAACAGAGCTGAGGTCACTGTAGATGGTCCTTCCCAGGCAGGGTATCTCTGTCCCACAGCTTCATCCTTAAAGTGATAGCAATTTCAGATAGTTCTGTTTTACATCTAGAACTCATTTTGGTATCATCTTCTGGAAACAGGCTAAGTTTCCTCCAGCCTCTTAGCTCCACCCCCATCTTTTTTTTTTGCCTGCTCTTATGAGTTATCAGCGTCTATGCTTTAAAGTCCACGCTAATCTGAACATGTCCCTACCACTTATCCCCCTACCTAGGACACACAGATCCACATGTGATCCCATTCATTAGAGTCTCAGACCTGTGGTGTCAGCCTAATCATTACCAGGCAGGGAGGGGACTCTCAAATATCCAGGACAGAAATGTCATTATAGAGGCTCCATGCAGGCCAGGGCTCTCAATGTGTGTCCAAAACCTTTTACCCCACCTCCCACATGCTCAGATCTAGGGAAGCTCTTCACAGTCAGCTCACTCACACCCCCGACCTCCCTATGTGCTCAGCATCCATAGCAGCGGGGTCTCTCAGCAGCATGAGCTCCTCTGAGCTTGTTCATCTCAATGATTGCAAGCTTTTAGGCTATGGTGCCCTGCTGTCATTTGGTCGCTGTCAGTCTTTGACATCCCCAAGGCAAAAGACTAAAAATCTCTACTTTTCCATCAGTCAACACTGAAGTGTATGAGGTTTGCAAATAGCCTTAGGCAGTTAGCTTCTATGGGAAACTACTCAGAAAATTGGCATCCACCCCACCAGGAGTTGGCAGTAACTAGAGAATAGCCCAAATAAGATAGCCTCTTTCTATTTATTTGAAAGTTAGCAGGTAACAGAATCAGTATGCAGATTTAAATCCTATGAAATGCACATATACAGAAACAAAAATCAGAAGCAGAATTAAATATGAATCAGGAGGCCTTGAATTAAAGAGAAATGAAAATAGTTTAAGAAATTCCAATGATGTTTCTACATTCTTGGTTACTGCTGCCTCCATAATTCCTAAGTCTACCTGGGCTTCTCATTGTTATGAAGTTCTTGGCATGAGACTGTAGCAAGAATGTGTGGCTTTTTCTTAAATGGAAGTCTCCCTATGTTGGACTCACATTGCTTAAAAAACAAGCTTCTAGGCAAGAATGTTCTTGCCTTAATCCAGCACTTGGGAGGCAGAGGCAGGCAGATGTCTGATTCCAAGGCTATAAGAGAAAGACTCTGTCTAAAACAAACAAATAAGAATTCTTAAATTAACTGAAATAATCATAAAATTCCAAGCAGTCTTGGCTCAAGGCCTGTCCTGTCAGACATTTAACAGATAACATGAGTGGTAGATACTGATTAATGCCTCCTTCTCCCAAACAGACAGAGTGTCTCATTCTTCTGGGAGATGGAATAAAATCTCTATTTGTATCAGGTAACTTTCAAAGACAAGATTTTATTTATGAAGAAATATAGGTGGCACACAGCTTCTGACAGAGAATGGGAAAATAAATCGTGCCAGGGAGACAGACCAAGGACCCAGCTTTTTTGGAGATAACAAATACAAAGAAGAGTGCAGAATCAAAGAAAGATGCATGTTAAAAATCATAGGGTCACATGTTGTATTCAGCTTAGATGTCATATTTACATTGAGGAGAACGTTCTATGGCTCAAAATAACTTTGAAAACCATTATTGTTTATGCTTTAGAGAGGAGATAAAATAGTTTTATACCAAAAGGTAGTAACTAACTCAGCAAACAGCATCAAACCTGTTGGGATGGAGGCTGTATTGAGCCTAGGATTCCTTGAGCAATTGACCTCAATGATATCTAATCTGTGGTCAGTAACTTTCTGCTATTCCACACAAAAGATGAGCCCATGCTTAGACTCCCTCTGGTGAGAAACTCCTGGGCTCCTCCCACTACTGCATGGTGAAGGTGTCAGAGCCACCTGCTTTGCTCCCTTGAGCACATATTAGAGTGGATTTGAGGCTGTAAATGTCTTAAATACAAACTGCTTTGGATTCCTCTAGTCCGTGCATGTGTCTCCCGGTCCTCACCATTTGCAGAGAGTTTATTCAGCTCCCCTAACATCTGTACTGATGTTCTACACCTGGGAAAGGAAATGCTTCAACTCATCAAGATCCAACTTCTCTTCTCCCTGAGGTCATTGCATCCAGCAAGCCAGAGAGCATAAGACTCCCCTGAGGACACAGAACAGATACAAGTACACCGGTCTTCTCAGTAGTCCTGGTGAATACATACCATTATACCTGCATTATTCTGTCTAATGTCATAGTTATGCAAGCACCATTTTCTGTGGACTTAGCGAATATAGAGCCTCTTTTCCATATTTGTGTCCCATGCCATCTTCCCTTGCTGGTTTTTAGTGACTATGTCCCTGTTAGGCTCATGTATTTGAGCACCTGGTTCCCAGTTGATGATGCTGCTTGGGAATATTAGAAAATATGGCCTTGGTGTAGCAATTCCATTGCTGTGGCAGGCTTTGACTCACACCATGACCAATTCTCTCTCTTTCTCTACTATGGTTCTGTGTTTGTGTGTGTGTGTTGCATGCACAAGCGCATGTTTATGTGTGTGTAACTATATTGTATGTTTCTTGAGAATGTTGTTCTAATGCTGTGCAATATGAATATTTGTGTGCTCCTCCTGTTGGTAACCATGCATGACTTCAGTGTGATGTTGCCAGTGTTTTGTCTTCCAAGTGAAGACAGTCAAACTGGCACCATCATATTTTCATGAGCTCCTGGAGATGTAGCAAACCAAACAGAGTTATCAGTGATATTTTAATCTACATTGCCAAATGGGTTTTTAATGGTATTTGTAAAACAAGTAAGAATTTCATTTTGATTATTAAGAACACACACACCAGAACCTTGCCTCACACACCACAACCCAGCTATCATTCTTACAATTCGCTCTCACTCTGCACTGTACCCACAGCTGAGATGCTGAAATACTCAAATCTTTATTTCTATTTTCTTTTCAATATTCATAGTAGAAACAATCATAATTCCTTTTCTCTTACTATTTATAATTCCAGCATGGCTTCTATACCATGATAGAATATAACACAACTCAAAAAAAGAGAGAACACTCAACTGAAAGGGGGCAGACAGCTACTTTTTGTCAGGTAAATATAAGACTCTGTTAAACCTTTCAGAATTTGCAAATGTTTATAAAAGTGGTAACAGAGAAGGCATTACATGCAAACTGTTCTACCTAACATAGCAGCTGTCAAGGATGGTGACTCAAGGGCAAAGCAGTGGAAATGAGAAGGGACGTCTTCTCAATAACATCAAACACTTAAAGTTTCATTTTAGGATGGTGAGGATATGGCTCAGTGGGTTAGAGCACTGGATGAACAAGAAGGAGAATCTGAGTTCAGATCCCAGCACCCACATAACAGATGCTGCATGGGGCTGATCGCCTGTATCCTTAGTGCAGACAGAGGAAGAATGCTGATGCTTGATGAGACCAGCCCCAGAAAAACAGTCTGCTCCTGGATCAGAGAGAGACCCCATCTCAAAGGACTAAGATGGAAAACAATATAGGACCTTGACATCTATCTCTGTACTCATATAGGTATGGGACACATACTCTGACATACATGTTTACACACAAGCACCACATTTAAAGAGATAGTCACACCTGTTCTAGTTATGTTCTGTTACTCTGATAAAAACACTGTCCCAATGCGCTTGACCAGGAAAGGGTTGATTTGGCTCACATGTCCCACCTGCACTCCATCACTGATGGAAGTCAGGGCAGGCAGGCACTCAAGCAGAAGCAGAGGCAGGAACCTCGGAGGAAAGCTGCCTGCTGGTTCAGCTTGCTTTCTTACACAGCCCAGGACCTTTTGCCCATGGATGGCACTACCCATAGTGGGCTAGTCCCAGTTCCATCCATTAGCAACCAAAAAGTACCCCCACAAACATGCCCACAGTCAATCTAAAGGACACAATCCTCAATTGAGGGCTCCTCTTCCGGTGTTTCTAATTTATGTTGAGTTGACAGAAAGTACCCAGCTCCACCGGTCAGATAGGCTCTGTGTGTGGTAAAAAGCTAGACATGTGGTTATGTGGTTATATTTAAAATAACAAAACAAAACAAATCATGAAAACCGTTTTGTGTTAGTTAGTGCATTGAGAGGTGTACAAATAGAGTTCCAGATCTGATATGTTCTAAGAAGTGAGGAATATTTATTAATAAACTCATTGGGTTTCGCCAGACTACAACCAAGAGAACAGAACAAACTGAGAAAAACATTCTATCCAAAGAATTTTGGAGACCAGAAGTACTCATGTTAGATCTTATTCTTTGGGGATGGATGGCAGTGCTGATGGTAAGAACAGCCCAACCTGACAGTGTGGTTCCAGGTAGTGATGGTGGAGCTAACATAAATGAAGAAATAATGGTATTGAAAGACACTAATAAGTATTTTTTTGTTTGGGGCATTGGAAATATATCAAAGTGGTTTTCTTTGTTCACAATCAACCTAACTAGTACAGCTGCTGCTGATGCCCAGGGATGGTAGTTTAAAGAGAGAGACCCAGCCTGACAGTGGTGGAGAAAGCCTTTAATCCCAGTACTGGGGCGCAGAGGCTGCTGGGTCTCTGAGATCAAGCACAGCCTGGTCTACAGAGAAAGTTCCACAACAGCCATGGATACACACAGACACCCTGTCTCAAAAATAAATAAATGAGTGAGCAAATAAAATAAATTAAAAATGTAAATCAAAAGAAAATAAGTGGAACTTGTAAAATTAAGCCAAGACAGTACAATTATCACGCAATACTTATGATTAATGATGTGTCCTTGCAGAGATCATCAAGAAAATTTATGAAAAATGAAAAAGGTCTCAATTGGAATTGTGGGGGATGAATTTGAGCAAAAATGACTAAAAAACATTGGATACACATATAAAATTGTCAAAGAAGACAAGCTAAATTCTAAAAAGATATTTAATGAAAAATCATTAAAAATGGGTAATCTCTCCAGTACTGAGTTTCATAAGGGACAATGGATTAAATCATCTTCAATGCCAGGAGTTCCTGAAAAGTGTTCATGGTAACTATTGTGAAATCATTTACATTTTAGAAGTAGGGTGGCCACTCTGTGGACATTAACAAAACATTATTAGGTTACTCACAATGTTGTAAACAGTATTTCTGCCAGAATTTGGGAATGAAAACTCAATTACAGATTGGCCTTTTAGTGGATTTGACTGTTTATTTCATCTTTAATGGGAAAACCAACCTCTCAATACCACGTTTTACATCTAAGTGCTCCAGGAGAAGGTGGAGTCAGTGTAAGCTCCATTTAGGGCAAATAATTGCATTTCAATGCAGCTCAATAAGGTTTGTAAACAGTGACATGATCTTGCTATTGCATTCGACAGAAAATCTGAACACAGATATCAAGATTTCCAGAAATAATATCACCATTTGGTATAATCACAAGTTCATTTTCATCAGGACTTATATACCAAAATTCCCTGCTGAGATTTACTTGGAAATGCCTAGATCTGCAATTCTCCCTTCAACCTAAAATTATTTTCACTCATATTTGTTCTCTACATTCATGGGCCTCTTATAGGACCTTCTCAGAGACAAGAGCTCACCCTTCACAGTCACACTGGATCCACACCACCAGCTTTTCATAGCACCTACACTTGTGAGTCACAGGTCTCAGGAACTGAGCATGCAGGCCTGGAGAGATGGCTCAGACATCTTAATGATAGAGCCTGCTCTTGCAGAGGACCCTAGTTCAGTTCTGAGCACCCATGCTGAATGTCTCATAACACTTGTAACCTCAGCTCCTCTGGCCTCCAAGGGCGTGTGTACTCACATGTACATGCCCCAACTGGAACAGAGACATATATGCATAATCAATACTTAAAATCCTTGATGTAGATATACTCTAGACATGATGAGGGAACTACACCTGTGAAATTTCAGCAATATGACTGCTTAAATAAGATCTGCACAATGACAACACCAGTAGACCTTCCAAAGTGGTTGGGGAAACAGCAGGGGTCCCATCCCAAGATGAAGAGCAATAAACTATAAAGTGCTGAGAGAGGGAGAATTAGTCTTCCCCAAAGATGAGCCCCCTAATGGTTATCCAATGCTAAGTGGTCAGACCTCAACGAAATATGAATTCAAGCAATAATAAACTGACTCTGTAAGCTCGATTTATATTTTCCTCACTGTGTGTGTTGAGAGAGAGAAAAAGAGAGAATGGTAATTAAAATATGAGAGGCCTTGAATCTGAAGGGGATGGAGCAACCTGAATGGAGTTAGAGGGATAATGGCTGATGACATGCTTATATTTAATTTTTCAATATTTCCAAATGGTAACAGTAAAATTAGAACCCAAATATCTTACCTTATACAGGAATTCACTGAGATTGGAGCTATGTTCATCAAGCCAGGTGTATTTAACAAGTCCATTTGTTTTTCCAAAGCAATGTCAAATGACCCACAAAGTTTGTTTTGTCCTCATTCACTATTTTTGTTTGTTTGTGCTTTATTTTGCTATTTTTTTCTATCCAGAAACAGGGTTTCTATGAGTGGCCCTGTACATCCTGGAACTCACTATGTGGACCAGATTGACCTTGAACTAACAAGTCAAGGGCTGGTATTAAAGGGTTTGCCACCACTGTTCTCCTTAATTTTTTTTTTATTTTTGGCTTTTCGAGACAGGGTTTCCCTGTAGTTTCTAGAGCCTGTCCTGGAACTAGCTCTTGTAGCCCAGGCTGGCCTCGAACTCAGAGATCCGCCTGCCTCTGCCTCCCGAGTGCTGGGATTAAAGGCGTGCGCCACCACCGCCCGGCTTGTTCTCCTTAATTTTATGATGAAATAAATACTACACTTAGCTGTATTCGCTTTAGTTATTAGATATCACTAAATTGGAACCCGTTCCATGGTTTTAATAGATTCTCTCAACTTGGATACCATATCATTAAGATTATTATATTCTGTAAGGATTTTATTGAATACCTGTATGCACAGATAATGTATCGTTTATACATGGCATCTTTTCAGGGAGGATTTACCGATTTTTGTTATAGCATATATATTTATATTTACGTATATATCATAGATATCTATAAAATAGTATTATATATATCCCCCCAAAAGTTGTCCCTTCATTGTGTCCCAAAAATGACACAGAGTTTCAACCCATGGGCTGGATTATTAATTTAGATCCAATTAATATCTGGAATGCAGTTAACAGCTGTGAAAAGAAAGCCTCTATGGATACCAAATATGAAAAAAGGAAATTAAAAAATCTCTGAGAAATCTGTGGAGATAAAACAGGACCCAGGGTGCTCTGGGGTTGTTCTGAATGTCCATGCTTAAACACACACACACACACACACACACACACACACACACACACACACAAACACACACCTCTGTTCTTAGGGCAAGGTCAGCCTGTCTCAACTCCCAGAGCTGATCTCACACAGTCTCCCCATCACATGCCCTAAGCTCAGGTCCTCAGCTCACTCCAGTCCTTAGAAGCCTCTTCCAGAGCTGGGTCCCTGTCTGTCTCACTCCTGGATCTAGTCCACTAAACAACCACTCAAGGCTAATCAAGGTTCCTGTTTATCTATGAAAGATCCAAAGCAACACTGTAGGAAATCCACTGAAGTTTTCATCAGGGAAGCCATTGCTGATCTAACCTTACTGACTGAGAGATGAATGCCAATACAAAGTAAACAGGTAACCAATACATGCTATTGTGATTTCTTCGTATACTTAATTATACAAGACAGTAGACATGGTCATTGGTCACTATGTTTCACTTGCTTTAGGGATTTCTCTGTGACACCCTAGCAGTATAGGAGAGTGAGAGAGCATGAAGATTAACTCATCAGACTATTCCAAGAGATAGTTCCTCAGTATGATCAGAAGTCTCAGATGTTAATGTGAATACGTACTGAAACTCTGCCTTGCCAAATATGGTGCAGTATCAGCTTTTAATAAGTACTGTATATCTTTGTCTGTGTATATATAATGCTATAGCTGTTTTGTGGTAAATTGTGTGTTTGCATTATTTTTTTTTAAAAAAAGATGAAAGAAAAAAACCAAAGAAATTAAAAAAAAGATATTACCAGGATGGAAAAAATGTAAGAGATAAGAAAAGCCACACTTTTGTCTCATTGCTTGCACAGTGGACTTCCTGGGGTCTCGGGCCCTCCTCAACCACAACCTTACCACCCTCTTTTTCTGGTCTTTATCCAGGAATAGCTCAGAGGCTGTCATGTTGTGACAGTGACATTTTTACCCAAACCAGGAAACTTCCTTAGCTACTAAAGCCAATCATAGCAGAGGGGCACAGGTTTAAAAGGCCTGTGAGATCACTGAGAGCTCCCCTCCTTCATCCTTCAAGGGCTGTGTCCACTCTGCCCTCCTCCAACTCGAGCAGCCTCCCAAGAAGATGGCTCCAGTCCTGATTCTAATGACCTTTCTTCTGCTGCGTGGAGCTGGTGCAGGTGAGTGAACACCCTGTATCCTAGGTGTCATCCCATAATACCCCTGTGGAGTCTCTGCCCAGCTCTAGTCAGAAACTTCCTGCACTGAACCAGGAGCTTCCTGAACCTCAGGTCCCAGACCAACCAAGACCTGGAAGCCTGTCACTGGCTAGATCCTCAACAAGGTCTGAAGAAGGGCGGTGTTCTCAGAGGACATGGTGGGCTTTAGCTTCTCCCTGCTCTTTGTGTCTCCTGTAGAGTGGACCATCCCAAGAAAGAGATGTAGCATAGAATGCAAAGTTACTAAATTTATACCATTAACTTTACCTGAGTCCAAGCCCAGGGCAGTTTTTTGACCAGTCAGTAGTGATGTAAGGACACTAGTTGAAGAATATTAACATTATTTATTAATCTCCACCCTTGGGCTACTAAATCTAGAGGCCCAGGGTGACAAGATGCCCGTGCTGTACACTCCATTACCTTTGCAGTCTGGTTTTGCTTGGCCCTCCACTTCTTTCTGCAGGTCCCCAGCTACTGCCATTATACCAGCGGAATCATACAATATCCCCTAGGCTCTGATTTCCTTGAGCTCTGCGCCACCAGCCCTCCAGCTAAGTAGAAATCATTCTTCCATGCAGCTAATTCATTTATGAGAACCTAGGATATGATGGGCACCAGAAGAAGAGAACTTTAGAAAATCCCTCTCTAAAGACCTTGGGATAAAAGGTGACGAAATTAGCAAATCAAGACAGGAGAGGTGTCTGGAGACCTATTACCAGAGAAAGACTAACAAGAGCCACTCAGGATCCCATTGGCCTCTAGCATCACAAAGAAAGAAGTTTGTCCCTCCCTGTATTTGTAGAGCAGGGGCTGGAGGACAAGTCCTACCCAGCTCTTCTCAGTACAGGGCACTGAGACTTCAGATTCAACAAAGATCAATCTATGTGCAAGGAATTCTGTCTACAACAGTCTTGGGGAACTGTAGATCTTGCCACATTACCCCTCCCTAGGTCTTTCCTCCTACATCATCTCCTACTCCCAGACACTCCATATTCTTGCCTTTTCTTTCAGAGGAGATCAATGGGGGCCATGAGGTCAAGCCCCACTCCCGCCCCTTCATGGCATTTATTCCATTTGTGAATGATGATGGGAAAAGGCATCGCTGTGGAGGCTTCCTGGTGAAAGACAACTTCGTGCTGACAGCTGCTCACTGCAGGGGAAGGTGAGGAGAAGGAGCTATGCTTTTCCAATTCTAACTTCCATCTTGTACTCATCGATGCAGTTGTGAGAGCCCACTGAGGGCAGGGCTGTGACAATGGAAGTCTGTCTTCAGGGAAACTTTGAGGTCAAAGGGTGAGAGTTCAGAGGCAGCAGCACAGTTGAGTTGAAAGCAACTACACTGGTCAGACTACAGCAGTGGCTGAGGTTGAAAGTGCACATAAGAGTCAATGCAAACTTTGGAGTATTGCCTGGAAACAAGAGCAAGTTCCCAGGAGTCTAGTGTTCTTGTAAAGGAAGAAGCAGTGGTTCACACCCTTAGCCCCATTCTGTCTCCTCAGTCCCCACAGTTAGAGCCCCACCCTGCCCACCCAGCCTCTTGCAGCTCCTGCACTGTGTCCTCTCTCACTCCACATCTCTCACCCACACTCTGCTCTCTGCAGCTCAATGAGAGTCATTCTAGGAGCCCACAACATCAGCATCCGGGAGGAGACCCAGCAGATCATCCCTGTGGCTAAAGCCATCCCACACCCAGACTACAATCTTAAGGATGACTCCAGTGACATCATGCTCTTAAAGGTGAGTCCTAGGAGCACAGCTCTCTGAGCTCTGCTTGCTGCACAAATTGTTCCTCTCCTCCTCCTCTCATTCTGTTCTTTTTTTTCTGACATCCTGGCTTTCAAAGGGTCCCAGGAACCAGTCTCTTGGCTGAGCTGCTCTCTCCTTCTTCTTCCCCCACAGCTGGAGAGGAAGGCAAAGAGGACTAAAGCTGTGAGACCCCTCAGGCTGCCCATGAGTAATTTCCATGTGAAGCCAGGGGATGTGTGCTACGTGGCTGGTTGGGGAATGTTGGGTCTGAAGGGCAAACTCCCAGATACATTGCAAGCTGTGGAGCTGACAGTCCAGAGGGATCAGGAGTGTTTGTCCCGCTTTACTGGTCGTTACAACAAAGCCACTGCGATCTGTGTGGGGGACCCAAAGATCAAGCGAGCTTCCTTTACGGTAAGTTGGATTGTCCTTCTCTCTGGACTCCATGGGAGGAGAAAAGCAATCTGGAACCTAGAGACCAAACATCGAGAGACTCTTATCCCCATTGTTCATTATCTTACTCCCTGGCAACAGCAGTCACAGTAACTAACTCGAGCCTCAGATGTGACAAGGAACCTTGGTGAAGGCAGCTGGCATAAAGCAAATTTGCCCAGCCTATCTGACACCCAGGCCCAGGCTTTAGAAAGCAGAGATCCCTCTGTGTGTCATCATCATAAGCAGACGCCCACATTTGTCAATGTTCTGGTCCTCCATGCTCACATCAGGCTCACGTACCTGTCCCTATGTCTCTTAAAAATGGCCTGGAGTTGAGGGTCCCACACACCTTCATATGGAGTGGATCACAATGAGAAAGGGTGGAGGCCAGGCTCAGGAGGGAGGTGAAGCCTTAAGCCTATCCACAATCAGAATGGGAACCCCAGGGACCTCAGGCCTCCCCTCCATTTCTCTCAGCACATATTTCATATACCTTGGAGAGCAACCTTCACATGGGAGGGAGGCTGGGACTAGGTTGAACAACAGCTCAGTCCTCTGTGACCCTTCTCCATTCACAGGGGGATTCTGGAGGACCTCTCGTGTGTAAAAACAGAGCTGCAGGCATTGTGTCCTTGACCTATACTGATGGTTCAGCACCAGGAACCTTCACCAGAGTGTCAAGTTTCCTATCCTGGATAAAGTTAATGATAAAACACAGCTAAGTACAGAGCAAACCAGACCCCTCCCTGACTCACCATCTTCCCTACACTGAGTCCAGGACTGTCCTAGGACACCAGCAAGTCAATAAACGTCACTTTGCAGAATTGAAAGACTGGCTTCCTGCTCATTCACAGGGACCAACTCTGTACTTAGCAGACCAATGTCCTACTTTTCTTCTCTGCTCACTCCAACACGATACACATCATCGCCCCAAGTCTCAGGCATTGGACACCTTGTTTGTACTTGTCTCACTTTGCAGTGCCCGTCTTTCTGACAAGGCCATAGTTGAGCATGGGTGTCACTTTTCGTGGGACTCAGCATGAACTTTTGTCCTCCTCTGTGTCAATGAGAGAAAGGAGAGGAAAAGCACCATTGGTCCTGGAGATATGAAACAGAGCTGAGGTCACTGTAGATGGTCCTTCCCAGGCAGGGTATCTCTGTCCCACAGCTTCATCCTTAAAGTGATAGCAATTTCAGATAGTTCTGTTTTACATCTAGAACTCATTTTGGTATCATCTTCTGGAAACAGGCTAAGTTTCCTCCAGCCTCTTAGCTCCACCCCCATCTTTTTTTTTTGCCTGCTCTTATGAG
This sequence comes from Arvicola amphibius, assembly GCF_903992535.2. Classification (NCBI taxonomy): domain Eukaryota; kingdom Metazoa; phylum Chordata; class Mammalia; order Rodentia; family Cricetidae; genus Arvicola; species Arvicola amphibius. The sequence continues at coordinate 57,894,309 of NC_052059.1, forward strand.
TTATCAGCGTCTATGCTTTAAAGTCCACGCTAATCTGAACATGTCCCTACCACTTATCCCCCTACCTAGGACACACAGATCCACATGTGATCCCATTCATTAGAGTCTCAGACCTGTGGTGTCAGCCTAATCATTACCAGGCAGGGAGGGGGCTCTCAAATATCCAGGACAGAAATGTCATTATAGAGGCTCCATGCAGGCCAGGGCTCTCAATGTGTGTCCAAAACCTTTTACCCCACCTCCCACATGCTCAGATCTAGGGAAGCTCTTCACAGTCAGCTCACTCACACCCCCGACCTCCCTATGTGCTCAGCATCCATAGCAGCGGGGTCTCTCAGCAGCATGAGCTCCTCTGAGCTTGTTCATCTCAATGATTGCAAGCTTTTAGGCTATGGTGCCCTGCTGTCATTTGGTCGCTGTCAGTCTTTGACATCCCCAAGGCAAAAGACTAAAAATCTCTACTTTTCCATCAGTCAACACTGAAGTGTATGAGGTTTGCAAATAGCCTTAGGCAGTTAGCTTCTATGGGAAACTACTCAGAAAATTGGCATCCACCCCACCAGGAGTTGGCAGTAACTAGAGAATAGCCCAAATAAGATAGCCTCTTTCTATTTATTTGAAAGTTAGCAGGTAACAGAATCAGTATGCAGATTTAAATCCTATGAAATGCACATATACAGAAACAAAAATCAGAAGCAGAATTAAATATGAATCAGGAGGCCTTGAATTAAAGAGAAATGAAAATAGTTGAAGAAATTCCAATGATGTTTCTACATTCTTGGTTACTGCTGCCTGCATAATTCCTAAGTCTACCTGGGCTTCTCATTGTTATGAAGTTCTTGGCATGAGACTGTAGCAAGAATGTGTGGCTTTTTCTTAAATGGAAGTCTCCCTATGTTGGACTCACATTGCTTAAAAAACAAGCTTCTAGGCAAGAATGTTCTTGCCTTAATCCAGCACTTGGGAGGCAGAGGCAGGCAGATGTCTGATTCCAAGGCTATAAGAGAAAGACTCTGTCTAAAACAAACAAATAAGAATTCTTAAATTAACTGAAATAATCATAAAATTCCAAGCAGTCTTGGCTCAAGGCCTGTCCTGTCAGACATTTAACAGATAACATGAGTGGTAGATACTGATTAATGCCTCCTTCTCCCAGACAGAGTGTCTCATTCTTCTGGGAGATGGAATAAAATCTCTATTTGTATCAGGTAACTTTCAAAGACAAGATTTTATTTATGAAGAAATATAGGTGGCACACAGCTTCTGACAGAGAATGGGAAAATAAATCGTGCCAGGGAAACAGACCAAGGACCCAGCTTTTTTGGAGATAACAAATACAAAGAAGAGTGCAGAATCAAAGAAAGATGCATGTTAAAAATCATAGGGTCACATGTTGTATTCAGCTTAGATGTCATATTTACATTGAGGAGAACGTTCTATGGCTCAAAATAACTTTGAAAACCATTATTGTTTATGCTTTAGAGAGGAGATAAAATAGTTTTATACCAAAAGGTAGTAACTAACTCAGCAAACAGCATCAAACCTGTTGGGATGGAGGCTGTATTGAGCCTAGGATTCCTTGAGCAATTGACCTCAATGATATCTAATCTGTGGTCAGTAACTTTCTGCTATTCCACACAAAAGATGAGCCCATGCTTAGACTCCCTCTGGTGAGAAACTCCTGGGCTCCTCCCACTACTGCATGGTGAAGGTGTCAGAGCCACCTGCTTTGCTCCCTTGAGCACATATTAGAGTGGATTTGAGGCTGTAAATGTCTTAAATACAAACTGCTTTGGATTCCTCTAGTCCGTGCATGTGTCTCCCGGTCCTCACCATTTGCAGAGAGTTTATTCAGCTCCCCTAACATCTGTACTGATGTTCTACACCTGGGAAAGGAAATGCTTCAACTCATCAAGACCCAACTTCTCTTCTCCCTGAGGTCATTGCATCCAGCAAGCCAGAGAGCATAAGACTCCCCTGAGGACACAGAACAGACACAAGTACACCGGTCTTCTCAGTAGTCCTGGTGAATACATACCATTATACCTGCATTATTCTGTCTAATGTCATAGTTATGCAAGCACCATTTTCTGTGGACTTAGCGAATATAGAGCCTCTTTTCCATATTTGTGTCCCACGCCATCTTCCCTTGCTGGTTTTTAGTGACTATGTCCCTGTTAGGCTCATGTATTTGAGCACCTGGTTCCCAGTTGATGATGCTGCTTGGGAATATTAGAAAATATGGCCTTGGTGTAGCAATTCCATTGCTGTGGCAGGCTTTGACTCACACCATGACCAATTCTCTCTCTTTCTCTACTATGGTTCTGTGTTTGTGTGTGTGTGTGTTGCATGCACAAGCGCATGTTTATGTGTGTGTAACTATATTGTATGTTTCTTGAGAATGTTGTTCTAATGCTGTGCAATATGAATATTTGTGTGCTCCTCCTGTTGGTAACCATGCATGACTTCAGTGTGATGTTGCCAGTGTTTTGTCTTCCAAGTGAAGACAGTCAAACTGGCACCATCATATTTTCATGAGCTCCTGGAGATGTAGCAAACCAAACAGAGGTATCAGTGATATTTTAATCTACATTGCCAAATGGGTTTTTAATGGTATTTGTAAAACAAGTAAGAATTTCATTTTGATTATTAAGAACACACACACCAGAACCTTGCCTCACACACCACAACCCAGCTATCATTCTTACAATTGGCTCTCACTCTGCACTGTACCCACAGCTGAGATGCTGAAATACTCAAATCTTTATTTCTATTTTCTTTTCAATATTCATAGTAGAAACAATCATAATTCCTTTTCTCTTACTATTTATAATTCCAGCATGGCTTCTATACCATGATAGAACATAACACAACTCAAAAAAAAAGAGAGAACACTCAACTGAAAGGGGGCAGACAGCTACTTTTTGTCAGGTAAATATAAGACTCTGTTAAACCTTTCAGAATTTGCAAATGTTTATAAAAGTGGTAACAGAGAAGGCATTACATGCAAACTGTTCTACCTAACATAGCAGCTGTCAAGGATGGTGACTCAAGGGCAAAGCAGTGGAAATGAGAAGGGACGTCTTCTCAATAACATCAAACACTTAAAGTTTCATTTTAGGATGGTGAGGATATGGCTCAGTGGGTTAGAGCACTGGATGAACAAGAAGGAGAATCTGAGTTCAGATCCCAGCACCCACATAACAGATGCTGCGTGGGGCTGATCGCCTGTATCCTTAGTGCAGACAGAGGAAGAATGCTGATGCTTGATGAGACCAGCCCCAGAAAAACAGTCTGCTCCTGGATCAGAGAGAGACCCCATCTCAAAGGACTAAGATGGAAAACAGTATAGGACCTTGACATCTATCTCTGTACTCATATAGGTATGGGACACATACTCTGACATACATGTTTACACACAAGCACCACATTTAAAGAGATAGTCACACCTGTTCTAGTTATGTTCTGTTACTCTGATAAAAACACTGTCCCAATGCGCTTGACCAGGAAAGGGTTGATTTGGCTCACATGTCCCACCTGCACTCCATCACTGATGGAAGTCAGGGCAGGCAGGCACTCAAGCAGAAGCAGAGGCAGGAACCTCGGAGGAAAGCTGCCTGCTGGTTCAGCTTGCTTTCTTACACAGCCCAGGACCTTTTGCCCATGGATGGCACTACCCATAGTGGGCTAGTCCCAGTTCCATCCATTAGCAACCAAAAAGTACCCCCACAAACATGCCCACAGTCAATCTAAAGGACACAATCCTCAATTGAGGGCTCCTCTTCCGGTGTTTCTAATTTATGTTGAGTTGACAGAAAGTACCCAGCTCCACCGGTCAGATAGGCTCTGTGTGTGGTAAAAAGCTAGACATGTGGTTATGTGGTTATATTTAAAATAACAAAACAAAACAAATCATGAAAACCGTTTTGTGTTAGTTAGTGCATTGAGAGGTGTACAAATAGAGTTCCAGATCTGATATGTTCTAAGAAGTGAGTGATATTTATTAATAAACTCATTGGGTTTCACCAGACTACAACCAAGAGAACAGAACAAACTGAGAAAAACATTCTATCCAAAGAATTTTGGAGTCCAGAAGTACTCATGTTAGATATTATTCTTTGGGGATGGATGGCAGTGCCAATGCAAAGAACAGCCCAACCTGACAATTTGGTTCCAGGTAGTGATGGTGGAGCTAACGTCATTGAAGGAATAACGCCATTGAAAGATACTCATAAGTAGTCTTTTTGTATGGGGCATTGGAAATATATCAAAGTGGTTTTCTTTGTCCACAATCAACCTAACTAGTACAGCTGCTGCTGATGCCCAGGGAAGGTAGTTTAAAGAGACAGACCCAGCCTGACAGTGGTGGAGAAAGCCTTCAATCCCAGTACTGGGGAGCAGAGAAAGCTGGATCTCTTAGGTAAAGCACAGTCTGTTCTACAGAAAAAGTTCCACAGCAGCCAGTGAGACACAGAGAAACCCTGTCTCAAAAATAAATAAACGAATGAATAAATCAAATAAATTAAAAAAGTAAATCAAAAGAAAATTAGAGGAACTTATTAATAAAATTAAGTGAAGACAGTACCATTACCACACAATACTCATGATTAATGACGTGTCCTTGCAGAGGTCATCAAGAAAATTTATGAACAAAGAAGAAGGTCTGAATTGGAATTGTGGGGTATGAATTTGAGCAAAAATGACTTAAAACATTCTTCCTGTTGTTAACCATGCATGACTTCAGTGTGATGCTGCCAGTGTTTTGTCTTCCAAGTGAGGACAGTCAAACTGGCACCATCATATTTTCATGAGCTCCTGGAGATGTAGCAAACCAAACAGAGTTATCAGTGATATTTTAATCTACACTGCCAAATGGGTTTTTAATGGTATTTGTAAAACAAGTAAGAATTTCATTTTGATTATTAAGAACACACACACCAGAACCTTGCCTCACACACCACAACCCAGCTATCATTCTTACAATTGGCTCTCACTCTGCACTGCACCCACAGCTGAGATGCTGAAATACTCAAACCTTGCTATTTTCTTTTCAATTTTCATAGTAGAAATAATTATAGTTTCCTATCTCTTATTTCTAATTGCAGCATGAATTCTATACCATGATAAAATATAATACAACTCAAAAAAAGAGAGAAGATCACTCAACTGAAATGGGGGCAGACAGCTACTTTTTGTCAGGTAAATATAAGACTCTGTTAAACCTTTCAGAATTTGCGAGTGTTCATAAAGGAGGTAACAGAGAAGGCATTACATGCAAACTGTGCTACCTAACATAGCAGCTGTCAAGGATGGTGACACAAGGTCAAAGTGGTGGAAATGAGAAGAGACATCTTCTCAATAACAACAAACAAAGTTTCATTTTAGGATGGTGAGGGTATGGCTATCTGAACAAGTAGGACAATCTGAGTTCAGATTCCAGCACCCACATAAATGATGTTGAGTGAGGCTGATGTGCCTGTATCCTCAGTGCAGACACAGGCAGACTGCTGATGCTTGCTGTCAGCAGCCTCAACAAAACAGTCTATTCCAGGTTCAGGGAGAGACCCCATCTCAAAGGACTAAGACAGAGGACAGTAGAGGAACCTGACGTCTTCCTCTGCTCTCATATAGGCATGGGACACATACACCAACATCCATGTTTACACACAAGCACCACATATTTAAATAGATAGTCACACCTGTTCTAGTTATGTTCTGTTACTCTGATAAAAACACTGTCCCAATGGGCTTGACCAGGAAAGGGTTGATTTGGCTCACATGTCCCATCTGCCCTCCATCACTGATGGAAGACAGCGTAGGCAGGTTCTCAAGCACGATCAGAGCCAGAAACCTCGGAGGAAAGCTGTCTGCTGGTTCACCTCGCCTTCTTATACAACCCAAGATTTGCTTTATTATTCAGCACAGGACCTCATGCCCACGGATGGCACTACCCACATTGGGCTATCCCAGTTCTGTCCATTAGCAACCAAAAAGTACCCCCACAAACATGCCCACAGTCAATCCTCTTTTGAGGGCTCTTCTTCTGGTGTTTCTAGTTTATGTCGAGTTGACAGAAAGGACCCAGCACCGCTGGTCAGATAGACTCTGTGGTAAAACCTAGACATGTGGTTATGTGGTTATATTTAAAATAATATAACAAAACACACCATGAAAACTATTTTGTGTTAGTGAGTGCACTGAGACGTGTACAAAAGGTGTTCCAGATCTGATATGCCCTAAGGAATGAGGTATATTTATTAATAAACTCATTGGGTTTCACCAGACTACAACCAAGGGAACAGAACAAACTGAGAAAAACATTCTATCCAAAGAATTTTGGAGACCAGAAGTACTCATGTTAAATCTTATTCTTTGGGGATGGATGGCAGTGCTGATGCTAAGAACAGCCCAACCTGACATTTTGGTTCCAGGTAGTGATGATGAAGCTAATGTCATTAAAGGAATAATGCCATTGAAAGACACAAAATAAATCTTTGTTTTGGTATTGGGCAGTGGAAAATATATCGAATTGGTTTTCTTTGTCCATAATCAACCTAACTAGTACAGCTGCTGCTGATGCCCAATGATGGTAGTTTAAAGAGAGAGACCCAGACTGGCAGTGGTGAAGAAAGCCTTTAATCCCAACACTTTGGAGCAGAGGCAACTGGGTCTCTGAGGTAAAGCACAGCCTGGTCTACAGAGAATGTTCCATAACAGCCATTGATACACAGAGACACCCTGTCTCAAAAATAAGTAAATGAATGAGCAAATCAAGTAAATTAAAAAATGTAAATCAAAAGAAAATAAGAGGAACTTGTAAAATTAAGAGAAAATGGTGCAATTACCACACGTTATTCACGATGAATGATGTGTCCTTGCAGAGGTCATCAAGAAAATTTATGAAAAAGAGGAAGGTCCCAGTGGGAATTGTGGGGGGTGAGAGGGGATGATTTTGTTCAAAAATGACTGAAAAACACTGAAAATATACATGAAATTGTCAAAGAAGTCAAACTAAGTTCTAAAAGGAAATTTAACTCAAAATCCTTTATAAAATGGGTAACATCATAAAGATCATCGTCAATACTGAATTTCATAAGGGACAAGGGATTAAATCATCTCCATTGCCAGGAATTCCTGAAAAGTGTTCATGGTAACTATGGTGAAATCATTTACATTTTAGAAGGAAGATGGCCATTTTGTAGACATTACCAAAACATCAAGTACTTACAATGTTATAAACAATATTCATGCCAAAATTTGGAATGAAAACTCAATTACAGATTGATCTTTTAGTGGATTTGACTGTTTATTTCATCTTTAATGGGAAAACAAACCTCTCAATACCATGTTTCTTACCTAAGTGCTCCAGGAGAAGGTGGAATTATGGTAATCTCAATTTAAGACAAATAATTGCATTTCAATGCAGCTGAATACAAGTTTGTAAACAGTGACGTAACCTTGCTATTACATTTGACAGAAAATCTGAACACAGATATCAAGATTTCCAGAATAATATCACTATTTGGTATAATCACAAGTTAATTTTCATCAGCATATATGTTATCTGTCAATGTTAAATCTGATTTTCAATTTAAATGCCTAGAACTGCAATCCTTCATTCAACCTAAGAATATTTTTGATCGTGTCCATTATCGACATTTATGGGCCTTTTATAGGACCTTCTCAGAGATGAGAGCTCACTTGTGTAATGGACACTTAAAATAAATCCCACACTAGCTCGATGGTTATTTATTCACCTGTAAACTCACCAATCAGAATTCTCTGCTTGAACAGAGAACAAAGATCAAATGTAGCAATCCAGTAATTCAAAAGAGCAGCCAGGGAAGAAAGAAAAAGGGGCGTGTGCAGGATCTGCATCCATATTTATAGTATAAAAGGCCATGTCCCAGTAGGCAGGTAACCACGAGCTGTAAAATTTCCTACAGCACCTCCCCATTTTGTTTAAATAAGAGGTATCTAAGCCCAAGACATAATTATATACAATAAGAACAGATATTCTATCCTAACTAGTTTAAGTCTTGTATAATAAATAACTTGGCCAAGTAATGAGAGGAAAGTAACTACAATTATCTAGTCTTCATCCCCATAGAAGATTAGAGAAGGGATTACTTCATTACTTGAGTCAGCAGGAAGTTCAGTCAAGCAACTTCCAAAATGTGCAACAAATGACAGTGATAACTTGCTACCTGGGCAATCACCCAAAGTCTCATTTGCAATGTTGAGGTAACCAACTTTGGCTAAGGTCTAGAATAACTGACAAGACAATTATCAAAGGCAGGAAATTTTTCAAAACC